>NC_135662.1:24180376-24497115 GCF_964188315.1 Podarcis muralis
AAGAACTAATATGAAAGAGGTCTCCCAGTACTCCCACAGGCCCATATAAGATCAGCATAAACAGTTGGGCCCAGTGGCGTAGCGTGGGTTGTCAGCACCCGGGGCAAGGCAAGTAATTTGCGCCCCCTAACCCTAACCCCCAGATGTTGCGCCCGGTGCGGCTGCCCCCCCCCTGCACCCCCCACGCTATGCCACTGGTTGGGCCGATGAGCACTTACTGTTAACAACCCTAACCCTGCGGAAAGCCATCTAATTAGACTTTAATTTGATTTTTTAGGAGGTAATTTAATTATTGTTTGATTTTATACTAATGTTATATAACTGATGTTAGCTGCCCTGAGCCCGACTTCGGCTAGGGAGGGCGGGATATAAATAAAAGTTTATTATTATTATTATTATTATTATTATTATTATTATTATTATGTGCTCAAGTCTCTCATTGAAATCTATGGGATGTAAAAATGCTCCTTTGAGGCTGGAGCGTTCAGAGATGCATTTTGGTTATGACTTCGAGGGGACAAAAGTCTACTGTCATCAAAATGTCGTTTTCTCAGGGTTGACATTCCCCATCCATCCTTCTTTACTGGTTTTATTACAGGTGCCTGCAGTGACATACAATGAATGTTTTCCCCATGTGCACATTGGCTTCTCATTCTCTTACCTGCTAAAGCAATTTCAGCAATGAAGCAAGCCCTTAAGATAACAACCAGCTGTGCTCCTTAGCAGTCAGAGTGTATATTCTGTTTCAGCAGGCTTTCCGTGCTAGGCTACAGCGAAGGAATTAGAATGAATCCAAAGCCATTTTAAGCTATTAACATTTTATCCTGGGTGAGAACTTTTGAACTGGATATGATTGAAAAGAGACTCCAGTTCCCTGGGATTGTATGGTGTGGTAAGAACAAGCAAGCAGAGTGGGACCAATATGCTGTGTTTGCAGCGAGCCAAGAAGTTATTGTTACTATAACGTTTATGACCCCTTTAACACACACACAGGGGCCTCTTCTGTCATTGGTTTTTTGGGAGATCTGCATACAGAAATTCCATTAGTTTATGTCAATTACTTATTCGGAGCTCACCAAAGCTTAAAAAATATGGATTGGTTCAGCAGCTGGATTAAAATAGGCCTGTGCTGTATGATCCAGAGGAAAGATTGACCCAAAACAGCTGTAATGATGTAACCAAATGGAGAATTTGATGGTGTGCACTTCTGGGCCAACTGCTAAATATCCTTACTCATACTGAATTTGACCTAAACAAAGTCCCATTAAAAACTAAAATGAAGGGACCTACCCATCACCCATATATGCCAGGTTTGTTAACGTAAAACAGTTAGCATTGTTATTAATTGTTGGCCCTGTCAAGGGCTCCTTTGCAGATCAATTAGCATTAGGAAGAGTTCCCAGCCTGCTGCCATGGGAGCCTGCCAGGTTCATGGAGTTATTGGGCAATTAGTAAAATAGCCTAGCAAGCTATAAGGAACAGAAATAGACATTTGCTCTTGGCATATCTGCAACTGTTATTCTGGCCCAGGCACTCTTATCATTAAGATTGTGCTGGACTGGTCATCTGAAGTTTAGCACTCATTATCTTTAATACTACATGACCAATCGGCATGAAATTTGGCATAGGAATTAAAATTTCAGGCTTTAATCATGCTAATTGTTGTAACTAAAATTTTAATCATAGGTCAAGATGTATCCCCATTCAACCAGTGGGGCTGAGAGGCTCAGTTCGCACGTAATGCTAAGCCAAACTATGGCTTGGAATGAATCAACAAGTATGCTGGTGGTGCACATTTAGCAAATCATGACCAAATGTGTGGGCAGGCGGAAGACCTGCTGGTGGGTTTCCCACCCGTGGAGGCTAATGGAAAGCTCCAAAACGCATTCTGAGGATGCTGGCTGGCAGAGATTTCCAGGACGTTAAGCAGAGATTTCCCACATCACTAGCAACTGGACCATTTCAGCCAGAGATTCAAAAAAGCTAAATTTAGGACTTTGTGTAGGCAAAAACAGATGTTCCACCACTGGTACCAGTTGGCAATTGGGACAATGTGCCTGGCCTCCCTCATCTGCTGCTGCTGCCACTTTGAATGGCCAGGATGCAGCCTCGGTGGTGGAAGCAAGCAATTTGGATGGGTCTCTCCGTATAGAAAAGAATACCTTTAAGTTCTTGTCAAGTCTAACTGCTATTCAAGAGTTGCTATTTTTGGTTTGTCTCAATCCAGGGGCCATATTTTATCAGGAATTCCGAGGTACTGGTTTGCTGAGTGGCTTCATGTTTCTCTTTGGGTAAGCATATTCCTTGAATACTTTACTCACGTTGGTTGTAAGGCATTTAAGCAAATGTAACAATATTGAGAAAGGCAAGGATACATGGCCAAGTCGAACCACGGGAGCATGAGGGCAGGCTGGCTCTGCCTTTCTGCCTACAGCTAAGGAAGGCAACATAGGAAGGAGTCACCCTGACTGTGGCTCCCATTCCACGAATGGAAGGAAATGGAACTGGTCGTGTTGCAACCTGACAAAATAGGCTAAACAGTTATGGGGCTTGTGCCAGTGGGGGTGAACTTTTCATTATGTTTATCAGGGGTGGGGAATGTGTGACCTTCTGGGTGTTGCAGGAGTACAGATCCCATCAACTCTGGCCATTGACCATGGATCAACCAATATTTATGAGCTAGACTACAGATTATCTCAACCTTAAATAGGCCACTTCTGGATGGCTACAATTCACTTGTGGTATCTACCATCTACGCCTACCAACCTAGCAGTTCGAAAGCACCCCCGGGTGCAAGTAGATAAATAGGGACCGCTTACTAGCGGGAAGGTAAATGGCGTTTCTGTGTGCGGCTCTGGCTCGCCAGAGCAGCTTCGTCACGCTGGCCATGTGACCCGGAAGTGTCTGCGGACAGCGCTGGCTCCCGGCCTATAGAGTGAGATGAGCGCACAACCCCAGAGTCTGTCAAGACTGGCCCGTACGGGCAGGGGTACCTTTACCTTTTTATCTACCATCTACAGCTTGTCACTTGAATCCTCCTGATGAACACAACAAAACAGAGAACAATTCTCATGGATGCACTTCTCACTTATTGTAGCTCCACACGTTTCACAGTAAAACACTCCTTCAGGAACTTGAAAAGCTTACACCTTAAAATCTTTTTTTTTTTTTTAAAAAACCCTTCAAGAACCAACTTGAAAAGTGGTAGGTCAACATTGTACTCTCACTGCATTGATCATCCCAATTCAGGACTGGGCCTTAAGCTTAGCGGTGAAGCATTATGTTCTAGCATACGGAAGGTCTTGTTCAGTTCCTTGCATCTCCAAGTAAAGAGATTGGGTTGCTAGTGATGTGAGAAGTCATTGCTTAAGACCTTGGAAAGCTCTGCCAGGTGATAGGGAGCCAGAGGGACAAAATGGTCTGACCTGGTGTAAGGCAAGTTTCTGCGTATTTAATTTGTGGAGGGTTTGCACACCAATGCTGGGTACTGATGGGGACAAGAAAGATTTGTTATGTATCTGAAAGAAAGCAAGGCACGATACAAAGCAAAACACAGAATTAAGAGCAGCAAAATCCTGATCATAAGCTTATAAGCTTATAAATGTAGTGCTGTTTTACTGTTTTATTGCACTGTAATCTACCTTGAGATTATAGGATGAAGGTCTGAAAATTCTCTTATGAGTAAATAATCTAAAGAAACACAGGAAACAGCTTTATGTTGAGTCAGAGTTTTGGACAATTGAATTCAATATTGCACTGAATAGCACTGGCTCTCCAGGGCTTTTGGGAGATGCAGGGCCGTGAACCTGAGGCATTCGGTGTGTAAACCACGTGGTTTTATCATTGAATTATGGCCCTTCCCTAAGAATACATGTTTACTCACTTTAAAGCACTAGGACAGAAATACAAGTCAGTTGAAGAGATGCAGTCTCAAAGTCCAAATGTGGTAATCAAATGGTGAATGTAGCACACTCTGAGACACCGGGAGGAGGAGGAAGAGAGATACCAAATGCTGTTGCCATGGAAAATCTCTGCACAATAGGGAGGACCCAGATTGCCAACTGTGCTAGATGTTGGAGCCAGGGTGTGAAGAGAAACCAGGTGGAAGCAACTTCCCCAAGGGAACAAGATACCGTGTAAGACTGCCTTAAAAGTGCTGTGTGAGATTTTGATCTCAGTGAATGGAAACTAAGCTTCCACTTGCTGATACGTTCCGTTAAGAAATCTCACAGAATTATGGCTGAGCTAGTAGAATTCCTCAGACTGCATTGCTTCACACATGTCCACAGACAGGACTAGAGATGGAGGAGAAATTCACATTTGAAGGCAAGCTTATTAATTTTTGCCAAAACAAAAAGCGAACTGAAACACAGCTATCCTCCAAAATTCACACGTCTCTGAATTTTACAACACAGTTTTCCAGCCAAGTAAAGTATACAACTGTGTATGTACTGGGGAAACTGCATAAAAAAGCATGCATTAGTGAGAATGGCATACAGAAATGCATTGTATTGAAGAAAGTTGCATACAAAAATGTGTTTATTAAGAGAAATTCAAACTAAAATGCTGATGAATTTCCATGAGGAGTGTGTGTGTGTGTGTGTGTGTGTGTGTGTGTGTGTGTGTGTAAGAGAAACCAAAATTGACTGATTTGCCCATCCTTAGACAGGACATGTGCTATTTATTCTCCCACATATCCCCTCACTTCTCACATACACATGCATCAGTGGCGTGGGATAACACAGCCTGAAGGCTGTGCTTTCAACATCAAGCACCACACTCAAGATCTCCAGAGGTGAAACTATCACAGCACCAGACAGTGGCTGTATCAATGGCATTTCACCATAAAAGTGAGCGCTGGGCACAATTTTGGCTTTAGGCACAATCCCTGGAATGCAACCCTGGCGTATGTTGCAGGCTTACTATATGCCAGCTGCTTCATATACCAATTGGGTGCGTTTAAAAGAGGTTCAAACAAGTTCGGGTCCTGCTTGAGGGCAGATCCCACAGGCAACTGTTTGGCCACCCTGAGAACAGGATGCAGGACCAGATCCTGCAAGCTGTTCTTATGTTCACTGCTGGAGTAATACAATAAATGCTTGGACCTTAGTGACCAGAGCAGGCCTGGCACCCTTACCTTTTATGACAGACCCCTTAGTTTCTGGTTTTAGGTTATGAGGCTAAAATGGAGGAGAATAGCGGGTCTGTAGATTTCATTAATCAACAAGCTTATTTCCTCCCTCCCTCTCCATCACTTGGACTCTCTTCTCAGCCTCGTGGGAAGAGTTGTGTCACTGGCTCCTTCCACGTGAAGGCCTTACTGAAGCAATTTGGCTTTCCTTGCCAGCAGGGCCCATAATTATACTGTGGTTTCCTTGGGCGCTCTCTTTTGATATGCAAACCATGGTGTCGCCTGACTTCATGACTTTGACAATGCTTCCGCAGGTGTTTTCTGTCGTTTGTTGGGGTGTTTATACTCACACGGAAAAAGGGCAAGGAATGTTTGAGAAGTTTTTATATCGACTATGGACACATTCCTGGTAAGTTTTATCCTGGAAATATTTTGCCTGTCATCCCTATCCACACAGCTGAAAAGCATCCATGAGAAGAATGGTCAAAGGGGGGGGGACACAAACCCACATCAGATAGCTCTTCCAATCGTGTTTAATAAAAATTGCTTCCCCTTAATTTCTCATCCCATTTCCAGTAGGTTTTTCTTTTTAAAAAACCTCCGAATGACTTCCATCCCATTGCCACAGTCTATCATGGCAAAACAAAATGAAGCCTGCAGTGAGAAGCCTTTTAAGAGGAACATAATTAAACTTGTTAGATTTGATTTATCATTGTTGCTCCGAGTCCTTTTTTTTTTTTTAAAGTTCTTCTTTTAATCCCACAGGAAAGGAGATGAGGAGTAAAATACAGCCAGATTCGACCAGCTTATCCTACGGCTCTTTATGTAATGAAGGTGACTCTGTAAAGACTCAAAGCTAAGAGAATAGAGCGTTTTAAATTCCAGTTAACAAGAGAAGCTTTCCATTTATTGGCTCCGTATTCAACACCACCCTTTTATCACACTTGTTCATTACGTGTCAAGTTATTTTATCCTGACAGTTCTTATGGTTGTTTAATCCTCTTTGAGGATCCCCTGGCTATCACAAATGCATTGCGGTTTAAGCCAGCTATTGTGCCTGAAAAAGAAGAAGAAGAAGAAGCAAGCAAGCAAGCAAGCAAGCAAGCAGTCATTAAATGGACCCAGGGTGTTTTCCTTCTGCTGTGGTTCTTCCTTGCTTTCCTGTAGCCAAAGTGGCTCGGGGCGGGTGGGGATGAGATAAACACACAATTGTGCAAACAGCCTCCTTGATTTCCATTTGAGTGGAACAACGTGAGGGCAGCAAATCAGAATTGCGCCTGACCCTGCTCCTGCCAACCTAGCAGTTCGAAAGCACGTCAAAGTGCAAGTAGATAAATAGGTACCACTCTGGCGGGAAGGTAAACGGCGTTTCCGTGCGCTGCTCTGGTTCGCCAGAAGCGGCTTAGTCGTGCTGGCCACATGACCCGGAAGCTGTCTGTGGACAAACGCCGGCTCTCTCTCAGCCAATAAAGCGAGATGAGCGCCGCAACCCCAGAGTCGGCCACGACTGGACCTAATGGTCAGGGGCCCCTTTACCTTTTTATGGTGGCCACTGACACATCACACATACCCCCCCCCCCAAATGCATCACAGAAAGGACAAGAGGACACAGATTTTCATTAAAATGGCATATGCTAATTCTATGTTTAGATGCAAATTTAGAAATAATTGCTGTAATTTAAATAGAAATATAATACATCTTGCCATACAGGGGAAGACTGTCACAAGGTGACTTGTCCGCCTGCTCAGGCTGCTGTCCATACTGCTAATTGTTGATGGGCTTAGAGGACCCTGTTCTCCCTTTTCATGGTTGTCTTTAAGCCAGACTTGGACCAGCCAGCCAGAGGTTTGGCTTGTAACCGATCTTCAGTCGCAGCACCTAGAGGGTGACAGGCCACCCCCAGCCTTTGAAGAAGAGGGGTATTCCCTGTAAAGTAAGACGCATAAGCCATCCTACGGAGAGCATATCCTCACACTCAGTGTTAAGTCATCTGGAATAATTATTCCTCCTGGATCCAGGACTTGCATTGCCCAAGCAATGCTTCACATCTTGGATGATCTGGAAAAAGGCAAGCTACGTAAATCCAAAATTGTTGTTATATTTATGCAAGAAGACACGAAGGCTCTTGAGAACTGCTGTAGGACCTACCAATTATAGTTCTCCGCAAACCCTTAAGCATTTGCAGAACTGCACTATTTCCCTTCCAATCACAGTTTCTACGTGTCCAAGTTTGGATTCAAAGCCATGTGTAGAAAGCAATAGGATTTTTATTTTTTTTAAACCCCTATCATTAGTAACCTTTTCCAAACTCATTGGCTGGAGATGTTTCCTCTGTGGTGGGCAGCTTTGCCTAAGGATTTCCTACTGACCGGCACACGAGGTCGGGGAGATAAGTGGAGGCATCTGCACTGTGTCACAACCAGCCCCCCCCCCCCGCATTATTAGAGCCAACAGCACCAATTCTGATGGCGTACGAACAGGGTGGGACCATCACACACACACACACATTACCACTAGGTGCTGGTTGTGGAGATTTACCTTATATGCCATAAATGGAATTGCTAACTTTCCAGGATTTCCCCCATAGGCTGCCCAAGACAATACTATATACAAGGAAGATAATGGGATGGAAACCTGGCAATTCCGTTTAAGATGCTTGATATATTTTTCACATAGAATACAGCTCATCTGTGCTTCAGATGCTAACTAAAATTCAGAATGTTTGTGATGCATTTACTGCCTGCCAGCGTTGTTCATATGGCACTAGTGTTTCTCATCCACCATCATTTTTTTAGCTTGCTATATTAAAGAGACAAGAGTTTAAGCATACTTCTGGGCATGCTGAGCCGTTCAAAGAAATGTGCTGTTCTTAGTGCCAAGTTTTCCGTTCTGAATATGTGCCTATGGGTATCAGCTATCAGAACAATTGCCAATTGCCGTGCTATTGCTGTAGTGGACAAATGTTGTAAAGACAGCCGCAAGCAGATTCGTCTAGGGCAGATGAGGTTTGCTCCAGGAGCAGCAGAACTTGTAACTGCAGGATTGGCAAGTGCATGCACGGATGTTGTAGGTTGAAATCAACGTATTCACTTAGAATATAGGTCAGAGCTTTCCAAACCGTGTCATGACACGTTAGTGTGTCGGCTGTAGTGTGTAGGTGTGTCGCACAAATGCTGCCCACACTCATCCTGGGGCTGGAAAAGGGTTAGGTTTAACCTCCGGGTTGCTAGTAAAAAGGGACGTGGGTGGTGCTGTGGGTTAAACCACAGAGCCTAGGACTTGCCGATCAGAAGGTCGGCGGTTTGAATCCCCGCGACGGGGTGAGCTCCCGTTGTTCATTCCCTGCTCCTGCCAACCTAGCAGTTCAAAAGCAAGTCAAAGTGCAAGTAGATAAATAGGTACTGCGCCGGTGGGAAGGTAAACGGTGTTTCTGTGTGCTGCTCTGGTTTGCCAGAAGCGGCTTAGTCATGCTGGCCACATGACCCGGAAGCTCCCTCGGCCAATAAAGTGAGATGAATGCCGCAACCCCAGAGTCGGCCACGACTGGACCTAATGGTCAGGGGTCCCTTTACCTTTACCTGCTAGTAAAACTGAATTACTGTGTTGTGAAAGGATGCATGTCTAAAAAGTGTGTCACCCACATGAAAAGTTTGGGAAGCTCTGATCTAGGCCTTGACTTCATCGCTGAAGCAAAGGCCATGTGCCACTTCACACAGAACATCAGAATGGTAGCGACTAACTGCATTCGGCATCACGCCAGCTGCTCCGTCACTTTCTCTGTGGCTTCCTCGCTGGAAAACTGCCTGCACCTTTTAGCACCCTCCTGATTTCATGGTCAAACGAGGTCATGGTTTGTTTCCTACATATTGAATATAACCTGTCATTATAGTGAAGCACTGTGAGTCAAAAATTCTCCCTCTTCTAGTGTGATGGCTGAAGCTTATCGTCTGGTTCTGCTCTGTTGCTGCAGCCCCAAAAAGAATTACTGCAACCTTACTAGCACTGGCTCACCCTTGTGTTGGCACAGTACTACAGGCTTGTCAAGTGTGTGTGTGTGTGTGTGTGTGTGTGTGTGTGTGTGTGTGTGTGTTTCTTAGCTGTGCGTGTGCCTTTCACAGAAGCTTAAGCTGCAGGAATCAGTAGGTGCAGCTTTGCATGGCATGGAGACATGGATTATCACCTGCAGGTTACAGCTACTATAAAAAGGCACAAGAGAAGAAAAAGTGGCAACCTTTTAATATGCCAAAGTGCCTTGTGCTGATTGCCCTTCGCCTCACTTTTTGGTTGCTGCTGATCTCCCCTGAGTAAAGTGGTGGGGAGGGACCAGAGGCACCAGCTTAGGCAGGTGATGGGGTGGACCGACATTGCGGGTGTGACATCAGGACACTGGAAAGAGCCAGGGGTGGAGCTGAATGGAGCGGCTGCTCGGCTTCAATGGCCAGTGGCAGTGCCACTGGCAGGCGGCTATTTCAATTCTCCTTCCCCTCTGCGGCAGAAGGAGGTGAAGGAGCCTCCATGCTTTTTGGACATGCCAAGCACCAGCCCCAAAAGCATAGGGGGTCAAAAGGGCTTGGGCCCCTGGAGCTGGTGTCCCTAGGAGGGACATGAAGGTAAAGGTACCCCTGACCAGTTGCGGACAACTCTGGGGTTGCGGCGCTCATCTCACTCTATAGGCCGAGGGAGCCAGCGTTTGCCGCAGACAGCTTCTGGGTCATGTGTCCAGCATGACTAAGCCGCTTCTGGCAAACCAGAGCAGCGCACGGAAACGCCGTCTACCTTCCCACCAGAGTGGTACCTGTTTATCTACTTGCACTTGACATGCTTTTGAACTGCTAGGTTGGCAGGAGCAGGGACCGAGCAACTGGAGCTCATCCTGTCGCGGGGATTCGAACCGCTGACCTTCTGATCAGCAAGCCCTGGGCTCTGTGGTTTAGATCACAAACAGACTGACAAAAGGGAAAGGTACTCATCTCTTTTATTCTGACATTTACTCCTTCAGACATAGCAGCAGTGCACATAGCCTGCTGCCACTTACAGAGGCATATCTGGGTGCTGCCCTTTCCCAGAGATTGCTCAAAGCTAATGTGCATTATATTTTACCCTTCTAAATTTGATGCATTGATGCTTCATGTTTTTAGCTGGAGAAATATAGTTTTATTGGAGCTGCTTAAATGTGTAATTCATTTAGTTGTTTGATGTTAGGTGAACGGCACATTTAATTAATTCTGTAATCACCACCATCATAAAGAGGGACCTGGAACTTAGATGTGGAAACATCTCAAAAAGAACCACCATGTACTGGCAGCATTGCAAATCCAGCATTCAATCCACAACCATGTTGGCTCTTAAAAAGTCAGCACCCTGATCACCCTGCAGCTCCCTCTAACACAGCCTTTCTCAACCTGTGGGTCCCCAGATGTTGTTGGACTACAACTCCCATCACCCTTAGCTAGCAAGGCCAGAGCTCAGGGGTGATGGGAGTTGTAGTCCAACAACATCTGGGAACCCACAGGTTGAGAACTGCTGCTCTAACATAATATTAATGAATCTAGAATGTGTGCTGCCATACAATGAGCTATTTTACACAAGAGATTTAGGGGAGTTTCATGTCATCCTACTGGCCCCAACACCAGCAGTCCCCCATCCTGGAAGAAGCTCCACATACTGAACAAGAACTGGGCACAGGAAGAGCAAGCCGGAGGATACATGAGAATGCCATCCTATATTATTTATGTTTTCTAGACACATGGGGCATATTCAACGAAACAGTTGGGCCTATGGTAGCCAGTTCAATGAGTCACACTGGCGCAATGGGACTTCTCCCCAGAATAGCACATGGGGGGAGGACAAATGCTTGCGTTGACAGAATGACTGCAATAGCGCAGTGTTGACTTCCGCCCATGGGGTTGTATCCAATTCTAGCCCTATTCAATGTAAACCCATTGACATGAATAAACATGACTAACTTAGGTCCATTAATTTCAATGGGTCTGCTCGGAGCAAAACATAGCTGGCTACAACCCACGCTTAGTGCTCTGAATAAAGCATGCAACAGGAATTCAAGAACCTTTAAAGCCCTAAACGGCCTCGGCCCAGTATACCTGAAGGAGCGTCTCCACCCCCATCGTTCTGCCCGGACGCTGAGGTCCAGCACCGAGGGCCTTCTGGCGGTTCCCTCATTGCGAAAAGCAAAGCTACAGGGAACCAGGCAGAGTGGCGCCCGCCCTGTGGAACACCCTCCCACCAGATGTCAAAGAGATAAACAACTACCTGACATTCAGAAGACACCTTAAGGCAGCCCTGTTCAGGGAAGTTTTTAATGTGTGACATCTTAGTGTACTTTTTGTCTTTGTGGAAGCCGCCCAGAGTGGCTTGGGAAATCCAGTCAGATGGGCGGGGTACAAATAATAAATTATTATTATTATAAACCTGCTTGCATTCCTCTGCCTACGGTGCACATGTGCATAAAAGAGGGGGGGAAATTGCATGTGCAGCTCACACTGGATGAAGAGCATCACTCAGAAAGCCCAGCCCACATGGCTCTTGCAACTGATCCCAGGGCTGCATTCACACAGTCCTAGCAGAAAATCGGCAATAGCACCAAGCAGCTGCTTAGGAACGAGAGCAGGCGGGTGAGCTTTGGTCCCTGGTCCTAAGCACACATCTAAGAAATATTTTTTTCAGAACATGAAAGGCACTTTTGTTCGTCTTTAAGGTGCCACAGGACTCTGCTGTTTTTAATGTAATGCGTCCAGGATTACATTGCAAATCATTTGAATTAGCAGAACGGCAATATCATGACTAAAATGCTTACTTTGACCGAATTCCCAGCAGGCCTTTCCTCTGCTGTGCAGCTTCGCATGTGTTCCTTGAGAAGCCTACAGCGATTTGCTCTGCGATTGGGATGACTCATTTGCTAATGGCTATTTTGCGACCAAAACCTCTTCCAGTGAACCAGGGTTACTGCTCTTTTCCACACATAACATGAAAAATATCCTTCCACCAAGCAGAGTGAGCTCTAGCACATCTGCTGGAACTTGGCTCTCGTTCACTTAAGCATTACACATGCCCTTTGGTAAAGCAAACCACCTGTTGCCTGCGCACAATTTAGCCCCAAGCGCTCTAAATGTTTCTCTGAGGAGGAAATCCATCCAAACCACTGATGGGGAGTGACAACCTTGGCATTCTTTTCTACTCCATTTGCTGGTGTGCCATTTATTGTACTCTCCAAAGAGCCCTGCGGTCTTTAGCCTAGTTTTTGCCCCTGCAACGAAAACAAAATGGGTTCACACGATGCCAAAAGCAAACAGATTCTGCATTTCCCATTTATTAAGTTCTCTCGTTTCCCAAGTGGGAGCAAAATTCCCTCTTTTCCCCCATGTCACCATTCCAGAGCCTAAGAAGGTACGTGGTAAATAAGGTTGGGGGAAGGGGGAGGGTTAACATCCTACACTTTGCAACGTGATATGGTTAAATAAGCTGCTATGCTAATCTAGCCTGCATTTTGTTTCTGGTGCGAGGCCAAAAATTTACTCGTACTTAAATATTTTATTTTTAGAAACATAAGCTAATCAGTACGAGTGTGCCAGAAGTCCGTTTCAGGCCAGATCGTTTGAGGAATAAAGTTACTAGAATGTATTTTTGCTGACATTTTGTGAGGTTACTGGTGTTTCCTTTCACTTAGACCCCTGCGTGGTGAGAGATCTGAAGATGACCATGTCGAAGCATAACTGCGAGACAGGTTGAGCTTCTACTGGCTGTGGTAAATCGTTGTTCTCAGCATGAGGAAGGGAGATGCTGGAGAAATGTTTGCCAGATGAAAGTGAAGGTCGCCTTTTCTGTTGAACTTCCGTCGAAAACAAACATTTAGAATCCATGCTTGGATTCCCTGAAAGCTGTGTGTATCCCAAAATCAGGCCCATGCACTCACTAAAGTTGACAAGAGTTTTTTGAGACAGGGGAATATGCGTAACTGCTTCTCTCAACCACCTAAAGAACATTGAGCATGATGCCCATGACCACCCAAGCACACTGTTTGTCCAATTCTCCTGGGGCTCTTGAGAGTATGCACCTGAAGCAATTTCAGCACTGTGGGAAAATCTTATGGCAGTTGTGTGCACTTGAAGAAGAAGAAGAAGAAGAAGAAGAAGAGGAGGAGGAGGAGAAGGAGGAGGAGGAGGAGGAGGAGGAGGAGGAGGAGGAGGAGGAGGAGGAAGAGTTTGGATTTGATTTCCTGCTTTATCACTACCCGAAGAAGTCTCAAAGTGGCTAACATTCTCCTTTCCCTTCCTCCCCCACAACAAACACTCTGTGAGGTGAGTGGGGCTGAGAGACTTCAGAGAAGTGTGACTGGCCCAAGGTCACCCAGCAGCTGCATGTGGAGGAACGGAGATGCGAACCCGGTTCACCAGATTATGAGTCTACTGCTCTTAACCACTACACCACACTGGCAAATCTTGTCAAGCTCAAGTGCCATGTTTAGGAACTGGCTTTAAGAATAGTGTCATGTGAGTTGCCAGGGACTTGTAGGGACTCCAGCAATGCATGCATCCAGGCTGCTGAAAATCCCAAACGAAGAACTCCAAGCATGTGTAGGACTCTCCACCACCCTTAGAACAGGGAACAGGGGACAGCTGGTAGAATACGTATAACCTTCACTGCTTATAAAAGCTCTTAGCTGCATTTCATTGCCTCATTTCCAAAACAGATCTATCTACATATGCTAAAATTGCCCTCCTCCAGAGTCCCGAGGCACAACTGGGACAAGCAAGTATTTTAATGCTCTTGCTTTAAAATTTATGGCCGAGGCTACAGCGCAGCTTTTTTCCCTGGCTGCTCCAGCTAATAAAAGTGGCTCTGATGTGATCTGTTTGTCTGTTTGCTCCATCTACAATATTATTCCAACAATGTCACCACAGGCAGTAATGATACATTCTGTTAATAATAATAAAAAAGGAACCAAATGGAGATATTTTTACAAGATAAAATATAGCACACAATTAAAATTCCCCTTCGAAATAAAAAACAACAACAACAAACATCTGTTTTCCTAATAGCAGGGTTGTATCAAATCTATCTTGTAAAAAGAAGGCATTCCTGACCTTTGGGAATTTAAAAATCCACACATTTTTATAGCCTTCTGCAACCATAAATAAGTAATTTGCATATTCCCCAGCAGACATAGACAAACCATCTGCAGCAGCCTCCAAAACTTGTAGATTCCTCAACGGATGCCAAGATGCGAGAATCTGCATGTAGACGTCTTTGAGCAATAGGTTTCCATGGGTGACTTCTAAGTAAGAGGGGCCCACATCTTGGCAAAGGAATATGTGGCTCACTTTCTTTCTGCTTTGGATCTCACTATGCAATTGGGGGGATGGGGCATGGTTATGTTTAGTGTTATTTTTCTTGAAACAGAGGTGCCAGAATTCACCATGAACACCTCCCATGTTGTGTTATAATGGCAATGGCGCCCACCTAGTGGCATAGCGGTGGTTGCCAGTGCCCGGGGTGGGTGCATGTCAGGCAGGGTGTGCCAGCCCAGCCCTCGCCGCCACTGACAGAGTGACCCCACTCCCACCGGAGCAGAGCAGGGCTGCGCTGAACCGCTTGCCCTCTAGCCCCAGTGGGGCAGGAGCCTGGCCGGCTGACATGGCCCCTGGCAGGTGGGTAGGGCCACATGGGGCCATCTGTGTGGGCATGCCTCGTTCAGCCCCCCCCCCAAATTGTGCACCTGGAGCAATGCCTCTCCCCCAGCACCCCCCATGTTGTGCCCCTGTGCCCACCTGAGAGGTGCCGAAACTGAGTTCTGGTGAGTTCCAGCTGGAAAAAAAACCCATTGTTATTTTCATTCAGTTCACTCATTTATCCAACTTTCGTAAAGCCTTGTTCTGCATGAGGGATGTCTTTGCCCAGTGGCCCATGGCCTGGAAAGAGGTGGAGAGGCAGAGTTCTTTTTTTAAAAGCAGAAGATGGTAAGATAAGAAGATCCCTGCTTGTTCAGACCACTGGCCAATCTTGGTCTACCATCTTGTTTCTTATCCAACAACCTGTCGCTCCTTCACAGTTTCTCTGAGCCTTTGAGTTCACATCCAATGCTACGAACAAGAAATATCTATTATAATTATTTATATGCCGCCTCTTAAGGAGACAAATCCTTCCAATGTGAGTTGCAAGCAAAATCAAATTACCTTGATAGAATCACAACGAAGCATTATCAAAGCATCTGCAGATGTTAGTCTGTGGGCAGAAAACTGCAGCGAACAGGAAGCCACGGGCTCTTATGCTTCCTGTCCCCACACCCCTGTGCCCTATTATGCCCCCAAATCACTATGAACACATATAATTTATAAAGAAAATTCAGCTCTACAGACTCTGCATTCGTTTGACAATTGCTCTTAACTCCCACTGGATGACGGGCAAACAGGAACTCAAGACACATGGCACTTAAAGGTTGCTTAGTTACAATCAACATGCTTTCTGTGGGATTAAAAGTAGATTTTTGAAAATCTGATTACAGAGCGTATTTAAGTCCTTCCCTGTACTCGTCCTGATGTTCCTATGCATCTTTTCATCTGCTTTCCTTTGGAAAGATCTGGTTATAGTTCTTAGCTAATTTGATACATTTTTGTGATATAATTTGGAGTCCCTTGATATATTTGCCAACTAACTTACAAGAACTATTGCACCGCGAAAGTATTCGGGAAGCCTGGATGCAATTAATATGCTGACAAAATGGCTTGCAGAAAGCAGTTCTGGTTTCGTTAACTCTTTAAACTTGGCAACAGACTAAAACACCTCAACCAAAGTGTCCACATTACCGCAGCAAGTTGGTCACGTCTTTTGAAAGCCACATTGCATTGGGGAATACTAATCTAGGGGGAGTCTCTAGGTGTGTGGACCACATGTGCTGTTTTGCATATGACAGTCTGCTGTGTGGGCCTGGTCTTACGTGCGAGACAGTGCTGCTAAGCATAGCAATAATCAGCCCAGATCAGACAAACTGCTGGTGGTCACTTCTAGTAGACTTCTTTATTAAGCATTTGTCCTGATTTGTTTGCACAACGCTTGTGGGGAGGTTATACGATGTTAGCTGCTTATTGAACATCCGTGCCAATTTGTTTGTGGGGAGGTTATACAACGCTATGCCAAGCAATTGTTATCCCACGATTTTCAGTTTGCTTTCCTTCCCACAAAAAGTCCAGCTTCTGGTTTTGGGAAGCAGTGTCATCGGGCAATTGCACAACCTGAACTTGCCCCTATTTGACAGAATCACACTTGCACAATAGTGACATTTTGGAAACATCCTTGGTCAAGTTGGGACCAAATCTAACAAAACTATGCAACTTGAGAGGAGGGGAAACACCTGATGTAACTGTGAGCCCTTGTGTGTAGCTGTTGACACTTAGCACAGAGGTTTCAGCTCAGCATTAAGATCGTATCCTGGCACCATTGCTTTTTTCACTGTTATGGGCCATAGGCAACACAAAGAAGTCACAGATATAAATCTTCCAGTTCTTAAAAATGGCTCTTTCAAGTCTCAGACATCAACTGTGTCACTAGTGGAAAACAAGTTAGGAATCAAGGGGCTTATTATGACCGCAGCATAATTAAGGGTATTTTATTAAACTCAGTATGGACAAAGGAAGCTGCCTTCTACCAGACTATTTGTCTGTATAACCAAACAGTGTCTACTCTGAACCTGCAAAGTCACTGACAGACAGGCAAGATCTCTGAAATTACCTTAATCTTTTTAACTGAAGACGCCAGAGCCCTAACTCACCAGCAGAACACATGCAGAAGGATCCAAAGCCCACTTCTCAGCACCTCAGGTGGAAAGATCATTGTCTGAAGCCTTAGGGAACTGACACTCATTATCTACGTGTGCTTCACATGTTTTTATTATTTATTTAATTTATATACCGCCCTATACCCAGAGGTCTCAATTCCCATCAGAACCAGATAGCAAGGCCTGATGGGAGTTGTAGTCAAACAACTACTAATTATTGTTATCAATAATAACTCATTTAAAACAACCTACAATCACCAAAATATGGTGAGTCCTTTACTCAAAAGATATATCTCAGGCAATTGCCTCTCTCCATAAATACTATCGCTGTTTAAATATTCAGAAATGTTTTTTTCGGTCACCTGTTTCTAAATTCACACTTCTTGCTAAAATATCAACACAGAAAAAATATAGGTGTGAAGGAACCCTCACATTCCACGTAATTCTACCCAAATAGCCATTAAGTGTTTATTTAAAAAGAAAAGAAAAAAACACCAACCACTCACAGAAAGCTACATTTTCAACATTGCCTCAGGCAACAAGAATTCACTGAGGAGGCCTACTACCTCAAGCAATTCAGAACTAGAAAAATATCCCAAAAGTGGGCAGCAGGTCAGAAGCGGAGAATTGTCCAAGACCTTATTTAAAACTTTTATACAGACACAACAGGCACTGACTCAGAGTTGTTGTGTGTCTTTTTCAAGAGTGAGTTTGCAGATGAGACAGGCATTTGGTACTTATCAGTAAACAAGACAACAGGTAGGATTTGAAATTCTATGTCAAAGGAAAAGTGCCAGGAATCACCAAATATTGTAAAGTTCTCAGTGTTGGTCCCTGGCACTTATCTGAGAGTTATGAGGCAAGATAGTCTCCATTTAGTAGCCATGAAGCTCTTTGGGCTTTGACATTCATTCTAGGAAAAGGGACCCCTTTGCCATCTCAAGTACTGAGAAGAAGAAGAGGAGGAGTTTGGATTTGATATCCCGCTTTATCACTACCCGAAGGAGTCTCAAAGCTGCTAACAATCTCCTTTCCCTTCCTCCCCCACAACAAACACTCTGTGAGGTGAGTGGGGCTGAGAGACCTCAGAGAAGTGTGACTAGCCCAAGGTCACCCAGAAACTGCATGTGGAGGAGCAGGGAAGCGAACCTGGTTCACCAGATTACAAGTCTACCGCTCTTAACCACTACACCACACTGGCTCTTTGTATGGATGCTAATATTGTAAGCAGGGATGGGGGGAGCTGTGACCCTCCAACTGTTCTTAGACAATTCCCATCACCCCATGACCATTGGTCATGCTGGTAGGACCTAACGGGACCTGGAGCCCAACAATATCTGGGTGGCCACAAATTCCCCCATCCCTTATCTTAGCAGTAGCTTTGGCAAAGATTCCCCTTGCATCCTTTGCTGTGATCAAGCTGGCTTTGCACCAGACCAATTAACCTCAGATATGACACTCTTCTTGATCACCCATGTTCACTACAACAGAAAAGAATTACCTTTTAGTGTCCCTCACCAGAGGGAGAGGGGGGGAAATGCCGTTGATGGATTTCCCTGGGAAGAAAGCTGACTGTGAAACCACTCTGGAAATTGTAGCTCTGAGAGAGGAAAAGGGGGTCTCCCGACAACTCTTGGCGCCTTTAAGAAATTACACTGATTCCCATGATTCTTTGGGGGAAACCATGGCTGCTTAAAGAGGTATGATACTGCTTTAAATGTATAGTGCAGATGGTAAAGGGCCATAAATGGCAACTCTTTAACAATGGGAAATAGCAACGCGTAAGCAGAAATGCTTGTGATATATATTCAGAGTGGGATATATATCACATAGCATTTCAGCTTATTCTGGCAACCAGATGGAGAGGACAACTCAGCGCAGTCTTCTGATTGTTCTAGGGTGGACTCGATTTCTTGTCAAAAACCACCCCCATATAAAAAATTTTTTGCTCGGCTTTAGATTCATAGGCTGAAATGCCCTTCCTGCTCCATGTCAACGTGGCTGTGCAGTGACAAATACCTAAATAAGGATTTCATCAATACTCCTAACTCGAAGTCACCAAGTTAGCACGTACACCCCATGTTCAAAATAATAACTGGGAAACTGGCCAGCAAAGGGAATCAAATATGTAAGTGGATTTAAAAGAAACCAGGATATATTAGTGAAGTTTGCAAAACTGAGGCTTGTATTTCCCCCAAGAGCCAAAGTGTTAATTCGGGAGAATGCTACCTCCTTACCAAACTATTTGACCCCAAGGCCTGCACCATCTCTATGGCATCTAAATAACTGGTTAAATGTATTCCCTGGGTTTCTAAGTACAGGTTGAGCAGCTCCCCGAGATGAAATGGGGCGGGGGGAGTCATGCAACATACAGTGCGTGAAAAAATATGGTAAATTAACTTATCAAAATCCACACCAGATTACTGTATAAAATTAACTTGGATTCAAATGACAATGGTTTGCTGGAAACCTAGATGCACACTCTTGATACACCAGGATGCAAGCACTGCAGAATTTAAGACTGAAACAGTAATTTTATTCTAGGCTTCCTATTCCACATTTAAATCTAGATAACAATGTTATTTGTTGTCGTTTAGTCATGTCCGACTCTTCGTGACCCCATAGCCCAGAGCACACCAGGCACTCCTGTCTTCCACTGCCTCCCGCAGTTTAGTCAAACTCATGCTGGTAGCTTCGAGAACAGTCCAACCATCTCGTCCTCTGTCGTCCCCTTCTCCTTGTGCCCTCCATCTTTCCCAACATCAGGGTCTTTTCCAGGGAATCTTCTCTTCTCATGAGGTGGCCAAAGTATTGGAGCCTCAGCTTCAGGATCTGTCCTTCCAGTGAGCACTCAGGGCTGATTTACTTAAATGGGTAGGTTTGATCTTCTTGCAGTCCATGGGACTCTCAAGAGTCTCCTCCATGACCATAATTCAAAAGCATCAATTCTTCGGTGATCAGCCTTCTTTATGGTCCAGCTCTCACTTCCATACATCACTACTGGGAAAACCATATTTTTAACTATACGGACCTTTGTTGGCAAGGTGATGTCTCACAATGTTATAACGACCAGCAAATCTGGACTGTCAACCAAAGAACAGTAGAAAACAGACCATCAGGACTTCCTCAATTGCCAAATCAATGAAGTGCTAGAAGCAATCAGTTGCTGGAAACCACAGATGGGGAGAGTGCTCTTGAGGCTGAGGCATCTGGTTGGCCACTGTGAGAAGATGGACCAAATGGGCCATTGGCCTGATTCAGCAGGCTCTTCTTATGTTCACTCCAGCCTTTACTTATTGCAATTAGTCAAAAGTGCAGCTAAAGGAACAAATGCTACATATGGAGAGACAGGACAGGAAGAAGCCAAGGAAGCGTGGTCCCAGCTCTGCAACTCCCATCATCCCCGACCAGTGGCCATGCTGGCTGTGGCTGATGGGAGCTGGAGTTCAACAATATCTGGCAGCCACTAAATTGTGCAGTGCTGCCCATTGTGAGCCAAATACAGGAGGCTATGTGCTAAGGAAGGCTGGGGAACCTGTGGGCCTCCAGACATCATTCCCTATCACCCTTGACCGCTAGGGCTGATGGGAGATGGAGTCCAACAGCATTCAGGGGGCCACAGGTTCCCATCCCTGGCTTAAGGGTTAGACAGGGCAACAGGAGATCCTTCCGTTCTTCTTTAGGGAATCAAGAAGCAAGGTGTAATTAGCCTCACCACTGGCAATTGTTAATGACTTATCTCACTGTGTTCTGGAGACCAAAGCCCATGCTAGTAAGCCAATAAAAATTGTTGGCTTTAAAAAGGAAGAATGAAAAAGAGGTAGTTCAAAACAAACATGATAAAGAGCCTTGGAACTGTCTCTGAATGGGAAACAATTCAAAAGGTTGACTGAAATCCATCATTGCTGACCTGAGAAAAACACGCTCAGCCTATTTAAAGGTTTTTATTATTTGCACATGGTTATACGATGCGTTAGATTCAAAACCAGCCATTGTTTTTCCTATGGGGACATCTTGTGGCCATTTTCAATGCTGACAGCACTCTTACTTGAAACAAGACTATTGCTGTGGCTTCTGGAAATAAGAAAAACCCAAGAACCAGACACCACCACAAAATAACCAGTTGTAAGCTCCTTAAGCTGCCGCAACCTGCTTCCTGTCTAGCAAGCAGGTGCACTGAGTCAGGCTTAGCACAGGAATGACAAATGTCCCTTAATGAGCTATATGGAAGCGCCAGTGACCCAGCGCACAACAAAGAGTCTTTTCTGCAAAGCAGCTAATTAGGAGGACATCTAGCTGGAACTAAGGAGTCTACAAAGCATGGCAAATGCAGCCTTTGAGAAACCCCACCAGCAACTAATCCATCCAGAGCACATCAGTATCTGAATTATTTAACTCCAAGACAAATAGCATTAACCCATGTTTCTCCTCTGTCCACAACAGCCACTTAGAGAACTTAAGTACCTTGAAGCAGTTGAAAACATGCCAGAGCAAAACCTTCAGTTTCTACAGTTAAAAGCTTTTTGATGTTAAGCAAGCCTGAAATACAAGCTGCCCTGGACTTCTTTTGGAGGAAGTCAGTTAGATCAAGCCCTTCCTTTTATTATTATGCTGAAAGGTTGTGTATTTTATATACTGGATTTTTGAATGGTGTTTATTGTGTCAACCTAAGCCAAACCTTAGTTTAGTGCGAGTTCACAGATGCTCGCAGCTGCGTTGTTTCTCCCCAGTTCTTTTTGTTACTGTACAATGCTAAAATAAGCCAAGACTCGGTTTAGACTTGAGCATCATCTCAACCACGGCTTGCAGTTAAGCTTGTATTACAGTGGTACCTCAGGTTACACACGCTTCAGGTTACATACGCTTCAGGTTAGACTCCGCTAATCCAGAAATAGTACCCCGGATTAAGAACTTTGCTTCAGGATGAGAACAGAAATCGTGCTCTGGCGGCACAGCGGCAGCGGGAGGCCCCATTAGCTAAAGTGGTGCTTCAGGTTAAGAACAGTTTCAGGTTAAGAACGGACCTCTGGAACGAATTAAGTACTTAACCTGAGGTACGACTGTGTTAGGTATTTTGTGTTCTCATTTTGTATTTTTGTGTTATGAACCGCCCTGTGATCGTCAGATGAATGGCAACCTGCGAATTAAACAATTAAATAAATAAATTCTCACCATGATTTGACTTAATGTGGTGTGCAAACTGTGTCTCTGTGCTGAGTTGCCAGAAGTTATTCCTCTTTATTTTGCCCAGGCAAAGCCCAACTCAGTTATGAAACTCATTGGTTGACCTTGAGCCAATCGCCATTTCTCAAGCACAACCTATCTCAAAGGCTTGCGGGGGGGGGAGGGGGGGAGAGAATCATGTATCATAAGCTAACCTGAACTCCTTGGAGGAGGAAAATGATGATGATAATATCAGTTAAAATCATGCAGCTCATATAGTTTAAACTAGTCACATTATCTTATACTCCAATATGAAAGATGCCGTTACTCAACACTGGTCCTCTTTGACACTGTTGCTCCAGCAGCGACATCAGCAAATAAGGGGATACATGAAGACTGAAATCAACCCAGGCTGGAAAATATACAATAGTATTTAGGATAGTTCCACACTTGGAAGAACAGTTGACTTTCAATACAGTGGTACCTCAGGTTAAGAACCTAATTCGCTCTGGAGGTCCGTTCTTAACCTGAAACTGTTCTTAACCTGAGGTACCACTTTAGCTAATGGGGCCTCCTGCTGCCGCTGCGTGATTTCTGTTCTCATCCTGAAGCAAAGTTCTTAACCCGAGGTACTATTTCTGGGTTAGCGGAGTCTGTAACCTGGAGCGTCTGTAACCTGAAGCATCTGTAACCCAAGGTACCACTGTATTCATATAGTGATACCTTGGTTCTCGAACAGCTTAGTTGTCGATCAAATTGGCTCCTGAATGCCGCAAACCTGGAAGTGTTCTGGTTTGTGAATGTTTTTCGGAAGCCGAACATCCGATGCAGTTTCCACTTGAGTGCAGGAAGTTCCTGCAGCCAATCGGAAGCTGCACCTTGGTTTTTGAACAGTTTCGGGAGTCAAATAGACTCCCGGAATAGACTGAGTTCGAGAACCAAGGTACCACTGCATTCATTTTGATGAACTGAACTCATCTGGCCCTGCTGTTATGTTTTTGTCAATAAATTATGACCCCACCACAATTTTATAACAAAAAAAGGTTAGCAGGCAGGTTACACAGCAGATGAAACAATGCTTTCTTTTTTTAAAAAAAATATATTTCTGATTTGACTTTTGCTTAGTTGTCTCAAGCAGGAATTCTTTGTTGAAATGACATCCCTTTGGCGTAAATGAGTTGTTGTTTTTTCAAAAAATGAAAGCAGTATTTTAAAGTTTGCATTCACCAGATGGCAAAGCAAACTAAAAATATGGCAACAGGGGCAACAATTATTTACTGGTTTGGTGAATATTAAGTATGCATCCAAAACAAGACACACTATTAGGTTACTTTTTAAGGCAGGGGTGGCTAAGACGGGAGCCTTCAGATACAGGTGGGGGGGCCACAACTTCCATCTGCCCCAACCAGCATGGTCAGTACCAAAACTATAGGAAGCTGCTATACACTGTCAGATCTGTCCACACTAACTGGAAGCAGTTCTCCATGATTTCCAACAGGGGGCTCCCAACCTTATCTATCTTTACAGGAGGTCAAAACACTACGACAAATATTTTTATATTGTGAGCAAGTTTATTGCCTTCTATGTGTTTCAGTATACTTACTGATTACAGAATATCACCTCTCTCAGTAAATTCATATTTAAGATGAAGGTAACATGATTCTTCTACTTGATCATAAAAGGCAGTGTGGCTTACAGGGCGAGTCAAGCCATCTTCTCTCAGGAATAGTGAAGGACTTTTGTCCAAAGTGGAACACTTGCGCAGTATAATTTGTTCAGAAAAGCTGAAGCTAAGGTGAGGGAGCCAACCCTTCATGTAATTTCCATGGCTTTATTAACATTATTTCAATTCAACATCCGGGGGTAGGGGGGCAGATTGGGGGGAATTCTTCCAGTATTAACTGAACATGAGGGAATACCGTGGTTCCAGAAAATGTACCATCTTAAATACCCTAAAATCTTACTTGCTAAATGTATGGACCCCCAAAACCACTGTAAGCCTGAAATGTGCAGCCCAAACCACTATGTTACAATGGGGGCAGAATTCCTTAGTTGAGGCAAATCTGTATGTAAAGGGGGGGGGGGATAGTATACAACAATGTGGGGAATTGCCCCCCCCAGTATTGCTGAACTACAACTCCCATCAACCCCATCAAGCATGACCAATTATGGGAGTTATAGAGAAGCAACATTCAGAGAGCCAAAGGTTCCCCATGCCTGGTTTAAACATAAAAAAGCCATTAGCATTTGTTGTTAAGTACAGATGTTCAGTGTGTGTGCCTCTAAGGAATGGAAGAGATATTTGATATTGAACACAATACAGAATAGTTTTAAAGTCTATTTCATGTCACATATGCACAAAAGGTAAGGTATATTTTTGGAAGCTCCGACTCAAAATTAAGATGCCTGTACATGTTCAAGAGAAAAGCGTCTTTGGTACTTTTGAATGCCAGTGAGTTCCAACCAAAGTTAGACTTCAACCATAAGCCTAGCAAATCTGTATTGTAGGGATGCTGGGTTTCTTAACACCACAAGCCCTTTCTTGTCCACTGGCTGACCCACCAACATTCGCAGCAACCCTGTCAGACTAACAAACCCTAAAGCTTCACCACAGCCAGAGGCCAAGGAGAAGTCCCCTTGAGTGACAAATCCCAAGAGCGCTCTGGAACAGTGTGCTGCAAGATCTGGCAAAGGGTTCGGCCATAAGCCCAGAACCAGATCTTCATGTTCCGTCGGTGCGGCCTTCGTTGTATTCAAGGCACTGCTTTCTGTGGCCTTCCCGACGTCTTGCCTCTTCTTCCTTCCCTTTCGTTTCAACAACTTGCTCTTAAATCTGTCGCTGTGCTTAGGTTCCCGAGGGCCACAGTAGTCTTGGTCTTTGCTGAGCTGCAATAAATCTCCTTTTGTTGGAATGCAAATCATTGCGTGTAACTCGGGGCTACCTTTTTTGAGAAGGGACAAGCTGACCCACACCAGTGACCTGGGATAACGTTGAAGGATAGGCAGGAGGGCATCTTCAGTCAGATCCTTCTGATCTGACCTGGCGACAAGGCGCTGTAGCCTCCGATTTCTCCCAGGTGTTGGCTGGCACCAGACCGATACCTGCCTTAATAATTTTCTGCTCCTATTGAAAAAGATACAACAAGAAGTTATGTTTTCCTGCAGTTCAGTACAGAACAAGTGGGCCCTGCAACATAATGTTGCAGTATGGAATGCTCCCGTACAGAATTCCCACCCTTTGCCAGGGAACAATGTTCCATTTCCCCTTCCTTGCTTTCCTGTAGTTAGTCAACTGTATGCAGTCAGAGGTTGCTCAAGTCTCAATGGGCTGTTTATATACCGTATTTTTTGCTCTATAAGACTCACTTTTTCCCTCCTAAAAAGGAAGGGGAAATGTGTGTGCGTCTTATGGAGGGAATGCAGGCTGCACAGCTAAGATGCTTTCACTGCACAGCGATCCCTCTCGCTGTTCTGGCTTCTGATATTCAGAATATTTTTTTTCTTGTTTCCGCCTCCAAAAACTAGGTGCGTCTTGTGGTCTGGTGCATCTTATAGAGCGAAAAATACGGTAGTTTAGTTTTTTTGTTATACTTCTGCCTTCCCTTTGGCACATGGATCCATACCACATAAGGATCCATACATGCAGAATGAACTCACTGTAAGTATATAGGATGTTTTGCTATGAAAAAGTACAGTATCTGTAAAGATGCGATTTGTCTCTCTCTCTCTCTCTCTGTGTGTGTGTGTGTGTGTGTGTGTATGATGAAGAGCTTACTGAGACTGCACAACTTTGTTCAGAGTTTAAATACTGCATTTATTACGTGTTTATCATGCCCCTCCTTCAAGGAGCACAGGGGTGGCATACAATGTGCTCCAGTCCACCTTTTAGCTTAACTTTCACTCTGCAAAGTAGGCTAAGAGATAGTGACCCAAGGTCACCCAGTACGTTTTGGAGCAGAGTTGGATTTTGAATATAGGGCTCTTGCACTCCTACGCCACTCAGAAAATATAAGCATGGGCATCTGCAGGGCAAGAGACTCCTCTTTAAGAGCTAATTGCTACAGTTCTGGCTTCAGCCTGTTGAAATAACCAGGTGCTAACTGACCACACTCACTTGAAACAAGCCTTTAAAAGCTCCAAAGCGCAGAGGACATTTGTGTACACAGGTAATAAGCAGTTCACAAGTTCGTTAAGACAGCTCATAAGCAGAACAGCTTCTAAAGCTTGTCACATCTGACCAGGGTAAGCCTTAGAAGTTGAAGTACTCAAGGATCTAACTCTTGTTCCAAGGCAACAGCTTGCACACTCAAAATCCCTATGTATGGATTCACATGAGTCGCAAGTTGATTTCCCACTATGGTCAACGGGGGAATTGATTTGGTGTGCATACCTGAGAACACAGAAGGTCCAACCTGATGCAGCTTCATCTCTCTTGCACAGACCCATCGTTTTTCTCTCTTCTTCCACCTGCATGTCTGGGGAGCTCATCTCCATTTGCTGTTCTGAACTGGCAGCCACAGGTGATTCAGCCGCATGTGCTCCAGAGCTGGGGCCACAAGAAGCCTGTTCCTCAGTTGCACAAGACTCCTGGTCTAATGTGGGTACATGTTTTGCAAAAGCTCTGTTTCTGGCCTCCCAGTCCCTGTTCAGCTTATCCCAGGGACAGAGGAATGGTGCCAAGGTCCCATGCTTAACGTAATTGGCTCTTTTCGCAGGAGGACGCCTAAGATAAAGAAAAAAAACTTCTCATTTAGAAGCAGCAAAACATAGAGGGAAATACAAAATTATTTATTATTTATTTATATACAGTGGTACCTCGGGTTAAGTACTTAACTCGTTCCGGAGGTCCGTACTTAACCTGAAACTGTTCTTAACCTGAAGCACCACTTTAGCTAATGGGGCCTCCTGCTGCTGCCGCACCGCCAGAGCACGATTTCTGTTCTCATCCTAAAGCAAAGTTCTTAACCTGTAACCTGAAGCATATGTAACCTGAAGTATATGTAACCCGAGGTACCACTGTACTGCCTAATTGCCAAGAATTACATTGGTAAAAAGGATAAATTCTTTTTCTTTTTTTTAACCTTGGCTACATTAAAATAAATCCTTTCCCTAAATTATTGGCTGGAGGAAAATGCTTTCACGTCTTTTGCCATACTGAGTTGTGACCTAAAATGTCACGTTCCCATTCGGAAAGGTAATTTTTCTGAAGATTTAATCTGAATATGTACCACATGTACTGGCTGAGGTAAGGGGGGGAAGCTCCCAGGTGCATCTCAGATACCTACCTCTTAAACTTTTCAAGAAGATTTCTCTCCAATGTTTTGGCAAACTGCATGGCAGCAGGAGAGTCTGGGTAATCGTGCGGGATATGCGGTGTCCTCTTATACAGAGAATGTTTCAGAGCCTCCTGCAATCCCCCAACACGTGCACCTCGATACAGCTACAAAACAAATGTGTAAGATTGACATTCATTTATTTATCAGTTATGAATTGCCTTTTACGTAAGCCTCAAGGCGATTTAGAGACAGGCCATAAAACCAGTTAAAAAGTACAAACAACTGAAGACAGATTTAGAAACAAAACAAAACGAACACCTAAGGAAGGACCTTTTCATCGAGGTGCGAACGCTTGCTGGAACAAAAACTTCTTCATTGTTTTTCAGAAGATACAGATATCAGGCGCCTATTGTATTCTCAGTGCAGATGCTGTTCCACAGGCTTGGAAGCTTCAGATTGTAAGAAAAGCTAATATTGACAAGGTTCTTAGAAACTGCCCAGCTCAGTCCAAATAATCTACTTTTGCTTTCATTATGAAGAGGATCTTTTTTTAAAAATCCACAGCAGTTGCAACGTTTGGTTTGCATTTTGCAGCCTTAGGATCTAGGCATAGGGACAGCAGTGCAATATAAAAATATACCAGTTAAGAGAATGCAAGAACAAGAGGAAAGGTCCATAAACTAAAGTTACCGCTGCTTTTCTGGATTGCATGAAAACAGGGCAACAGGTCTGCCTGCAACGAATCCTCCTTTTGAACACCTAAGGCTGGTGTTTTGGAAAGTGAATCTCGTGTGGATGCTCAGCTTGCATTGCCTTTGGGGCTCTGTTTCTCCGACAGAATGGAAGGAACAGAAGTGGTATCAATATAAAACCATAAAACCACCATGGGATACTTCGTAGTAAACCTGGAGTTAATTTCATCAAGAGCTGTCAGAGTGCGTGCATTTTTAAAAATGTTTTGATCATCCTGAAGAGCAAAGGTATGTTAGTCAGCAATTATAGTTCATTACCCAGGGTTTTACAATCTGAAACATAACTTACAAAAGGTAGCCAAAAAGCCATGCCCCAACCTTTGGGCAAGCAAATATCCCAGCCACTTCCCCATCCTGGTCGATCTTCTCCAGCCATTTTTCCAGGCTGCTGAACCAGGAGAATAGGAATCTTGGATTCTTGGGGACCTAAGTCAAGATGTGATCCAGGCACCAAGAGTTTACTTCTCAGATGATTCAAGTCCTGGGATGAGAGGGGACACAAAGCACACAAAGGTTTGCTTAAAAAAGAAAAAAGAGGTACCAG
This sequence comes from Podarcis muralis, assembly GCF_964188315.1. Lineage (NCBI taxonomy): Eukaryota > Metazoa > Chordata > Lepidosauria > Squamata > Lacertidae > Podarcis > Podarcis muralis. The sequence goes on from NC_135662.1 coordinate 24,209,032, forward strand.
AAGAAGAAAATATTCTTATTCTGCATTGTAAGCACTTAAACTTATCTTTACCTTAAAACAATTTAATAAGCCATAAGTAAAAGCTTCACTGAAAGCTATTCCAGGAACACAACATTTTTTCTTTAATGCAGTACGTTTCCTGTGTGTTAGTAGAGGAATATGGCAGCTTACAGGCCTGATCTGAATTTCTTTCTGTCAATGGCTCTGTAGTTTAGTAACTCTTTATAAATCACTGTTGTAAGGAGAGATGGAAACTGACATGTCACCCATCTATATCAAACAAAACTGTGTCTGCTATGATGCCATTTCCATGTTTACAGATCTCGGGACACAGGATCCAGCCACCTTGCTGAAACCAAGCAGGTTTAGGTCTGGTCTGCATCTTGATGGGAGATCGCCTAAGAAACTCACATATACTTCTTTGAGAGCCTGATGGAAGAAAGGCAGGATATAAAATGTACTCAGTAGATTGTCTGTGGGCGGTATCCAGCTAAACACTTCTGCAAGAACAAAGACTTCTGGCTGTGCTCCCTCTCCTCTCCCCATGTGCCCCCTAAGTCTGTGGTTGGGGCTCCCCGCTCCAACACTCCAGAACAGACACAGAGGGAGAGGGGAAGGAGGGGAAGGTCCATTTCGTCAACTGTAAGTCCTTGCACTAGCAGAATGGTTTAGCTGGATATTGCCCTTTGTAAGTGCAAATTATGTAACTAGAGATGCAAAGTAAATGAGGAGGTAACATTTTCAGATTAGAAAACCAAGCCTACTCTGGTACACTTCGCCAGCTGGAAAGAAATGGGCAGGATTTTGAGACAGACATTTCAAATCTCAAAGTAATTGGGCTTAACAGAAATGCACTGAGCGGCTGACATTTATATCCATTCATTGTTATTTCTGAGGTAAAGGTTACCTGTTCTGGCATTTTATTTTCTGTGACGTTCTTGCGGACGTTCTGGTCCCAAAGAAAGCTCTGTGCACACTCTGCTGGCACCCCTTCCAAGATCAGCTGCTTGACTTTTTCATCCTCTAAAGAAAAGGAAAAAAGAGGGACCCGTTGTCACTAAAAGGTTAAGAGCATACAAAGGGGGATGCAGAACAGCAAGTAGTGGGAAGATCATTAAAGCTTCTAACCTTAATAATTTCAGTTCATATTCCACGAGAAACTAGCTGAATGTTTTGTCTTAGGAGCATAGAAACCCTTGCTACTTCATTTAAAGGGGTATTTTGTACAAAGAGCAAACACACATTTAACAGCACAGAGAGAAATGAACCTTGAGTTCTACTCTAACAGAAGTCAAAGCCTTCTAGGAGTTTGTGGAGCTATAGGCAACAGTCCTAGTTTTACTCAGGTCTAAACTGAGGGAGCAACATTTTATAAAACACGGTCTCACTTTAAAACAGCCTTTCTCAGCCTGTGGGTCCCCAGATGTTGTTGAACTACAACTCCCATCACCCCTAGCTAGCAAGGCCAGAGCTCAGGGATGATGGGAGTTGTAGTCCACCAACATCTGGGGACCCACAGGTTGAGAACAATTGCTTTAAAAGCATGGGTGGGGAACTTGTGGTCCTCCAGATATTGATGGATTCCAGCCTACCATCATCCCTAACCGCTGGCCAAGTTAGCTTGGACGGATGAGAGCAGCAACATCTGGAGGGCCACAGGCTTCCCATCCCTGCTTTAAAGGCTGATGTGAAGGTGGTGATTTCAGAGTTCCCCTTGAACTTTACGTTCTGGAACTGCTCTCCTTTTCCTGCCTGAGCATATTGAGATCCAAGCCTGACACACTATTTTCTCACTGCAGAGTCAAGCACCACTCTCTAAGAGAATATTTAAACATCCCTTCACTCCTATCGACAGATCTTCAGGAACTGTGTGCACTCATATGCCATGCAGATAGTTGGCATTAGGTTTTGGGTGAAGGGTGGGGAAATTGTGGTGCCAAAAGATGCATGTGTTTAAGAGAATGGTTCTATTGAAAGGTTGATATGCCTGTGGCTCATTGTCACCCTTCTTATTTTTAGTACAGTGGAACCTCGGTTGTTGAACGCAATCCGTTCCAGAAGACCGTTAGACTTCTGAAATGTTCGACAATCGAGGTGCAATTGCCAGTTGGCAAAATCCATTCAATAAAATGGAGAAATGTGCCTTGGAAGCCATTCAACTTCCAAGGCGCATTTGTAAATGGAAACATTTGTTGGCGTTCGAAAGCCAAAGTGTTCAGCTTCCGAAGCGTTCGGCAACCAAGGTTCCACTGTATTAGCTATTGCAGCAAAAGAAAATTTTAGATTTTGTGACGACATGCTTAGCAAATCAGTATACCCTGCCTAAAGTACCCAACTTCATGTGTGATATTTGGAACACTTTACCCAAAACACATGGTGCAATGAATCTTCAAATGACTACACCTGAAGAAATCCTACTCCACCATGTATTTTAAGGGAGACTGCAGAACCTTAATGAATAGAATGCCTCCCTAAGAATGTGAAAAGCATGCATGCCAAGTAAGGGAATGAAGTACTAAATAATTATAGAGAGTAAGGAAGATACAGAAAACCAAATCAATGTTTCCTCCATGACTATGGGTTGTATCCAATGCCAGTCGTACTCAAGAGGAGACCAACTGAAATTAAGGGACATGGCTAACTCATCCCTCTAATTTCAATGGTCCTCCTCTGAGTAACAATATAAAAGCCCTGCTGGATCAGGGCCAGCATCCTGTTGCCAGTGGACAACCACATGCCTATGGAAACCTGAAAACAGGACCTGAGCAGAACAGCGTTCTCCCCAGCTGTGCTTCCCAGCAACCAGGTTCAAAGGCACATTGCCTCCAAGAGCAGAAAGAGAACATAATCTGAGTGGTCAATAGCCACTGATAGCCTTTTCCTCCATGAATCCTCTAATCCTCTTTTTAGGTCATGCAAGTTGTTGGCCAGCATTACTTTTTGTGGGCTCTCATGTTCAGCAGGACATTGTTGGACACAACCCTAAGCTAATGCAGGGGAAGAGCTGTGGAGCACTATCCAAAAGAAGCACCAGCTTTCCTTAAGATTTCTTTCTTAGGTGGCATCTTCCCCTCTGCCTGTTTGCAAACACGAGTCTTCAGCCATCCAGGCTCCCATTGCTGGTTCCCCACATACATCCATTTAAGATCTTCTCTGGCTACCCTTTGTTCTTCAGCCATCAGCTTTAGCTTGCATGCACTGCTTATGGGCATGCACTGCCTGCAGAATGCCTCAAAACAGAAAGGGTTATTAAATTCACAAACATATATAGTGAAAGGCTATGGTAGACAGCAGAGTCGCACAGGCTTGGAAGGGCTGGCGTGTCCCTCACTGCCTTGACCAACCCAAAGTTTCTCACAGGGCTATAAAATCTGGATACATTTGTGAATCTACACCGAAGCAATCAGAAGTATCAAACCACGGCTACCTGAGTGCATATTTATGTCTGAAAAGTACTTTATTGGGAAACGCCAAACAATGTTGCCCTGGCAAGTGAAGAAGGACCTTATAATACAGAAGAAAAGAACCAAAGTTTTAAGATTTTCTTATGGTTTTGTCCAGGAGTAGAAGCCACAACTCAAGATCATGGCACATCCTTTGCAAATAGAAAAAATCCAAGCATTAATCCCTGGCATCTTCGGTTGAAGGATACCAGGACTAAGAGATACACCCTGCATAACAAAATGGAAAGTGGCTTCAAGTCAGAATATACTGTTTGGTTCGATGGGCAAGTTGTCTGTAGCGGTTAAATCCATATTAAAAGGGAGAGACGTAGATAAGCCTAAGTGAAGCAGATGCCAAATGTAGACAGGTAAAAGAAATGTGTGTTTATAGGGATTCTTTTTGCTCCAAACCTGCCCCATTACTGAAAAATAATTGTTTGTGTGCAAAGAAATGGTGAAAAGTGAAATAATGAATCCAGTGCCGTGGAATTAATTGGCAAATAAGTACAGTGGGACTGAATTATGGAACTTTTGATTCTTACTCTCATTACAGAAAAATATTTCTAAGGCTAAATTAGCGCTGCAAGCCTATATATTGTTATATGTGGAGAACTCTTTCACACTTTTTCTGAAGTGTATGTTTGTAGGCAATACGAGCCTGTAGAAATGAAGTGTTGCATCTTGAGGTATAGCACCTGTTGGCCTCGCCAGGATTCGAACCTGGATCATCTGTACCATTTAACAGAGGCTTCCATTGAGCACAAGACCAGTTTGGTGCCAAGTCCCTTCCTCACAACTGCCATTATTCTCTACATAGAATTAATAATATAGGATGTGTGCATCTATTTGGTATGTTTAATGGAACCCTAAAAAGCCATGAGATAAGAGCAACGCTCCCTGGAATATACTATATATTTTAGGAAATGGTTTGCCTGTGTGTTCTCTATAGGTTTGGCTACCTCTTGAGATTCCACTGACAAACTCACTACAACAGTTCCTAAGGTGGGGGAAGTGGTCTTTATCAATGTTTGGGTGTCAGCCATTTTGAATCAAGATGGTGGACTAAAATGTGACTTTGGCATGACTCCGCCCAATTGTTAGCATGATGGGTCCAAACTCACAACACTAGCCATTTAAAAATCACAATAGGTTTTGCTTTCTAAAAATTCCCAGGCAGCCCTGGGCACTCTCTGCTAATGCTTAATAAAGACACATTAACTTAACTTGACATAAAAGTAGATTGATGTACTCTTTACAGACACATATTAGATGAGATACCTTACCTTGATATCTTTCAGGATTTGGCTTGGCTTTCGCTCTCTTTTTAGGCAAATTCACTCGAGGATCCCCCACAGTCAAACCCAGTACAGTACCTGATGGAACGTCTGATGAACTTAACCCTTTAAACACATAAAATGGATGACCTTTAAACATAAACGTTTTACTGACAAGTATTACATTTTGATATTTCAAGATCAAATGTACACCAGCAAGTATATAAAGCATGTAAACAGAAGGCACTACTAGAATGCTACCTTGCAACAATTCAAAGATGGCTTCTTGACGGCGATGAAGAGACACCAGATCAGGATCTCTGCAATTATCTATCCACCAGCTGTTGATTTCAGAATCTGTAGGCTCCACTTCCTAGATAACCAATCACAACATGTAAGGTAAGAGGGGAAAATATGTAATTCGCTGCTACAAAGCTCAGTTCCTCCCCTTTTACCTCAAGGGCTGCCAATGGACATATGTGTAACTGTCTCCTAGAGAACCAACTTCTACATGAAAGCTGGTTATGGTACAACTGCCAAGACCTCCAAGAAGGGGTCAAAGGCTTGGTCATGATTGCTATCACAGTATGGTAATGTACAACTCAAATACATCCAAAACACTCAAGTGTTTTAGAGTGGTTTTGAATACTGAGCAAGGGAATTTGCACCAGCGCATAATATGAGAATAGGCAGGAGCAATGATCCAGCATCCTGGCGTAACCAAGTCAATTGGTCTTCCTGCTCATACCAAAGAGAGCCACAAACTTCTGCTTCTTCTACCACCATGGCACACAAGATTGCCACAGAATTTCTTTTGCAGTTGGAACACAGGAAGCAGCCTGACACTCAGCCAGGCCCCTGGTTCACCTAGCTCAGTAGTGTCTACCCCAGAGTATCCAACATGGTGCCCTCCAGATGCTGTTAACTACAACTCCCATCATCCCTGACCACTGGCCATGCTGGTTGGCCTGATGGGAGATGAAGTCCACCATGATGGTTACCACCAGTCTATTCTAAGTGGCAGGGACTACCCAGTTTTTCCCAGGAGATGCCAGGAATGGAACCTGGGATCTTTTGCAAGCAAACCTTGTGATCTACTACAGTTTCAAAAGGAGGGCTTACTATACAGCTCTATCCATTATACAGCTCTAGGCTGTATTATTTTATAATATGGAGGTTCAGGACACTAAGTCAGTGGTATGACTTAACACAAGATGTCTCAAACTTTTCTAGATGAGTTGGGAATCATATGCTAATATGCAGTACCACAATACTAGATTCTAGCAGTTGACTACAGAGCAATGCAATAACAGCAATGTGATCCTGAGCACATGACAAAAGCAAGCATGAAAATTGCTGATTAGCTTACAGTATGGACGCAAGCAGCTTTGAGTGCCTCTGTGAGGACGCAGTTTGAGAGGGGACCAATTAACCGATATCTGAGAATCTCCATTGTTAGGTCGCTGGAAGAGACAAAAGCTACATGTCAAAACATGAAGTCAGGAGTGATGAATTAATCCAGTTCCAGCTTGTGCCCACTTCACATGTGTTGATTCATAAATCCGTTCTATCACATTTTGCATTCATCTGTTGTTTTTTTAATAATCTCAAACATTCTTATTTCAGTACCTAATTAAAACTGTATAATCTCATGGCTTTCCCACAAAGAATCCGGGGAACTGTAGTTTGTCAAGGGTGCTGAGAATTGTTAGGAGACTCCCATTTCCCTCACAGAGCTACAATTCCTAGAGTTCTTTGGAAGAGGGATTGGCTGTTAAGCTACACTAAATTGTAGCTCTTTGAGGGGAATAGGGGTTTTATAACAATTCACAGTGCCTTTAACAAACTACAGTTCCCAAGATTCTTTCTGTTTAAAAAGGCTGTTTAAAGTGGTATGACACTGTTTTGAATGTATAGTGAAAACGGGGGCCTAGTTCAATTTGTTTACCAAAGTTCTTCTTCATCCCTTCGTATAATGAGGCAACTTGACTAGACTATAAATGAGAAATGTGTTAAGAGTACCCAAACAAGTACCTTATCACAACTCCAGTAGTTTGTGATGTCCAGCGATAGGACTGGTGGAGATCTCTGGTCCCATCGCCAATAATTTTTTTCACTGGGACAGCCATTTCGCCTCCATTGTCTTTCCTCTTCCTTTTCTGGCCAACTTCCTCAGCAACAACCGACTGGCTTTCTTCATGAGGTGATATTGCAGCTGGTTCAGGGTTACAGATTTCCATGGGCTCAGAACACCGGAAGGCTGCTTTTAACTCAGCCAAGATCTCCTAATGGGAAGCAGGGAAAAGGGCTCATCAAATGTGAAGGCCACCATCTTTTATGCAGGTTTCAGGCAAGAGATTAACAGCGACGTCCTTGGAAATAAGCAGCTGAAAGAGAGGGCCGGCAGATGGACTTTTTAGCTCCACATTCTCAGGTTGCCAGCCCTCTAGATGGAGCTTAAGTCCACTCAGTAGAATATCCTGCTGTCAAAAGAATAAAAGGGCTTTTTTATATTTTAAAAGATCTCAATGACCCTACAAACGATTTATGTAAGACTCTTTTTAGAAAGCACTTTCTACAAATCTTACGCAGTACTGGCGCAACTAGATGAAACAGTTGCTCAGGCCAAATGTTTGGCTTCTTAGCTCAGCTTGTACAGCTTGTGCAGAAGGCCCCAGGCTCAAGCCCTGGCATCTGTGGCTAAAAGCTTCAGGTAGGCTGGGTGGAAGGCCTTTGCTCAAGTTCATGCAGAGAGCTTCCGCCCTTGGGCTAGTTGAACAAACAGGCTGACCTGGTATAAAGACAGCTTCCCCTGATCTTCTACCTGTGCTAAAGGGAGGGTTCAGGCACTCCCTTCACCCACATGACCTTTCCAACCTCTTTTTTGGTGGGAATCAACCATATGAAAGGCTTCCACTTCAGGCCTACTTCCCCTTCACAAGAGGTTAGCTTTTAATAACAGGTATTTTTTACTACACTAATTATAAAGGTTAAAAAAAAAAAAGGAAAAAAACGGCTTGTACCTGCTTAAAGACAGGGTGGGTCCATATCCACAGCTGTCTGTTTTCGGAAGTACTATCCGTCCCAGCTCTGGGTTTCCAAAGGAAAGTAACCGGTCCAAGTGCACCTGCAGGGTATTGGTCTGCCTGGTACATGGTGAGAGCACCCTGGCGCTTCCCAGATAGACAAGGAATAGCTGCAAATGTTGGCCCTGAGAAGAGACAGGCTAAAAATGCTCAAGGAAATAGTGCCCACTTAGCAAGATATTATAACCTTTGTAACTGGACGACCACATCTAGAAATAGCATTCCGATTTTAAAATTGGTCAACTGTAATGAATGGATGTAGCAACTACTGCGGTTTTTTCCTTTGTTATTGTTGAATTCTAAATAAAGTATTCTTCTTTTTTAAAAACATAATAATAGAAGTAGCATTCCAAAGTCTAAACTGGCAGAATTAAGAGATGGAACATGGGGATGGTGGGGGAGAACAGCTCCTACAGTAGTTCTTGCTTTAAAGAATTCAGAGCTGGTCACACACCTGGTCCACAATGAACCTTCTTAAGATCTTTTTATCCTGCTAAAGTTGTATTGGGAATGGAAAGGAAGTGACGGCTTAGTGTTTTTTCTAAACAAACTTTATGACTAGTCCTGATTAGTTATGACAAGTATTTCTTCTAGCTGATCAACTATAGACTTGTTTTGTTTTCCCCTCACAGATCAACGTAACATAAAATGATTAACAGGCTATCTTGAGAATCTTGAACAAGCCATGTATGCATGTGCTTGCTTATACTTCACCCCCTTCTTGATTTAATTCCTTATTTTGCCTTTTGTTCTAAGCAGAGTTTACTGCAACACACAAACTAGCAAACTATGGTTTGAACCATTCCTCCAAACATGTATGGGAGCCATGGTTTGGAGGATTACTTCAGTATGGGAGAACAGCTTTGGAAGACTTATCTGGAAGGCTGCTCTAAACACAACGTGGCCATCACAAGTGACCGCTGCTGCAAAAGTCACAGTATGATTTATTTTACAAACTTATAACGTGCCACACTAATCACAGGCGTCTATGCCATAGTGGACCTAAATTATACTCGACAGCAAAATAGATAATTGACTTTCTTGACATCAGCAAATTAAGTGGGAGGAGCAGGAACAAATAATGGAGTGCAAAGAACTATTAAATATACACCCAGCCCTTCATTATGCTCTTTCCCCTTGCATAATACACGGTTTTATTTTGCAAAAATACTAAATGAGCATACTTAGTACCACCCAGCCCTAGACAGCAGGCGCCCATGCCCAACCCAAGAGTTAGCATTCGCAATGTATGTATTTTAAAATAAGGAAATGTTACCTGCATCTATGCTACACATTCGAGCAAGTGCTGTAAGCAGCTCTTCCTCTTTTCCAGTCACCTCCAAGCAACAATAATAAGATAAATCCTGATGTAAAAGAAAAGCTATTGAATTTTAAGCTGGGGAAAAGAAACCGGGCATGCTTGAGAGGTCAGAAGAAAATGATGGATTTTGTTTATAAAAAACAGAGTCATTCTTCTAGACTAATTCACATATCAGGAGATTGAGTTTGCAGAAGTGTGGCAAGCATTTAGACAATGTGGACAGAAGCACTACTCAAAATCTATCTCATGTGTTAATAAGCAACATTCTCCGACTATCTTACGAGATGCATGAAGACCAAAAGCTATCTCTAGATTATAACATGTTAACAAGGACTCAAGAGCCAGTATACTTAAGACACGAGGACAGGATGGTACATAAAAACAGCCAGATACTGATAAGCAAACTTCATTTTCTTTCTCCACTCAACAGGTGCTTTAGAACAGGAAGGAGAAAGACAGTCTATGGGATCGACTTTCCCAAGAGGACATGCTCTTGTGCTTGTCTGGTTTTTTAAAAAAGCTGAAGTGCTTCTCCTGCCAAGTATGAAGGCATAAAATGTCACAGTACCTGAAGGAGGCAGTGGCTAGTCATGGCCCGGTAGCAGGCCCTATAGCTCTTGGTTGTGGGCCTGTCTCCTAGGCAATACCCCCACTTCTTCACCATATGAAACCGCTTTGCGTGCCAGATGTGCGTTTCCAGCCACACGTTCTTCTTTTGCCTGCGGTTGAACTCCACCACCAAGTTCGTATGGCGCCGCCTGGCCTTACGGCACTTGCTCTTGGACAGTTCTTTCTTCTGATGTTCAAATTTCTCTGTCTGCATAGGTAGAACAAGGGAACAATGGTTTCCCCCCCTTGAATTTGTTTCCCAAAGGGAAGGCAACCCAATTCAATTCACCCATATGACTTTTAGAAGACATCTGAAGGCAGCGCTGTACAGGGAAGTTTTTTTATGTTTTTTGATGTTTTATTGTGTTTTTAATATTTTGTTGGGAGCTGCCCAGAGTGATTGGGGCAACCCAGTCAGATAATTAAATTGTTATTATTATCTATGGTGGAGGGCACAGGGACTTGTGGGGTTTATATTGGAGATAGCACAAATAGAAAATTCTTGGAAATATTAAATAAGCTTAGGGATAGAATAAGAATATGTTAGAGTAAATACCAAGGATTAACATACTAATAAAGGAGAAGAGGTTAGTAAATGAAAGGAGTCAATATTATTAGAAATATGAATTTGGAGAACTGTTATATAGGTGACATAATGAAATTCAGTTAGAGGGGATTTGTGGAAGTCAGTTATCAATGTAATGAGAATTAGGTATTTGAAGAAACCATTTTTTGTGTTTAGTTTATTGTGGTGTGATGTGTTTTTCCTTGTTGTGTGTTGTGTTATGTTATGTTATGTTATGTTATGTTATTTTTGTGATAAATGTGGGAAATCAATAAAATTCATTGAAAAATAATATATATTGGAGACAGCACAGTGACCTATCACTACTCTCCAAGCCCTCCTGCCAAAGAATATGGAGAAACCGTCTGGCGTGGGGGAAGTCCCACAGAGGCCTGCCATGCCTTGCTGCATTAACACCATCCTACGTGCAACAGCAATTACATTCCCCCACCCCACCCCCCAACACACACAAAAGGAAAGGTTATATAGAAGGATGAACTATTACACGGAAGCACCAGCAAGCTAACTGGGAAAACAAGCTAAAGACACACCTCTATTCTGGCAAGCTCACGAAGTCGCCTGGGCAGGCGTTTGATATTGTGGCTCATAGCTCGCCTCCTCATGTGTCTCGGTAGAGACTGAAACACTAAGGTGTTGGAAGACTTCTGCGTAACAGCTTTCAGCATAGCTTTTATTTCTGCAGCACGAGCCTGAACAAAAGGAGACACTGAAATAAAAAGAGAATTTGTTTAGCACCTGAAAGAACTAAATGAGGACTGTTTCTCACTTGGCAGCAATGAGGTTCATAAATTTTATTAAATCTCTTAAACCTATGGGTGTGTAACTTAAGGTTCAACATGGAGAATGCTGAAACATTACTGGAAGAAGACGTGTGATTATTAAAAGTCTGGGGTTAATTGTAATTATAAATGAAACTCTCTGAACTCCTCCTCCTTGGCTGTGCAGATGAGTCTCTGGCTCTCTTGGCTTGTTCTTATTGCATTAAGAAATAGGTTTGTTTGACATCTTAACACAGACATGTTGGGTGATATTCATTGTTCATGTATGCTTACCTGTGACATATTTGGGCATTTCACAGGAAGCTTTTTGTTGTGAAAAGCCCTGTTGTGAGGTTTCAGAACGCAGATCTGTTGACAAGTCAAAGAAGAATTACCGTGTAAATTGACTGAAGTCACAGACTAAGAGCATACTACAGCCTATAGCGATAGCCCTGAAATAAAATTGATTCTAGAATTTGGCAACAACTCTCCTATCACTTAATTCGACATGTATAAAAGTTAGGGTTCCTTTATCTAAACAGCATTTTAAACAAGAATTTTTACACTGAGCCACGTGAACATATTATAAAGAAATTTAAATGAAACTACACTTAGAGATAGTTAACATTTTACAGCAGTGAGCAGTTCTGGAGTTAAGCTGCAGCCTCTTCATAAACACCTAAACACCACACCAAGTGACAATGAAATACATCAGCTGAAGCTTATTGAAGCTTCAGGGTGGTGCATGGTATTCCAATCATAAGGTTTTTTTTGTAGTAACTGTAATACACAATGTTATATGTTGTAAGATTTTTAATTACATTTTTATAGGCATGCTGAGAGACCATTGGTGGTCTGTGGACTGCAGTTTGGGATTCTCTCCTTTATTCCTACGATCGCTGTTGGGACACTCCAACAATGCTGCTTTTCAAGCAAGGAATGAAACACAATCTCTTCTTTCCCAACTGGAGGTATCTGCTGGCCACCTACACTACTGCATGCATACAAACTTGGGGACTAATCAGTTCTGTTCCTTATGTTTGACAAGTGGACCAACTAGCCTAAAAGCAGCACACAAGGGAGCTATTTCTCAACCAATCAGCCAGTCCCACCGCAAATTTCTCCGAACAAATCTCCCTTCCTCCCCCCCCCCCTCTTCTTCTCTTTTTCAAACTTATGTGACCACACATAGCCCTCCTTTGGACCAGTGGAACAGGACAAGGGCTGTGTCAAATTTGGCCTTGTTTTTAAAAGGTCCCTTCTCTAAGGTTTCATTCTTATCTCCAGATTACCTTTATTTTTTTAGATTCAAAGTTTCATGGGTAATTCGTACCAATTCAGATGTCTGTACCACTATGGGGATGGGGAACCTCCAGACGTTTTGGGATTCATTTAATTCCCATCCTCTTTGCCCACTGGCCATACTGGCTGAGACAGATGGGAGCTGGAAGTTCAACAACATCTGGAGGACCATAGATTCCCTAGACTTGCACTAAGCCACAACAGCTACCTTGTTTCTTGCATTCAGAGGCTCCATCACCACCATTTTGAAAGTGTATTTCACTGTGGCTTGGCCCACCATCAAAGGTAAAGGTCACATTGGTAGGCTGGTTTTTCATCTTCTTGGCTCTTTTCTTCTCTTTTGCATTTGACATTCCTGTGGGAGCAAAACGGAAGCAACTAAAGATGCAACTCCACCATTACCATCTAGCATTGTAATACAGTAAGCCTGCAAAACATGTGGGAATAATGTTTCAGGGATCATGCCTAAAGCTAAAATCACGTACAATCAATGCGCTTCGGGTTCAAGGACAAGTGGAAGTGACAAAATTATTTTTCCTGGAGGCCTACCTTTCAAGTTTTTGGGTTTTTTTTTTTGGCCACTTGCATAAAGCTGAATGTGCACAAATTACATGTGCCTAAGTTGTGGCTCCTGTTGCTTGGTCCCTGCTCCTGCCAACCTAGCAGTTTGAAAGCACGTCAAAGTGCAAGCAGATAAATAGGTAGCGCTATGACGGGAAGGTAAACAGCGTTTCCGTACGCTGCTCTGGTTCGCCAGAAGCGGCTTAGTCATGATAGCCACATGACTCAGAAGCTGTACGCCGGCTCCCTCGGCCAGTAAAGCGAGATGAGAGCCGCAATCCCAGAGTCATCCGCGACTGGACCTAATGGTCAGGGGTCCCTTTACCTTTTAAGTTGTGGGGTTAATAGCATAATGAATATATGTAGCGCTTCAGAGCTGACCAAGACCTGCAGCTCTTCAAAAGATTCATTACAAAGTAAACATCTTTAAAAAAAAAAAAGATGGTTGCAGAACTATGATTAACAGTGTTGTAAACAAAATCTGCCCCTTTCCCTTATGGGGTATCCAAGAGCCCGTATAGAGTCCTTACGTAGGTTCCCTGTTGGTAGGAGAAAATAACAGAGGCCAACCAGAGAATATTGGGAAGCAAAGAAACTAGGAAAGGAGGTGGAACCCAGAACAACGGAGCGCAAGGCCTTATACAGACATTTTAAATTCCCTGCCCTGGAGCTCAAGACAATGGGGAGGCTTTTCCATTTTCCTTTGACCTTGAAGAAAACATTTGCTCAGTTTGGGAATCAAAATGGTTTCAGGTCGGTTTTCCTGTGCTGATCTATATATGTGCTTGGTTGTTACACTTAGGAACATTTAACATATATCTAAGACCTCAAAATTCCTATCACAACAGCAACATCCCACCAGAAACTGATTTCCACCTGTTTTAGTACACCAACACATATATAATCAGGTTTACTTCTGTAATTTATGAAAAAAAATATGAATAAAATTACTATGAAATGAACAATATCAAAGGCATTGTACCAGCAAGTAGTGGACAATGTTGCATTAAGCTTTCCCCTCCCCCTTGCCTGCATTTTTGCAGAGTCATCCCATCACTTTCACAGGCAGTGCCCAATACTGAGTCAGCATCTTTTCCTTATCACGGCTGCACTTACATCGACACCAGCAGCGTATAACAATACTGTTTACTCCAGTGCAGAATTCCTTTAGGAGCAGTAAATCGAGGGAAAGCAGCAGCAATTTGGATGGTTAGAAGCGTTCTGCTTAACCACTGCCAATCAGGGCAAAAGAGGCTGGGGAATGATTCATGGCATCATTTTCACTACCATTTTAATTTGTGCGATGCCACAGCAAACATTTGCACTTATTTTATTTTTTAAAAATACAGCCTGCTATATCATCTGGAGCAGCCTAGAACAAAAATGCACGAGCAAGGGAATTGTTTTCATGCGTTTTTCCTCCCGCAGGCTTCCCAGGGCCTCAGAGTGGCTAGACTAGACAGCCCTAAGTCTGATCTAGCGGGGCTCTTGTGCACCAGTATTTTCAATGGATTCTTAAGAACATGCGCTGAAAATTAAGCCCCTGGTTTCTCCCCATTCCCAAAGCATGCCCTGTCCCCGAGGGGACAAGCCAATGAAAAGGCAAGGAGACAGCCCCCCCATGCAGCCACAAATGCGTTAGTGTGGGACGTCCAGTTGGAGAGTAGAGAGCAGGATATGTTAGAAACTGCCTTCTTACAAGTCACTTCTGCACCACGAGCACCATTTCAGCCGGGGGAGCGAGCCTCCTTCCCCGTCCCACGCCCTTTCCCCACAACCCGCTACCTGAAACCTGTCTGGGCTGGGCTGATGAAGGAAAAAGGAGTCAGCCAGGCTCTTCTCCTGCGGATCCGGCGCGCTGCACTTCGCCCAGGCGACCACGTTGCGTCCACTTCCGCCAAGCGGCACTTTCTTTATTCTCCTATCTGCCCCCTTAACCCTCAAGACTACATGTCCCATAACCCTTCGCGGCAGGAGGCTGTACGGTGGGCGGCGAGGGACTTAAAAGACAGTATTTAAAAAAAAACCCGCGTGGTTTCAGAGCTGGGGGCGGGGCCTTAAGTTGCTAAGTGGGAGGCGGGGCCGCCGTTGGCTTTTGGGTGGGAGGGGCCGGGGCGGAGTGGGAGTCGGTTAAAGTTCAAGCGCAAAGAGCCGCCGGCTTCGTTCATCCAGCGGTCCGTTGAGCGAGGAGCTGCTGCTTGTTGCTGCCATGGCCGCCTTAGTGAAGAAGATCATCAGCACCGCTAAAGCTCCGGCTGCCATGGGCCCTTACAGGTAAGAGCAGCGTTCCTCCTCTGTACGTGGACTGCAGTTCACCTGCGGGACTCGCTGCCACAAGATGGGCAGATGCCAGCAGCTTTAGAAAAGGAAGCGGGGCGGGGGGAGGTTTCCAAGGAAATCGATGGAGGAATCAAGAATGGCCACTAGTCACTATGGCTAAATATTCCAGGAGCAGAGAGAGGCATCATATGTCTCTGAATACAGTGGTTAGTTGCTGGGGGTGCTAGGCTCAGCAAGCGTGTGAAAAATTCAGGAAGTAAGGCAAAGAGCTTCAAACCGCCCCAAATCTGGAAAGGGCTGCTGTATGTAGAAGAAAGCACTTCTTCACCCAGCTCGTGGTAAAACTATGGAACTCCAACTTGGATGAGATGGAATAATGGATAAGGCTTGCCAATGGCTATGCTCTGCCTCAATGGCCGAAGGCAGGGTACCAGTTGCTAGAAGGGTCCTGCTTGGATGGTGAATTAGAGGGGCCTTCGTCCTGATCCTGCAGGCTCTTATGTTCTTAAGCCAAGTGGGCCATCCTTTGGTGGTGGAGCACGTGCATTGTATGCAGAAGGACCCAGGCTCAATCTCTGCTGCAGATATCAGGTGATGGGAATGGCCTGTAGCCTGAAACCCAGAGAGCCACTGTCACTTGGAGTAGTCAGACAAATAGTCTGTCGGTATTAGGCAATTTCCAGTGTTGTTAAGTTGATTGTGTTAACTTGCTGTGCCCCAAAATGTGAGGGGAGATGTACTTATTATTAATAATAATAATAATAATATAATATCTGCATGATTACAGCCAGATCAATCAATTGCTTGTGTAAAGGAGTAATACTTAAAAAAAACCTGAGTTCAGCCAAAAAAGTAATTGGTTGAATGTATTATATTCACGTATGTGAATACCCCAGATGGGCAGGGTATAAATAATAAATTATTATTATTATTCACTGAGTTCAATACTTCAGTTGTAGTCCTGGGTAGAGCGCCATCTTTAACTAAAAATATTACTTCCTTTTACCAACCTGTAAAAATGCATGATGATAGCTTTTTCTATGCTCTCCCTCAGGGTGACGCCTCAGTCTGGCATTCTTTTCTTTTTTTTAACCACCTCCCTGTTGAGGGATGAGGGAGCTACTAATCCTTTCAATTTTTAATAAGGATGTGAAGAACTTTAATACATTTCAAATTTATTCATAAGGCAACCAGAGGCAGGTTGTCATCAAAACCTGAATATATGTAAAGTTTATTGAACTCCTCAAATGGAAAATGCTGTCCTACACTAAGCTGTCGTAGTAATCTGTCCATTGAGTAAGAGCTGGTTTGCCATTACTGCACTTTTTAATCATTAACGAAGAAGCTAGCTAGACTAAAAGTTTAATTAGTGTAAAATGAAAAAGGCCAAGGAGTCTCTCTTCAAGGCCAAGTCTGGAGTAAGCTGATATACCTGAAGAAGGCATGTTAATAATCTTTAATGAGACCTCAATATTGCAAAAGATATTTTCGTCCCCAATAATAAGAGCTGTGGTCAGCTTTGGTTTCTTAGTTTGTAGTTTCTGTTCTTTACATACTTCAGCATCTGCAAGTAAAGCTATTCTCTTGCATCAAACAAGATACCAGTTGTAGACATATGTCACGTTCATAATGTACATACTCTGAGGTGGTCCTGTTCCTAGGTTGTAGTCTGCCATTAATAATAGGTTTAGGTCCATATCTGAATCCAGACCCAGATGAAGGCCTCCTTCCCCTGTAACACACAGTGGCAATGAGGTTGCATCTGATCTTAAAAATGGAAAGTGTAATGCTGGTGGTCAACAAGACTCTCTCAAGGCAAATCTAAAAAAATGTAGTATAAACACTGACAACTGGGAAACACTGGCTTACGAGCAGGGTCATGGGCTTTGAAGATGCTCGACATGGACTCACCGTTAAAACCGTGTTCATGGAAGACAAGCTTACTCAGCTACGAGTGATCGCCAAAGAAGCAGGTTGCAAGTGGGTGGGGGGGGTGCATGTCATGGTCTGGTTGTGGCCTGGATATGGTCAGTGAGCATGGAATGCTGACCTACTGGGGAAAAGCTGTTTGTTGGGAGGGGTGTGGAGAGAAATTGAATACTCCTTGGAAAATGCTGCAGAACCCTGAATAGGAGCACTCTACATTTAATGGCTTTGACCAAACTGCGGGAGGCAGTGGAAGACAGAATTGCCTGGCGTGCTGTGGTCCATGGGGTCACGAAGAGTCGGACACGACTAAACGACTAAACAACAACACATTTAATGGCAGGTTTCATCTACATATGCTGAACAATGCTGAGCAGCGGTGATGGGTAGAAAGTAGAAGAATATTTAAGGCACAAGAAGGGGGGGACTTCCAAAGTTCTTAGGGGACAAAGCTTAGCCCCATGTGCTCATCAACGGAAGGGATTTTTATCCTTTTGTGGCATGCACTTGGTTTTGTTTACCAACTTGTAACCATTAGTCTAATTTTTAATGTTCTGCCCCGAACAGCAGAAAGGTTGGTCCCAGGCTAGGCTTGCATCATTTTAGCTTGTTTGAAGGTGTTCCCATTTATAATTGAGTGTTGCAATCTGCTGTTCCAAATTAGTTGGCTAGCGCACCATGTATTTAGGAGAGGCCAGTGTTCACCGAGTTGCATGTTAAGGGAACGTGGAGGGCGGTGTCCTTGAGCATTAAATTTGTGCTGAAACAAAGTAGTTAAGCACTTTTTAAAAAACTACAGGGGAATGCTTAACCACACTGCCTAAATTTCCAGAGTAGCCATTTTAATTGGTGTATTTTGAGGTTTAAAGGTAGCTTTCAGTAACTTAGCATTTGCTCTGCTGTGACAAGAACTGTTGAGGTGGGTGAAAGCAAAGGTCTGGCTCACTGTTTCTAGCTCCACTGCTAGTTCAGTTTCTGCTAACAGGATTTTTGCAGAATTTCTTGGGTGTCCATCGTATACTGAAACTCGCAGATAATGTTGTGGTGGTTCATGGATTTCTGTCACTCTGACTGAAAAAGTGTGGTGATATGGTTCTCTGAACTCAGCCTGAGTGTTCTTAGAATTGGTGTAGGAATTGGAATGACCAGCAGTGCATTAGATTAGAATATTTGCAACTGCACTGGTTCCACCAAAGAAGAAACTTTTAAGCCTTAGAAGGGGAAAAGAGAACTTGAAATCACATTTATAATCAGTGGCAGATTGCTGCTTTCTGCTTGGATGTTTGCCAGGTGGCAGTGGTTATTGGCACCAACTGAACAGGCATGTAACAAATGCCCAGACTGCCATAAAGCTGTGTGATCCAGCATCCTATAGCAAAACCTACCTTGATGAATCTGTTTGTATCCTGTCCAGCATACAATGATATCTGTACCAGTAACAACAGCATTTCATAAAACACAATTGTTCTTGTAAAATACAGTGGTACCTCAGGTTACATACGCTTCAGGTTACAGACTCCACTAACCCAGAAATAGTGCTTCAGGTTAAGAACTTTGCTTCAGGATGAGAACAGAAATCGTGCTCCGGCGGTGCGGCAGCAGCAGGAGGCCCCATTAGCTAAAGTGGTGCTTCAGGTTAAGAACAGTTTCAGGTTAAGTACGGACCTCCGGAACGAATTAAGTACTTAACCTGAGGTACCACTGTACTACAATACACCAGATTCAATAAAGACAGTATGCAGTGCAACCTTGAGTCAACTGCAACAATGCTAATGTCCAAAGGCCTGAGTGAACAGCCTTTGTGTTTTAATCTGGTGGCTGGATGTCTGCAATGTAAGTGCCTGCTGAATCTTTATGATTATTAGTTAAATATCTTTGTTACTTACCATTAGTTTCTTTGGCTTCTGTCCAACACTGTATGTCTCACTGAATTCAGTGGGACTTACTGCTGAGTAAGGTGTGCCTAAGATTGCATCATGAGTTGATTTGGAAAGAGAGTTTTATGGCTGCTTAGGTGTAACCTGCAAGTTTCTAGTACCTCATTTGGGTCAAAACTACACGTTATGTGCAGTTGTGTGTAACTGTAGCCTGATTTTTAGATTATTTAATGGGAAGCATTCACAGGGCGCTGTAATCTTGAGCAGAGCATTGGGGGAAGATCCATCTTTCCTCAAACCATTTTCCCACTCAAAATCCCCCTCCCCTTGCTTTTTCTCCCTTTGGATCAGGATTTCTTAGCAGCTGATCAAAGTTATATTACATGAGAATTTAGAATACTGTAGCTAACATCAGGACAGAACGAAGAGCAAGATCTTTCTACCACCCAGAAGACTGAGATGTACTGATGCTTATATGTTGAGGATGAAGTCAAGCTAGACTTGTTGAAGACCTTTCTGTTCATTTAGACATTTTCAATAACTCATGTAGACTGGTCCTTCACGGTTTTTAATTAAATCAAAATGTTATAACTTTGAGGTCACGTTTTGTTTTCTTTTTGAATTCATGTTGCTTTGGGTTTAATGGCTGTTTTACAGTGGTGGCCCGCAAGACGAATGCCTCGCAAGACGAAAAACGTGCTAGACGAAGGGTTTTCCGTTTTTTGAGTCGTTCCGCAAGATGAATTTCCCTATGGGCTTGCTTCGCAAGACGAAACGTCTTGCGAGTTTGTTTCCTTTTTCTTAAAGCAGCTAAGCCGTTAATAGCCGCTAAGCCGCTAATAGCCGTGCTTCGCAAGACGAAAAAACCGCAAGACAAAGAGACTCGCGGAACAGATTAATTTTGTCTTGCGAGGCACCACTGTATTTTGTATTGGGGTTTTTTTTTTTTTACTTGTTCATTATAATCCACCCAGAGAAATTTATGCTGTGGAGCTGCATGCAAACATCATAAATAAATCAAGCAAGCTCATGTCTAAGTTATGAATGGGAAATCTTTGGGAAACCAAAATAAAATACTTTAAGATAGCAAAAACGTAAATCTTTCTTTCTCTTGTTCTCTCTCTCTCTCTCTCTCTCTGTGTGTTTTGCTCTACTACTGAACCTTAGCCAAGCAGTGTTGGTAGACAGGACCATGTATATCGCAGGGCAACTAGGCCTGGATCCCTCAAATGGACAATTTGTACCTGGAGGAACAAAGGAACAAGCCAAACAGGTGAAACACCTTTATTATTCTGACAATGAGTTTGATGTCATTATTCATGTAGCATAAATTAAATCTTAAGGGCATGTCTGCAAGGCTCAAAATAGAAGATCAGATGTACTGTTTCAACATGTCCAGTCCTGGGGGGCTGGGTCCCACTTAACCACATAACTGTCAGGGACCATTGAAGATTTTTGTGCCCTGCACCGAGGGATACTGGATGAGAGTGCCCACGCTTTTCAGGACCCTTTTGGGTTACAGTGCTGAGTAGGAGCACACATTCTGCGCCCCTATTTTGGGAATGGGGAAGGCCATAGCTCAGTGGTAGAGCATCTGCAAAACATGCTAGGAACAATCCCCAGCATCTCTCCGCAGGGCTGGGAGAGGCCCCTGTCTGAAATCCCAGAGAACCACTGCCAGTCAGTGTAGACAGATGGTCTGACATCGGCCCTGTGTTGACAAACAGCTGCCAAAAACATTTCTATGTGATTTGTATTAATTTTTTAAAAACAGTTGCATTTTATTTATATTGGTGTTTTTACTATTTTATTATTCTATCTATTTAACTCGCATGCTGCCTGGAGGCTGATTGCAACAGGTAGTATATATTTATTTATTTGTATAAATAAAAAACAGACTAAAATCCCAAGGTTCTTGTGCACATAGTTGCCACTGCAGAGAAAGCTAGTTTTCCTTACGTTTCATTGAAATTCATGGAACGTAGGCTGGTTGTGACTTGACTTGTAAGCACAACTCTTTCTAGATGAGGGCCTTGGTGATTTAACGTTTTGCTGAATTTAGTCATTACAAATTGCTGGTTCCCACCCTGTGTTTCATGACGTTTTAAAATGGTGCATATGTTGTAACCGGCTGTGACTCCTAGGGGTGAGGTGTGCAAATCCAAATAAATGACTCAAACCCATTTTGTGTGTTTAGGCCCTTCACAATATTGGAGAAATTCTGAAAGCTGCTGGCTGTGACTATGACAATGGTGAGTAGAAGCTATGCTAAGTGAGTTACTTCTGAATTATCTTACCTTGAATCAGACAGGAAAAGGAAGTGTCTCTACCTTGTGAGAGACAATGACAGAGGTGGGGCTGCTGTGAATATCTGCAGGGTTGGAATCAAGAACATTCCCTCTTCTCATATTTACATGACATCCCATATCCCTTTACAAAAAAAAATTCTGGTTGATACAAACATCTTACTGAGTCCCCATTTTGGTGGGTTTTAGGATTTTGAAAGTTCTTACTATGTCACCTTTATTCTTCATGTGAAATTCTGAATTAACAGGTACCAGCAATCTGAACTACCTCCTGGTTACTATTTAACAAAGTATAAAAGGAGAATTCCCGGGTTCCAAGATTCAAGTTTGGGGCAAGTACTCTTTGGTGAAAAAATCCCAGCAGAATTTTAAAATCACAAAATATGCAGCAACAAAGTAAAGCATAGAAATATAGGCTGGAAACATAGACCTTTAAAATCTGCCCTTCCAAAGTTCCCTTCTTCCCCACTTCCAAACTCTCCAAAGGTCAGATTCATGGGCTTTTCAGAAAAAGTTGCACAGGCAGTAAAACTTGGCTTAGGTACAAAGTGGTGAATGTTCCTAAATTATTGATATAGGAACTCAAGAATGGCTGATAAGAGCCATGCGGTTGAGCTGGAGCAACCAGCTCAAACCATAACACATGCTGAAACATTGTTATTATAGTTTTTTAAAGCTTGATAATTGCGAATGGAGTTTAAAATACCATTTTCTCATGTATAGTGGTGAAGACTACTGTGCTGATGGCTGACATGAAGGACTTTGATGATGTGAATGAAATCTACAAGCAATGTAAATATCGCTACAGCTCTAACGCTTGTGTACCGCCAGCTGTACAAGCAACAATGTTTTGCCCTGTACAAAACATGAAGCAATGTGGTCTCCACCAAGATGGCTTCAGCTGACAAGAGCGACACAGAATGGAATGAGAAAATCAAGATGGGGGGCGGGATTGGAAAGAGAATTATTCTGTTTTGAATGCTCATGCTCTTGTGAGCCCTTTTGTTAAAACAGTCTGTGAGCTGCTTTTTTTGTAAATGGTTATATCCAGTGCTAGGCCCACGGACATAACTTTGTTCCATTAGTTTCTATGTGTCTACTCTGAGTAGGACTTGGATTCTAGCCAGGCACTATCACTAGAGGAGAGCATAGAGCAGGCCTGGTGAGGAATTATGGCCTAGTGAGAATGTTTATGGGCCTGGAGGGCTGAATTTGGCCCCTGGCCTTGACATACCATGACATACAAACAAAGCCTCTCTCAAGGACAGCTGGATTATACAACCTGTATAAATTATGCAAAATATTATTATTTTGCTTTAGTTAAGTCAAATGAAGAGCTTTATGGGATTTCAGTGCTCTGCTCCTTGATTACTGAAAATTCCTCCTTCTTGTAAGGCATCACTTGGCATTTCCCACATATCTGCAAGCTTTTTCTTGCCTTAAGGCTTAAAAACTTAATACTGATTCTACTTCCTGTGGTTGCATAGTACAAGAATACAGATAGCCTGCTGTATCATTGGTGAATCTATTTACCTAACTCAGCAAGCTGCTGCAAATGTAAGCAAAACTCCGTATTTCATGTTGTCAATATAATCATGGAAATGTCTTTTCTATTTTACTCAGTCTTCAAGTGCAACTTTCCAGCCCGAGCCGCTTACCAAGTTGCTGCCCTGCCAAAAGTAAGTGCTGTTCTATTTCTACAAAACAGCTTCTATACGATTTCTTGCAGATAGAACTGCTAAAATTATTTAGACACAAGGACTTTAAAAACTTAACTTACCAGTAATTTTGAGAATTTACAGAAAGGAGCAGGATATGACTGAAAAGCAAGCCCCATTGAGTTGAGTGGGTTTACTCCCAAGTAAGGGCATATAGGATTTCAGTTTGAGTCTTTTGGCACCTTAAAGACCAATAGACTTATTGTGACATTAGCTTTCATAGACTAGAGCACATGTTTAGAAGACATGAAGTGTAATCCTCCATGGATTGTTTAGAGCCAAACAAGCATGAAACTTAAGAGACTGTGTGTGACAATTCCATGTAAAGCTTAACGTATTCAAGATATGCTTTGTGACCATTTATAATAGCACTATTATGTGTCGTTGTGAATGGCTGCAGTGCTTGTATACATTTAAGCTTTGCATAGAATTCTCATAGACAACAGCACTTCTCACATTTTTACAGGTTTTACGTGGCATGAAGGGCTGCAAATTTTATACATGCCCCCTCCAGCAAGTGGAAGTGTTTTCTATTACACAGAAGCCACCATTGGTATATAGACCCTTGGAGTTAAGGAAGATTAAATTGGAATGGACACAAAGCTGTGGGGTGCAGAATACGCCTGCACTGATTTTATAATGCAGTTGTTTGACATCGGCCCAGGACCTACGTACCTATGAGAACGCCTCTCCTGGTATGCCCCGTGGAGGACCTTAAGGTCCACAGATAACACTTTGGAGGTGCAAAGTAGCAAGGTGGTTAGATTGGTCTCAACTAGGGCCAGGGCCTTTTCAGTACTGGCCCCGACTTGGTGGAACACTCTAACAAGAGACTAGGGCCCTGTAGGACTTGACATCTTTCTGCAGGGCCTGCAAGACAGAGGTGTTCCGCCTGGCCTTTGGTTTGGACTCAGTCTGACCCTTATTTCCCTTCCCTAACGGTTTTGATCTATGGGCAACTTTTAAAATGAGGCTGTATTTTAAATTGCATTTTAACCTGTATTTTAAATTGGTGGTTTTTTTTCTATTATGTTTTTATTGTAATTTTACTGGTGTTAGCCGCCCTGAGCCCGGCTCTGGCCAGGGAGGGCGGGGTATAAATAAAATTTATTATTATCTTCCCTACAGGGTGCACGTGTGGAAATTGAAGCTATTGCCATCACTGGACCTCTGCAAGATGCCCCACCACGACTATAAACTTAGTTGTTCTTGGTTTTTCCTTTCCACAGGATCAGGAATGATTTGTGTAGGGATTCAGTTCTGACACTGGCTTCATATAATGTAGTCAAATTCAGGACTGGGATCCTACATGAATTCTTCTGGCAAAGATCCTCCTCCCGCATCCCCTTTCAACTGTGCCATAAACGCTCTGAGCCCTTGCAGAATATGGTGCATATGAAGCTCATTAAAGATCTGAATACTTGGGTACATCGTGGCCCTTGAAGTAGTATTTTGAGGGAGACTGTGAAATAGTTTATAGAAAAAATTAACGTAGATTCATTCTGTAGTGCTTAGAAGCCAAGTTAGCATTCTTGCTATGCACTACATTAAGCAACCCTACCCGTAAAAATGTTTGAAGGAAAGACTATGATGGATTCTTTCGGAATACGGTATTGGAGGTGGATGTTAACTTTAGATTTAGCCACTTTGAAAAACATAGTCTTGGACTTCTGTCCTGACCCCATCTGACTTACTAAACAACCTAATGTTGATGCCAATTTTATACTGAGAGGATCTTTTGAGGTGTTTTGTATTTTGTGTTTTTAAATAACATTACCTTCAAAAATAGCTAATTTTAATTAACATTGTGGTTGTGGGAGGTGTTACATAATAAACCAGTTGCATAAAGTATCAGATTTAGACTTGTTTCTTCATTCACAAATAAGTGTTTGGGTGTTTAAATTGGACCTTCTATTCCTAAAAATACCACATAGAAATAGGCAGCAGAGAAGGCCAAGTAGGTATCGCTGCATCGCAATTCGGTCATTCACAGTGACACTTCCAAGCCAAATTATATATTTCTAGCCTTAAGAATTACCTCTGTAGGAACCAGTCACAGAAACCAAGCATGGAATACAGGTGTGAGAAGAATTTAAGGAGCTTTTTTGAGCACTCCATATTACCTGCACTTAGTATGGGACATGTGCTTTTAATTTGTACATGTACTGAGGCAAATGCATTAAAAATGGCAATAAACTATTTTCTTCCTGTAATTATTTAACTCTGAAGACTAAATGGGCAGATAGTCCCTTCCATGCAATCCAGCTTTGAAGACTTCACCAGACTGAACCCATTTGGAGGCAGGAAAATAATGTATGTACTGGTGGCAACAGAAGAGTGTCTTGGTGCTGCCATTATGAAAGTTGTAGGCAAAAGATTTTACTATGTGCCTAGAAGTGTGATTGGTCTGAATACCCCACACTAAAGCTTTTACATAGAAGTATTGCCTGAGTAGAAGGATAGAATTGTCTGTCACAGCACTACACTGTTCAGCATTTTCAAAAGCTAATGGTATGTTACAAAAATCTGCCATCTTAACAGGCTTCCCAGGACTGCGTGAGCTTGCTTTGCCTCTGAGGTGTGGGGTATAAATGACTCTGTAGGAATCCTTGCCTTCTACCTCACCTGCGGCAAATAGGCAGCCCAATTAATGGACACATTCAAACTCTTACATGCACCTATTCCTTCCTTCCAGGATATATGACAAATACCCGCCTAGATTAAAGGAGTAAAGCTTGTCAATTGCTATTCCGTGGTGCAGAACAAGTACACAGAGCAGACTACTTTCCAAACCAATAAAAGTTATGATTGCAAACTCTGCTGGAGTTTCAGGAACATCCTAGTATAGGGCCAGCAGTACTTACCATGCTAATACTTCTCAAAAATAAGTTATCCATCAAGTCATGGACACTGATAGCATGCAAGTTACATGGTCCTTACAAAAGAAAATGTATTGCAAGTGGTTTTAGTTTCCAAAGGTAAAGATGTGAAACACACAATACATAAGCCTATAGATATTAGAACAGAGAATTAGTTTTCATGCAGACATTCCATAAATGCTTTATTTCAGTGTTTAAGATTACAATTTTATAGACTACATGAGGCACAAATCCCAACCATTATCAAGTATACCCCAGCATAAAACAAAGGTTTCCTGGTTCAGACATAAGGTGGGTGAAGATCAGCTCTGCTCAAGTTTACCCAACTTCTCAAAAATATGCAACCAATAGATTCACACTAAACGTCTGCAAAGTTCTTGCTTTTTATGTGAAATTATTTTCTCTCAGCTATAAGATTTGCACTTCAAGGTTTCTCTTTGAAAAGACTGAAGGGTTCACTTTTCATAATTACTATCAAATAACAGGTTTATAAAGGCAAATAGAATTCATATACACTTTGGGGGGAAATCTATAAAGTGTTCTAGAAGTACACATAATTGCACACCAGAGGCAGCAATTCATTTGGTTTATACTTTTACTTTAGTGTGTGTTGTCAGGAATTGATTAGAATTTTGCAGATTTAAAATTTAACGTTTTCATTTTAACAGACGTGCTACCACCACAATACAGTAACAGTGTATGCTGCTGTTGTGCTTATCAGTAATTTCTTATTAGAGTGTACAGAATTGCTTGTTTTGTCAATAGGGTGACAACAGTTATCCTGTGCTTTCAAAGTGCCATAATTACATGCTCGCTCTCATCCCCTGAGTGCTGGATTGCAGTGACTACCTTCATTAGTTTAAAAAAACAAGACATGAATTGATGCATCTTTCCAGATTGAACCAAAGCAGCAATATTAAGCTCCAATATCCATACTTGTTTTATGTAACAAAATTCACTTAAGAGTTGTACTGGTAGAGTTAAAAAAAACCTCATGGCTGCAACATTATTACTAGAACCTAACAATACTCAGACCTTTTCATATCTAGCACTTGGAGAATCTCCATGCACCCAGTTCTACAATTTATGGGTGTCAATACAGTTTGCCCTAGCAATTTATTTTTTTTAACTGAAATACAGTAGATGAAGTTCTTGATTAGCAACACATGATTTCACTTAAATGGAAGTTTACAGAAGGCACTCTATGGCAAACATGAAAGGTTAACACATTGCAATTCCTCAGTGTCTTGGCAACTTGACTTCCCAAAATAAAATCATTAAAATGGTTTCTCCCCTAGTGCTCAGAAGTGACAAGTCCATACAAGCTTCTATAAAAAAACCAGATTATACCAAAAATCACAGTGCTAATATTAATTGAGCAGCCAACGATGAAGTCCAGGCAGAAGTCACGAGTCACTCTTCATTATTTGTAGCTTCTGCAATATAAAACAAAAACAAAACCTAAAATTTTAAAAGTGGCAATGACTTTTAGACAAATATATTCTAGGAACAGTTCTTTGAAAGGAAGTCATCTGTATGAATCATATGAAGAAGCTTCTGCTGCTAATATTTAGCATGTCAGAACAATGCAAGTAAGGCAGTGAAGCTTAAAGTGGATTATTGGGAAGAATCAGATCAGATGAAAATGGTGATCCATTCTTAACTGGAAATAATTGGATATTGAATTTATAACCGTTAGAGAACCTTTTTCAGCTTGATGGCTGCATTCCCTTCTGGGCAACTAGGGGCAGGGGGCACATACTAGGCCAGGCCAGAAGCAGAAGTAGTCAGAGCAAGCAATATAAATTTTACCTTTGTACAGTAGACTACTTTCTGCTCATGCTTGTATACTCCTTTCTATCCTCAATCCAGGCTAGCAAGTAGTTTTTATTACAGTTGAAGGACACGTTCCAGCAAGGCAAAAAATACTTGAGGGTGGTACAAAACATGGCTGGAGAGAGGTGTGGCCTGGGAACATCTCCCAGGCCTGAGGTTTCCCAACCTGGTCCATAAATACATACTCTATTGACTCCCAGCATCACACAGCAGCTAAACAAAAGCCAAATGGGAGTGCTTATCACACTGGAGGATTGAAAGGAGCATGTGCAGAAAGGTCCGTAAAACAAGACAAAGCCGTCTGAGCCTGTTGACCAGTACTAGGGCTACCTGATGCAATGTGTCGCCATATGATAAAACATTTAAAGTTCACATTTGTTGAGTCATCTTTTGCTTCAAATTGATTTGAGAAAGCAGATTCAATTAAAGAAAAGAAATCTTGACACTGGTAATTTGAGTTTGCAAAGAGTGAGCAATGCGGGAGAGGGGAGGGTTCCAACTATTTCTTATTTGTAATTCTGCACGACTCAAAACAGCAAGTTACTAAATATATATACGTGTGTGAGAGAGCTAGGAAGACAAAACACAGCTATCTCTTCATGGACATATTTATGCACAGGCACTTCCTCTTCCCACTATAAGAAATTCCAGTAGTTATATCAAGCATTTCTCCTGGGTGCTATGATGAGCTTTTAATTGCAGACCCTGGTTTCCAAAGCAGTAGGGGGCCTTCAGTTTCACAGAAAGGAAATCTCCACCATCAATTAAGATTGAGGGAAATTGATGTGCTGTAATGTTAGATCTGGCCTGAGCGATGAACCCTTTTGCCTGCCTTTTCATTTGTTCTTTTGTCTCTAGTCAAAACCTGTACTTTGCTTTGTTTTGTCCAGTGAGTGAACGTCTGAACCCTACCCATTCCACACCTATTATAACAGAAATCCGAGAATGGGAAATCCCAGAGCAATGGTAGCAATCTGATCATCACTAGAATGTGTTTGGCAAATAGTAACTATGGAATTAAATGTGTATAATTAAGCTTCTCATTTCCTACATGTGCATCTTTTCCAAGTCTATTTTTAACTAGCTTATCTGCTTCAAATGGCTTGGGGCCAAAGTAGACGAAAGCAACTAGGGGTAGTCCAATTTTGACAGCAAAAGGGTGCACACAAGTGCCCTGCTGCTTGCTTCCCTCCAGTCTGACCCCTCCCCAAAGGACTTTTCTCTACAGCTGTGCAATTATGACAGAAGTGAACCCAGCTGAAGTGAGGGCTTTCCAAGGGGGTTGTAGGAGGTAAGTGGCAGATAGGCAGGCTCTACCTTCCCCAACCTGCTGCCCTCCAGATGCTCTGGACTGCAGCTCCCATCATTGATGACCACTGTCATGCTGGCTGGGTTAATGGGAGTTTCCTTCCAAGACGTGGCGGGAACTCATTGGGAGAAGGCATCATCCCATGTCCCTACTGCCATTTTTAAACAAAAGCTGACAACCTCTAGATGAGGTTAGAGCAGACCTAAACACACAGACCAGGGATGAGGAACCTAGCTTTCTCCATATACAGTGGCACCTCGGGTTACAGATGCTTCAGGTTGCAGACTCTGCTAATCCAGAAATAGTACCTTGGGTTAAGAACTTTGCTTCAGGGTGAGAACAGAAATCACGCAGCGGCATTGGGAGGCCCCATTAGCTAAAATGGTTAAGAATGGACCTCCAGAGCAAATTAAGTTCTTAACCCGAGGTACCACTGTATTGCGAGGCTACAGTTCCCATAATCTTTGGCCACTGCTCGGATTGGCTAGCGGCAGAAGTCAAAGTTCAACATTTGGAGGACCACAGATTCCCCATCTCGGAGTTAATCCTACACAACCTAGGCAGATTTAAAAACAAGCAATTACCTACAGGACACTGTTTAAATAACTCTATTTAAATAATGCAGGCAGCACCCAGGAAGTGCCAATGAAAGGTTATGAATAGGAATACAGCATTTTAAACTTCTAATATATTAGCCCTTTGCTCCTCCATCAACATACCTATCTCTGTTGCTGCTGTAGCTTCTCCCATTTCTTCTTCTTTTGTTTCAGAGCCCTCACTTACTGCATCACGGTGCATCTCAGTTTCCTTCTTTTCTGCTGTCTCACCTGGAACAGTAACCATAGAGATCAAGCCAGGGAACACTGAAAGAGTATTGAGTGCCCTAGCAGGTTCTGCACTGGTGGCTGGCACCCTTTGGAACTGGTAGAATGGAAGGCAAGAGAGGCCAAAAGGAGGTGGAGCCAATGACAGGCAAAACCAATTAATTCCAGCTTTGTCCCCATCCTCTTCCTTCTTGCAGAGTTCTATAAAGGGCAACACTTAAGACTGAGAAGCTACCCCTGGGGCTGGTGGTAAGGAGGCAGGCAGGTGGCACCTGCCTGAAGCTGGTGGGGCAATGCTCCATTTGTGCTAATGGAACAGCCCCCACTGATGCTATGGGTGTTCTTTATAACATCAAAGAAGAAATAGTTGAAAGCACAGGAGACATGCAGCACTTGCCAGCTGATATAAATGTATCTGCCACATCAAAGTGTACCTACCATTGTCCTCTGTGTACTTTTAGAAATGTTGTTGGTGAAATAAGTAACTTAAGTCGTATTACTAAATTTCATTCAAAAGATAATATGGTTTTCATCTGTCAGCATTCTACGTGTCAAGACATGTACGTCCATGTAAACAGAATTTCCATTCACCCATGCATTAAGCGATTTTGATGTTTTTCAAACCATTCAGTAAATGAATACAACCTTGTTTCCTACAGCCTGCATTTTGCAGAAATCCTGCTGCACGTACCATAAAAGTGGTACAGAAAAGATTCGTCATGGGAAATGGCTATCATAGCTAATAGCCCCTCAGCACTAGGTATAACTCTTGATATGTTCAGATGCAGAATACCTACAGTTACCAAAGGCCAGGGCCAAACATCATCTCAAAGGGGAATTTTCCTGGTGTGATGGGAGACTGATAATGGCCAAGTTAAACACTTGATGTAATGCAGGAAACCAATTCTAAATAAATACTATTACTTCACAAGCAGACTGAAACCAATAATAGCGTTGTATTTTTGGTTAACTATTATACACATCACAATAATTTTGACTGGACTGATTTGGAATTTAGCAAAAACTTGTGAACTGCCCTGTGATCTCTGGATGAAGGGCGGTATACAAATCTAATAAATAAATAAAATAAAAGAGAAACAAGTTACTTTGATGTCAGAATGTTCAGATCCATTACCAAATCAAAGTACAGTCGCCTTTGTGCCATTTGTCTTCTGGCAATATGCACCAAAGCAGGGCTTTCCCACCCACTCTCCTGTTAGCATCTCACCTAGCATAAAAAATTGCTGGGGGCGGAGGAGGAAACGAAGTATATGAAATGGGAGCACAAGGAAACAAAACAAGGCAACAATTGGTGGCGCTGACCTCAGTTATTTAGAGGAGCCCCTTTTAGTCTAATAATTTGTCAAAGCTACACACAACTCAAACCCACAGGGCAAGATTTTTGCCCTCATGTACCTGCATGCAAAAAATTCATTAAAATCGGTGGAATCTGCATACAGGTCAGAACTTGGCCTTCTCAGTCTGAAATAGCACAACTTATTACCCTCAGTCTGTTGTTCTTCATCCGCTTGCAGCTCCTTCACAATTTCCGTTACAAGATTCCTAACAATTTCCTCAGTTGCAGGCTCAGATGTGCCTGTCTCTGCTGATTCAACAGGATCAGGCTGATTGTCCTGTACAGTTTCCGGGGGCAAAGTGTTGGCAGTTTCTGTGGCAGCTTGAGGCTCACCAACCTCTTCGGCTGGTATCACAGGTCGAGGCTCACCGGCTTCTAAAAGGGCGACAGGCAAACTTTTGCTGAACTTCTCTTCCGGCGCCACTGGTTGAGGCTCTGTGCCTTCGGGGTCGACTCTTTGACAGGTAGAAAGGGCACAGTTGGTCATTCCAGGGATCAAAACATCTGCTTCCTCTTCAGCAACACCCTTGCTTAGTTTTGCTCCATCTGAGCCCAGCGCTACTTCTTCCATTACCCCAAGTTTGGTCTGATCAGAAACGGTTTCATTTTCGACTGCGATGGGCAAGTTGTCCTCTAATTTCGGAATGTCGATGAAGCAAATAGAAAAGAAGAACACAAATTATTACTGAGAGCAAATCTATAGGTTATATATATATATATGTCCCATTTATCCATACAATCAACTGTTCTTCTGTAAACTTGATGCCACCCATATCAAAGCAGATCTGAAAGAGTAATTTCTAGGAGTGGCAACTACACCACCAGAAGCAACTCTAGGGCTACTTTTTCTTTTTTGATAGTGTGGTTATCAGTATGCATGTTAGCTATATCTTCTAATGAAACATGTAGAATGCACTATAAGAAATTCAAAACAAGAGAGTGGCTCTTGTCCCATCCAGTTCTAAATTCGGACAAAACAGAGGGGTGCATAAAACCTGCCCCAGTACTAAAGTCAGTAGGAGTAAGCCCACTCCAAACCAAGTACTTTTACTGGTCTCCTTCCATATGTAAATAATTGTCGTTTATTGCACAAAAACTACCGTTCTTTTACTGCAGCCAATACAAGTGGACCAGGCCTTCAACAATATAGACATAAGGCAATGCATAACCCCTCCTCCACAGGTATCTTGCATCTCATGATAGCAGCTATTTCACAAATTATTGAATGAACATGTCATGTCATTTAGTTCTGATGCTTAGAAGCAAAAAGGCAGAGTGTTCATGTTGTAGCCTGAAAGCAGAGGTATGTATAGATGTTTCTGTCCCTTACCCACCCCAACAAGTCTGAATGGTAATGACGAGCACAGTGTCCCACCCAAATTAATTTTGACAAGTTAACTTATTAAACCATCCTACAAAAACTGTTTTGAGTGAAGAAGCCTTAAGGGAACTCAGGAAAAAGCTTATAACTGCAGAATGACATGTTTGTTTCCTGGTAAAATGATCTCACCAAGAGTACAGCAGAATTAGTTACATGCCTTTATATATCCAGTGGCCTCCTTGCCTTCCACTACGTAGATGTGTAAATCCTTTAAAAAGAAGAGGAAGGCCTCGTTAAGATTTTGCCATATGTGTCACTAATTGCTAAAGCCCTTATTTGTCCAAAATGCCCAAGGGAAATAATTTCAACTTTAACCATGGGGTTGATATTTCCCCCAGGATTTTTTTTGCCCTTTTTGAAGTGTTAGATTTTTAATTTTATACTATAGCTTTGCCTTCGTCCATTTGTCATTTATTCACACATTGAATGTAGTCCACAAACTGGAGAATAGTGGATTTCTCACAAAATCAGCATAATATGTCCCTGACTTGCAGCCCCCAAACCACAAACAAAGTCACCCCATTCTGGACCAGTCACAGTTTCTACACTGCCTTCAAGGCCAGCATATAATGGCTGTCAAGCTCAGAAGTTAACCACAGTAAATTTTTAGACCAGTTGTAACTGCATTTTAGACTGCATTGTTTAGTAGAGTTTGTGTAACATTTCAGTCTCCTGTGGCTTTATTTTATAATGCAATGGAATCAGACAAGCCACTTCATCCAGGAGAGATCAGAGCATCCAATTTAGAAACGAAGCAAATACTTTTATCATAAACGTTTATACTACACACAAAATCTGGACTCAAACAAAAATATGAAAAGCTGTTTATTCCTAGGTCTGTTTTCACAATGCCAAGGCTGTACTGTATTGTGTTACTGGACATTAAAACAAAAAGTTAGACATAACCTTTTCATGTGGCATTTTATCAAGGAGTACCAGATAAGTTAAAAGTCTGATTAAGAAATATATACTTTTAAAAAGCTTTATTGAGAGAAGAAAAATGACTGTAGTGAACCATCTACAAACTATGAAAGCCTGAGAACCTTTTTGCAAGTGTAACCAAGTATGTTTACTTAAAAGTAGGTCCTACCATGTTAACTTAGGTTTGCTCACAGGGAAGTATACACAGAACAATAACCCAAACAATATACATCCTCAGTGTGCCTTGGGTGTAAACACTATTTGCTTATATGCAAATTTATACACAACTTATTCTCAGGCAAGTTATGTGGAGTTTCAGCACAGCTTTTTTTTTTTGAAGCCTGGTTATAATTTATACTGGAGAGTTAATACCTCTTAACTCTTAGCAGTCCAGTTTAACACAGGTCTGTAGACTAGGTTATTAAAACAAAATATCTGCCAAACTTACATAACAATGACACAGCCATATGCAGTTTATCGGAAGTTACAAAATAGGCCCACAGCCCTATAATAGCTTATTTAGAAGTACAATTAAATGGACTAGCTCCTGCGGATCAGGATGAATATTGCCAGAATGGCAATTTTAGTACTAGAACAAGCCAAGATAAACTAAGGTGGGAAGTGGGCTCCCCCCACCGCAACTTTTTATTCTTTTGCTTACTTCCATTAGCCACAGAGAAAGTAAAAAGGAGGCATGGGGGTAGGCAAGAAAAGAGGGAGCAAATTTAGGGTTCTATTCAACTAATTGTTTCCTCAGAATAAACCCATTGAAATTAATGGACCTGAAATTAATTAGCCATGTTCATTATTTTCCATGAGTCTTCTCTAAGTAGGACTAGTAGGGAATACTACCTTACAGATTATGGACCAGAGGTTAAAAGTATCTTCCCATCAGAAGATAGCAAGGAATGCAGAAAGGATAATCAAAGGAGGACTGGACCTGCCTCTTTACTGGATGTACAGAAGGAAACAGAACTTGAGCAATGCACCTTGTTATATAGGCTCGAGAAAAGCAGAATTCCCAACCCAAAAGAACAGGTGTGGCGACCCTAACAATAATAGGGCTCCAAACGGTTTTGAATCCTTCTTCCCTCCCCGCACCAGATTCAGCTCTTTTAACTGAGCGCCTCTTGCTACGAAAAGAATATTGCGACACCTTAAAAAAAACACACACACACACACACACACACAAACTTAACACACCGTATATTTCAAACACACAGGATCCTGGGAACTGCGGTTTGCTACGGGTGCTGGGAAATGTAGCTCCGTGAGGGGAAAACCACATTTGTACCCCTTCCTTACAAACGTATTACGGCTCGAGAGGCTTCCTTTGATGCACGACGCGCAAACCCCCGACTGAGCGGAACATATAATAAAAGTTTCACTGCCACATAGCTCCCAATAGTACAAAGGGAGCGAATATCAAGCGGGAATTAAATTAGGTGCTGCTTTTACCATTAATTACTACAGGTGTGCTGAGCCCGCGTCCCCTGCCTGCTCCGCTTGCCAGAGCAGCAGCAGCAGCAATTTCGTAAGGGCAGGATAGAAACTTTTTTTTAAAGGAGAAATAATAAATTGGTAGCAGCAGCAGGGAGCCTAAGGGGCGCTCACCGCATTTCTGCAGCCCGTTGGCGTCCGGAGACTTGGGAGCCGGCCGGCTGCAGTCCTTGACCTGGGTCTGAGCGCTGCTGGAGCACCCCATTTGCGCGGCGGGACCCCACTCCCCACACCGAGGGGCCGAGGCAAAGAAGCGGGTCTCCCGGGGCGGCTCCTCCGCGGGAAGCGAACCTGCCGCTCCGCTGCCGCCGAAGGGAATGCGCGCAGGTGTCTCCTCTCCCAGGCGCTAAAAAGCGGGGAAAGCGGGCGCCGCCGCCCCCCTGCTGAGCTGCGCGTGCCGAGGAACTTCCCTCTCATAGGCTCCCGCCGGAGTGTTTATCGCTCGAGCTCGGTTGCCATGAGAACGGCGCGCGGCCAGGGGGAGCCGAACACGGGGCGCTCCAAACTTTGGGCATTCTTCTTCGCACGGCGCAGGCGCGGCGGGACGGGAGCCTCGTGGCGGCTCGGCGGGGCAGAGCTCGGGAGGTCCAGTGAGGTGATGGTGACACAACGGGGACGGGGCACGCCGCTGGTGTCGCTTTTTAAAATCGCAATTTAACGCGGCAATAGGGCCTAGTGGGCGGCTGCCCCCTCTGTTTGCTTTGGGCTTGCCTCCCCTGCGACCAATATAGATATTAAACAAGAGCAGGGAGATAAATCGGTGCTGGGGGCTGATGTCCGGGGCCCCTTCCAGCAGGGCTGGCTCCCCACAAATTTGAAATAAGCGATCCAATGAATATGATCCCCTAGAAGACGTGGTGGGCAGCCTTTGACCCTCCGGGTGTTGCCTCCCATTCCAAAGGGGGCATCGGTCAGCATCTTTATCTATATTTTCCTTTTTGTCTTTATATACAGATATGGTTCAAGCCTTGAAATAAAATTATTTGTCAGCATAACATTTGTGAAAATTATTTATATACTTACTTGCTTATAAGACTTCTGTTATCCCCAGGGTAAAAAAAAAAAGGGGGGGGCACATTATCTACCTGGCTCTGCAAGGCCCTGGGTGTTGCTGAACTAAGACTCCCAGGCAAGCCTTGTTTGCTGGGGCTGGTAGGAGTTGTAGTTCAAGGACAGCAGTAGCGCCAAAGGCTCCCCACAGCTGAGCTATACAAAGAGATTCCCCCATGCCCTGTAAATCCTGAGTTTCAAATTACCAGTTGCACCCCTGCCTCTCAAAATGTGTGTGAAGCAGCTATAAGGCTCCCATGGTGGCTTTTGTTGTGGATTATATTCTGCAGTGCTGGAAAATAGCTGTTACGAGTGACATGTTTATCCCACCCTTTTGCCAAGGAAATCTGGTTGAGGTACATCAAGGGTGGTGTCCCCAGGTGGGAATGTACCTACCAGTACCTCCTATAAGGTCCACAAATAGTCTATTGAAAATGCCCAGTGCACCAGAGATGGTTTGTACTCAGTTCCTGTTTGCACGACTCATCCTCTTTTGCAATGAACCCATGGGCATAGCTGAAGGGGGGGGGGCAGAGGGCACCTGCTCCCCTAAATCAAATAAATAAATAAAAATAGTTAAGTAACTGACCAATCACAGATAGCTTGGTTATGCCCCCCCCAACATAAATCCTGGCTATGCCCATGATTGAACCTCCCCACTTTAAATATTTCCATATTTCATTGGAAGCCAGAATTCAACACCCATTCTCCCATCCCTTCTGAAGAGAGAAGAGGTACAAAGAGCTGCTTTCTGTATGTACCTTTTCCCACTTATCAATGGAGAGGTAGCATATGTTGCACCATTTTGTGGTCCTGCCTCTTTTTTATGGGGTAGGCATTTGGTGTTATGCTACCATTTTGTGATTGTTGCCAGGGGATTTTTCTAAAAATTCCAAATGTGCCATCTGGCCCAAAGAGGTTGGCAACTCTTAATGGTAGGTGGTCCCTTCAGTCTCAATCCCCACCTACCCAATTTCATCCGTACCACAACCCTTACATTTTAACCCTGTGAGGAAGAGATAATTGACTACCCCAAAGTCACCCAGTGAGAATCCTAAGTGGGGTCAAGGAGAAGGGGGTGGCAGACCCATTGGGACATCCCAAGATGGGAACGGGTCAGTGGTTTTGTCTAATTGTGCTACACCAGATCAGGCTCCTCAGGAGATCTGTGGGGCTTCAGATCCAGCAGATTCAAATTTGCTGGTGCCTTGTCCCTTTTGGACGCTTTCTGTGTGAATGAAGGTAGGGCCTCCGCAACAGTACTGGCAGAGAAATAGCTATATGTCATCCAAATTCTGTCCCCACCTAAACACCAGGCAGTGGGGAAAGACCTGTTTCTTAGCCAGGATTCGACCTGGTGGTCATAGTCACTGCATGTATGTACAGTATTTCAAATATTAATATCCTACTTTTCCTTGTACAATCCAATGTGACTAATATGAGAAACACGAAATACACTAAAAATTGACAAAGGAACAAATAAGAACAGCTACACAACAAAATACATTGCATGTTTCCATTGTTTTAAATGGCTTCAGTATACACATCCTAATAGGCCTTGCTTAAATTCATGTATTTATTTAACAAGATTGTATGCCACCTAACCAAAACAACTCTAAGCAGTTTACATAAAGTTATGTAAAACATTCATAGGAGAATACCAATAAAATAACAGACTTTAAAAACAAGTAATTATGGCCTTTTTATGCATTATATAACCAGTACTCATACTTGGTTGCTGTGAGGTTGCTGCTGCTTCCTGTGCATTCCTGGTGGCTTCCTTGAGATTGGCATATTTTCCATGCCAGTCCACAAGGTATGCTGCTCTCATGAGCCCCTTCAACCAAGAAAGCATTTCTTGGCAGCCTCTTCATAGCGACTGTAATTATGAAACTATGGTAGATGATTTCATATGACAAACAACATAAACTGTGGCTCAACAAATAAATCAAACGGGTGTTTTCAGTGTAAAAGGAAAGTCTTTGAGGGGAGAATGTTATCAATTGTCTTATTTGTTTGGTAAAATACCTTCACAATAGATAAATTTATTTTCTGGGGATGATGTTCTTTGAGTCAGAGTCTTAAGCTGCATGAAGTCTCTCATGTAGGTGCTGGCTGGACCACTACCAGTTTAGTTTCAGCGAGATGATGGCCCTACATGCCTTCAACCCATAACCTTGATTGCACTTCTGTAGAATTAAATAAGAAGTTGCCACGCAAAACAATGCGAAAAAGAACTGACAGTGAACAAATAAGTTTTGAAACCTAGGGGGCTTTTTGGGGAGGGGAGTTGCTTTACGAATTAAAGTTTAGTTAAATGAGGTTGCTCTCCTATAGACCCTTACCTGTAAGCCCCACTGAACGCAGTGAGGCATATTTCTGAGTTGAATTGTACAGGATTGCACTGCAAACGTTTCCTTCTGTGACTATCTCAAGGAATTGTTCTATCAGGTCAAAGAGCATGTGATGCTGGTCACTGTTTAACACCAAATGATGCAATAGTGGTGGCATTTGCAACATACCAGTGGATAGATATGAATTACTAAGGACACTGGTTAAATGAAACAACTGTCACGCTGCAGGGCATGCCCTCGGGGGGGCTATGGTCTTGAGCCAAAGTCTAGCACAGAGAATCAGGCTAGGTCCAAAATGTGATCAAAACTACACCCAAGTTCAACATCACAGTGAATTCAGCAAGGTGAGGGAACTGGAAGCAGGACTAAGGATCCCACAAACAAGAAGAGATATCTGTGTTGTTTCCTACAACTAGAAGGCTAATGTGTGAGACTCATACATAACACCCTAACCCCAGCTGCTGGTAGTAAAGGAGTTCCAACAATTGCTTACCATGTACAACGTCTTGGTCTGTAGACCCATGCTAGGTCATTGCTCTTCAGTCTGTGCCCAGGCCAATTGGTGCCAGAGTTATTCAGGACTGAGGGCTGGCTCAGTCTCTTCCTCTGACAGCTCAAAGGGTTCTTCAGACAGTTTCTCACCAGACAGCCTGTCAAGGGGATCCTCAGCATTCATTCCAGGCGATCCAGCATAGACCTCAAAGTCCTCCACCTTTGGGGTGTTGGTTTCACCCCTTCAAGTACTTAGTGCCAGTTCAGGGCTAGACATGGCACCGGTTTGTGTAAAGCTGTAAGACACAACAGCCGTTTATGTTCTGCCAGAAACCTTTGACATGCAATGCAAACATAAGTGAACACAAAGTGCACAACTCTTTCACGTTTACTGTAGAAATTTAAAACCTTACTTACATTAGCGAAAACAGTGCAAGCCCTCAAATGTCTTAAAATCCAACCACCATCAAATGTTATCAAAACGCATTATGTCAGAGTAATCGTATTGAAACCACAGCCCTAATCATGATCACATTTCTGTTGTCAGACTTCATGAATCTGTGCCGTAGACACCCATTAACTTCTGCAAATGAGAGGCTGTGTATCTAGTTGTTCTAATTATTTACAATATTTGCAATAAAGAGACTTCTAGTATGGTTTTTTTAAAAAATGTCAAGCACATGTGAAACACATCTGATTCCTGTACTGATTGCAGCTTGTTCACAGAGCAGACCAGGGCAGGTGTATAATCTAAAAGCTGGGTGGGGAATCTCAGGCCTGGGGCAAAACACCACCTACAAGGCAGGAATGGAGAACTTGCTGACCTCTGCACACCTCCCCTGGTCTGCTCTGTGAACAAGCTCTTATCATTCCTAAACATTGGCCATGATGGCTTAGACTGATGGGAGTTGAAGGACCATGGGTTCCCCACCCCTATTATAAAGGAATCTCCTACAATTGGCCTTGAATTGTATGATGGAATAAGAGGATATGTTCATAATAATCTAAGCTGTGCATGCACTATAACTTTAAAGCACTTTGGAAACACATTCTTTCTCTCAAAAAAACTGGGTACTGTAGTTAACCTCTCACACAACTAACATCACCAGCAACCTTAACAAACTACAATGCCCAGAATTTCATGGCTTTTTACAAGACTGCATTTCTTAGAAGTGCAACAGCAGGGATCATTCAGTTAGCAACCGAAGGGTTAATTGTTTAGTTAGCCAACCTAGAGCGGGTGGTGGTGTTGCCTAGCAACCAGTGAGATTGGCACAATCCTTGCTGTGGTAACTCAAGCTCTGATTGGCTGGTTACGTCCAAAGGTGTTTCCTCCTTTGTGTAATTGTATGCCTCCCTATGTACTAGATCTGAATTAAGAAACTTCTCTGTATATTTCTGTATAGTTCAGTTTCCCCTAGTAAAGTATTACCAATTTCTTTTCTCTCTGGACTCCATTTGTGTTATTCGAGTGACTCTTCTAACAGTATTACTCATGTTTAAACTGGGCATTGAATGTTTTTGGATATGCTCAAATTGACAATAAGCATCAGGATTTTCTCTGCCCTCCAGCGGACTTCATTCCTTTATCCATTTTTGTTCTGGAACTGTTTTTTGATTGGATGGCTGAGTGACAAGAAATGTTGATGCTGATTCAGCAAATGCCAACCTTGTTAGTATCCCAAATTCCAGATTTGCTCACTTTGGAACAATGAGGCATAGTTGTTTTCCTGACAATAAATGAATAGGACAGTGCATGAACCAGGGAAAATTGAATGAACATGTTTACACTTGCTTTAAATATGATCATTATCATAAAGCTCAGTCTGCCACTTTTAATACCCATAGAAAGAAAAGTAATTCGTGTGGGTGCCAGAATGGAATTCTAATAAAGCTTTCTCATTTGTCTGAGGGTGCAAATGTACAAAAGCAATAAGTTTAATATCTGCCTGTTTATAGGGCATGTCAAAACAGCTCTGGCAGCTTTTAGAGTAATGCAAAGATTAGGATGTCCACACTGATAAAACACAGCTGGACTAGTAAGTCTAAAAGAAGCCAAATCAAATCCATGTGAGAGAAATATGCATTCTGTGTGGCATAAATTTAAGCACAAATTATCCCCAGGTTTGCCATCTTTGATAGCAATAGATTATAAAGAAAACAAGAGTGAGTCTTGTGGCACCTTAAAGACTAACAAATGCATTAAGATTTTATGGGCTACAGTCCACGCCATCAAACGTATGAAGTGTTTTTCTGAGTGGCAGCTATATATACACATAGTGAAGGGAGTAGGGAATTGTAAACAGTGAGGTCAGAAGGAAAGGAAATGCAGAAAGTTGCGCTATTTTGCAGTGTCCAGAAACTGAACTGCTTGCAAAGACTGGCTTAGTCTTAGGTTGTTGGCACAGTGGAATTTGTTGAAGCCTTATAGAAACTGCATTAAGTGCCTCCTGTTCAGGTGATCAAGATGGAATCCATGTATCTTGGGTAGAAGTGAGACTTTTTGGAGACAGCAGCTAAGTGTTGTTCTAACCAGTCATGAAAATGTTGGCATACTGTGGAGTCATGTGGGAGCCCATGACAGGGCCATTGATTTGAATATACAAAGGTACCTTGGTTCTCGAACTTAATCCGTTCGACTTCCAAAACATTTGAAAACCAAGGCGCACTTTCCCATAGAAAATAATGCAAAAAGGATTAATCTGTTCCAGACTTTTAAAAACAACCCCTAAAACAGAAATTTAACGTGAATTTTATTATCTAACGAGACCATTGATCCATAAAATGAAAGCAATAAACAATGTGCTGTACTGTAAAATAAAACAGTATTGTAGATAAAAATGTATTTTTTTTTCTTACCTTCATGGATGATAGTCATTGTTTGGATGGAGGGTCAGGGTCCTCTTCTGGAATTGCAATCGGTGACTCCTCTCCTGCCATTCCTTCCCTTGCTTTTCTTACACCACTGACACCTGGTTCAGACCCACTGATAATTTTCCTCACTATTTTTTTTTCAGTTGAGATTTGCTTTTGCTGATGTTTTAAAATTTGCCTAAAGTGAGACATAGCATTATCATTGAAAGTGTTGGCGGCATGACTTACAGCAGCTTTATCAGGGTGATATTTTTCAACAAAACTTTGCACTTCAGCCCATTTTGCACACATTTCTCTGATCAGTGCAGTAGATACAATTTCTCTGCTCTCCTCCTCTGAAGGTAGTTCCTCAGTTGCCGCCTGTTGCTGCTCCGTCAGAATGTTTTGTTCTTCTTCTGTGGCGAGCTCAGTCTTGTGGTCCTCCACTAACTCCTCCACATCACCACTATTCACTTGCAATGATTTCTCCTCCTTTGTTATGTAGGTCCTCTTTGGCATTTTCTTCCGAAATAGGCCTGTCTCATCACAGTTGAAAACTTGTTGGGGAATGAAACCCTGTGACTCAACATAATCTTTAAAATCCAAAACAAATCGGTCAGCATCCAATTTGTTGGCACTGGCAGCTTCGCCATGTCTCACCACACTGTGTATGCCACTTCTCCTCTTAAAATTATCAAACCAACCTCTACTTGCCTTGAAAAC
Organism: Podarcis muralis; assembly: GCF_964188315.1. NCBI lineage: Eukaryota > Metazoa > Chordata > Lepidosauria > Squamata > Lacertidae > Podarcis > Podarcis muralis. The sequence goes on from NC_135662.1 coordinate 24,251,558, forward strand.
CTCACCCTCAGCACTTGCTCCAGGGGTGTTTCTGATGAGTTCAGCATGCAAATGTAAAGCTTTTTCACAAATCATGCTCTCAGAAATGCTGTCACCGGCCAACTGTTTTTCTTTTATCCATGTTAAAAGCAGTTTTTCCACTTCTTCAATTGTCTGTGTCCGTTGCCTTGTGAGTGTTTTAACACCTTTTGCAACATTGGCACCTTTAATGGCTTCCTTATTTTTTAAGATGGTACAAATTGTAGATTTGGCCATACCAAACTGCGTTGCCAGGTCACTTACACGGACACCGCTTTCATGCTTGGAAATAATTTTCTTCTTCACCTCTATTGTTGCTCTGTTAATGGTTCTCTTGCCTTTGCAACTTTTATCCATTTTCGCACAGTCACACAATCAAATTGCAAGAGTGCTCCTGAAAATAACAGTAGCTGAACTGGGTTCCACAGAGTCACAAAAAAAATATTAACCAAAATACTCGCAGAAACAAAATCGCCAAATAAGTTGCAGAAACAAAATCGCCAAGTAAGTCGCTGAAACAAAATCGCCAAATAAATCGCAAAAAGAGAATTGCCAAATATAAGCTCCAAATATCACCAGCGTGTTGCACAGGTCCTCAGCGGAAGCACTCAGAATGGAAGCATTCAGCTTCCGAAAAAAGTTCACAAACCGGAACACTTACTTCCGGGTTTGTGGCATTCAGGTTCCGATTTGTTCGTCAACTAAGCCGTTCGAGAACCAAGGTTCCACTGTACATGTTCTCACCATAGCTGAAATCATTCTAGGTAAGTACAAAGCAGCAAAATTCAGTGGCCTGGTGTAGTTGTTGCCCCATCTACACTGAAAATAGAATTTCAAGATTAAGTGCTAGTGCTGCTTTGCTTTGAATTAAGTCGTTTGTTTACTCCAGAGTAATATGCTTTACATTTTTTTTTAATTTAAGCAGCCATGTCTTTCTTCACAATACATTTTGACCATAGATCATATTAAGACGGAGGACTCCCCCCCCCCAACACCTGAATTATATGCCTTTTTATTTGAGCATATCCTTTCAAGCACAAGTGCAGCCTAAGTTAACAGGCCATGCCCCGAGGATGGCTCGAGTCGCTCTCATTTACAGAGCTTGCTCTCTGCGGAGAGAAGCAAAGAGAGGGGGCTGCTCAGGCCAAGTGCGGCATAGAGATAGAAAAACGTAAAGACGCCGCCTTTCGTCTTCCAGAGCCTGGATGGAGGGAGCCGCCTCAAACTCCTTTCAGAATGGCCGTTACAGTTCTTCTCTGTCAGCCTTCTCCAGACAAACCTTGGGTCCTACAACAGGGGATCAAGTATGATGGGGAGCGTAGTCCCAACACCGTTTGAGGCACCAAGGTTAAGAACGCCTGTCATAAGCTTTTTTCTATCTCTATGGTACCATCTCGAGGCTTGTGCGCATGGTCCATGCAACGCACTTCCCGTTTGGCCACGGCGAGTGGGCGGAAATTTCCCCCTCTCTCGAGCGGTTCTCGGCGGCCGGGCGAGAAAGCCTGTTATAGACTTTTTTCTATCTCTATGGTACCATCTTAAGGCTTGTGCGCATGCTCCACGCAAGGCACTTCCCGTTTGGGAAATTGGCCACGGGGAGTGGGCGGAAATTTCCCCCTCTCGCGAGCTTAGCCGTTCGCGGCGGCCGGGCGCCGCGTGGTTTTGCGCGTTGCATTGCGGGAGCTCCTTCCTTTCCTCGCGGCCCGGCCATCTTGGAGGTGCCTCTCTGGTAAGCGGGTCTCCGCGGGGTTGGGTGAGGGGAGCCGGGTGAGGAAGGGAAAGCCGAGTTTACGCGGGGCGGGGGGCGCAGCAGCTGGGACTGGATACGGTGGGACGTTAATTCTCTTCTCCCCCCCCTCCCCGTTTTCTTTGGCGCAGGTAACGGCGGAGCCGACGTGAGCCGACAGGATGGTGGCCGCCAAGAAGACGGTGAGAGGAAGAGCCGGGCATGGGGGGCAGCAGGAGGGCGGAAGGGGCCTCATGTGGGGAAAGGCAGAAACGGGAGGAGAGGAGGGTGATCTTCGGGGCGAGGAGCCTGTGAAACTTGGGGCCAAACCTGGTTGTAGAGTCATTAATTTTTATTTAATCTTTGTCGGATTTTAATTTATAGATCGCGTTTTTTAAAATATTGTCTTGTTTGAAAGCACAGCGTAATGTGATTTATTTTGCTTATTTGGTGGAGCGGTATGCATTTCATAAATTGTATGTTCTTGGTTCCTTGTAGCTCATAGGCCTTTGCCAATCCAGTACTTCAGTGTTAGTTTCCTAGGCTTTTGCTAGTAGACGTGTGTGCAAGGAGTACTGTGTTTTTCTTCTATACATAAGGAGCTGCCTGTGGCCTATTTGCACAATGGTGGCTTTATATGAATTTATCTCTCCGTGTGATGAGTTGAATATAAGGTTGCAGGAGAGTGGTGTTGCATGTGGCCTCAGCTTTTCTGCTTAATCAAATGGCAGTGAAGTTGGATTGTTTTCGAGAATGACAGGTGTATAAATTTTGGGTGAGGCATGCATTTTCTGTCAGCATAAGGCTGCAGATTTCCCGTACTTTGTAAGAACCCAGGCCCACTGAGATTACCAGGTTCTTAAAGTAATTTTTAAAGACTTGGGTATAAAAGAGATAGAATTCAGGAGTTTTCGTTTTAGAAAGCAGAGACAATAGTGTAAGGGCAGGAATGTGTTCAGAAGTGTCAGTAACTCTTACAGTTTAAGAGATATATCCTATCAGCATGGCTATGTAAGTTGTATATTATAAGAAACAAGCAGTAACTATAAAATACTATTTTTAATTGGGGATGTTTTTCCCTTTTCTTCCTAAGACCCTGGTTTAAGAGCTAAAACACGTAGCTGTGTACAAATAACTCCTGTCTTGATTTTTTTTAAGAGGAGAAATTAAACAAAAAAAATCTAATAAGTTTTAACATTTAAGTTCATCATCATTATGCATTATTTGATGTGTTTTGTGTGATACATATTCTTAGATGAGTGCAGTAAGCCCAGACATGTGGAATATAGAACTTAATTGTTCATAAATGCTGGAATCATTTTGAAGTGGCCATACCTCAACATTTTCTTTCAGAAAAAGTCCCTCGAATCCATAAACTCTAGACTTCAGCTGGTTATGAAAAGTGGTAAATATGTACTGGGATACAAGCAGACTCTGAAGATGATCCGACAGGGCAAAGCCAAGTTGGTCATCCTAGCCAACAACTGCCCAGCTCTAAGGTAAGTTTGTATCTACAGCAGTTTCTCAACCTTTTTCTGACTTCTATTTTGTTCACTTCTCACTTCCCTCTGTAGCCCCCTAGTCTCGTGCTGTGGCCCTCCATTTATGTGACTTTCACCTGTGGCCTCCTTGGAATATCCTGATCCCTGGTTGGGAAATAGTGATGGACCCTGGTTGGGTAACAGTGATCTATAGTACTGAAAATTTGAGATTTTGTAAACAAATTGAGCATGTTGTTTAGATGGCCAGGGTTTAATAATAATAACAACCAAAAATTGTTTTAAGTGGGACTCTTGTGCACACTTGCCTGGGGGCAAGCCCCATTGAACTAAGTTAGAATTACTTTTCAACAAGCATGCATAGTATTGTGCTGTTAATCTTAGGTGTAATCTCTCACTAAAATAATTTTATAAAATAAGTTGCTCCAAGTAATGATGAAGGTACGTATGTAGACTTGACCACATTTTCACCAGCATATTTTTGCTCTTGGTAAATGGGAGATAAATAAACCTTGACGCCATGACCCAAAATGTATTGGAAATACTGATTTAGCACTTAAACATGACTATTTTTGCTATGGCATAGTAATGTTCCATATCCCTTATAAAACAAAGATATCTTTATAGCTGCTAGACTCCCTATCTAGATAGTAGAAGGTTTCAGGGATAAATGATGAAGCCTTTCATGAGGAATAATGTTTAGTGTTCATGTGAAATTTTCAGCCTGTATTGTAGATTAAAATCCATAAATTTAAACATTGGTTTTGCTTCCATGTGTGTTTAATTCTCAGGAAATCAGAAACTGAATACTATGCTATGTTGGCCAAAACTGGTGTGCACCACTACAGCGGTAACAATATTGAATTGGGTACAGCTTGTGGAAAGTACTACAGAGTGTGTACACTTGCCATTATTGACCCAGGTATGTTGTTTATTTGGTACCACAATACCCTTGGATATGCTGAAGAGTCTTATGGTGATTTACTTCTACGAAGTCCATTCATTACATTCTCTGGAAACCGTCCTGATTCTAAACCCCCAGCTCTTCATATATTAAGAGTCCACAGTCGCTTTAGAGCTAAATCATAGTGAACTTCACCGAGCTTACATTATATTGTAGTCTGAATCAGTTAATTCTGGAGATACATAGGAAAGTGATCTACAGGTCCCTGAGAATATAAATCCAACCCACTCCAACATCTTCAAAATATCTAGTTAGTTTAAGTAATATCTTACTGTATAAAAGCCATTACTCTCAAACTACTCCTTAAGGTATTGCATTTTGAACTTTTAAAGCACTGCGAATATTCTCGCTGTCCTGATATTTCAGTGATCAGGGCAGGCTAGACATTCGCTATATTATAACTATGTAGTGTGTCCCCAGAGCTAGATTTGCCTCCCTAGCTCTGGTTTTTAACTGCAAGTAACATCTTTAGAGTGTACTTCCCCATATAATTAAAAGTTTTGAATTTATGCTGGAAAATGTTCATATAAATGCACATCTAAAAGGAAGAATGGGTTGTTGGCATCTTGATACAAAGAATTAATTGTGCAGCACCATTTGCTATAGTGTTTGTTAAAATATGTCTTTTCTCCCTCTCAACAGGTGATTCTGACATCATCAGAAGCATGCCAGAGCAAACCAGTGAGAAGTAGATATTGCTGAACTTTACATTTTGTGTAATAAAACTGGTTACAAATCTACCATTGGCAGGAGCTTTCTTGAGTTGCATATATTCATAGTTGCAAAACATGAAGACCACAAGATTGGGGAAGCCAGGTCTAGGGTATGTTACCACAAACTCTGGAGCGCTGATGTGCTTTTGACTGCATCTTTAGTAGAAGTTGTACTACCTTATTCTCCACCCTCTAAAATGTAGTGCCTTGCAGCTGTGAAAGCAGAATGTTTTATCATACTTGGCTCAAAACTAGTTCAGGCAACAAAAATGTCAATACTCACTTAGTGAGAAAGGGAGGCAATTGCTTAACAGAATTTATATTAATGGGAGTTTTGTGAATTTGGGTTGTCTACCATAATACCCTGCCCATTTCATCTGGTAACATTACTGGCTTTGCCACGCAAACCTGTGGCAAATAAGGTATGAATTTGCAAACAAGGGTGCTATCAATTGAAAATGATATAAGATTGTTACTATTTGCTTCCTTCCCTTCACCCTAAGGTGAAGTTTCAAAAATTAAATAGAATTTAAAATTGGGCTTCTGGGTTCTGTATTCAAATAGGCAAGTGGTCTGGTTGCTGTTCTAAAATTCAAAAATAATGGAGATAATAATTATTATCAGCCTTTGGTCTGATAATCATAAGTGAAAATCAAATGTTTTCAGAAATATTCAGAGGTGGCTTCCAAGGGCTCTAGAAGAAGCTTTATTTTATTGTTGCAGCTCAACCAAAAGTATTTATATAAATTCTCAAATGATCAGAACATTAGTTTCAGGGGCACTTCTGTTTCTTACAATGCTGGGATAAAAATGTCTTATGACTTTTTAAGCTCCAGAAGCCAAAAGGTCTTGGAATCAGTAACGTTCTTTCTTGGCAGCAGAAAGGCGTCTGGGATAGTAGCTTGAGATAAAGCCACTAAAAAAACTAGATACTGGGAAGGAAACAAGACTGTTGGGACTTAGGCTTCACTTTTCACATAATTCAGAGTTGGAGCTGCCTGTATTTCTTAGACTATTAATGCTGAATTGTGCAGTTGTAACAATAACCCAAATGTGCATTCTGGCACAAAAGCCATTTTCTCAATGTACTAAGCACTCTTTTGCCCTATTGGCTGATATTTTTAGAGTGTACTTGCATCTAGTGCCATGTTCTTTAGGATAGCAAAGCTGAGATTCAGCTTTGGGGTAGTACTGCATGTTACAATACCACAGGTATCCCAAACTTGGGTTTACTGGTTAACATGAGTGGGTTTTTTGTCAGGGGGAGGTGCATGTGTGTGCTTAAACTTGCTAGCCAAGGTTCTCCCACCAGTGCCTTGGACTATTTTTCCCTTGAAGGTTAAAGCATATTTCCCCATATTGGTATTTTAGGACAAGCTTGGGAAGCTGCTTGGTAACATGTACATGTTTCCACTGTCTCAATTAGAGCAAAGACTATATAATAGGGCCTTGTATGTCTCTAAACAATTTAAACTGTTCTTTTAAAAGCACCATTTTAATATTTCATAGCTTATCTCAATTGATAAAAATATTACAATTGTATAAAAAATTAAATCTTGCCATTTTTTCTGCAGTCAATACAAAAATGCAGTCTTGAAGTACTGGAACCATAAATTCTTTCTTCCAGCAGGAGACTGGCTCTTTTACATAGCTTAGATTTGCTCTCTTCATATGTATAAATATCCAACTCAGCACATACTTTGGAGAACACCATCAGTATCTTAATCGATTTTCCAGGGCTTCCATTCTTTTTGACATTTCTTCTAGTAATCTTAAATTAAGGAAACACCTCTTCACTCTTATTTTATAATATTATAAAGTATAGACTACAGCAGCACTGTATGAACGGTTAGAAATTTTCAACCAACTTGTACATAATGAGGATCCCACATAAGGCTGTTCAGTAGAAGTAACTTGTTCTGATTCTGGTCTTCCCAGAGGCATGAGGATCAGCACAGTGTATAACAGTATATTGGTTTAGGTAGGCCTTTGGCAAGGGTAAGAGCAATAGGCCTGCTCCTGCTGTAATAGAGAGTACTGCTGTGCTGTTGCAAATACACTTCTAGGTATATCGGTGAGAGGAGATGAGTTAGCCTGTTTCCCACACTTCTTACCTGCGTGTTCTTGGCTGGATTGGGCTGCATTTGTACTCAAAGATCATCCAAGAATTTATCACTACATGAAATAACCGCATCACCCATTTGTAAAGTGCACATGTAAGCCCTACATAGGTGATGCACCTTTGTGGATTGAAGTAGCCTATGAGGCACAGGCCTAACTACCTATTTGATGTTGTGAATCTTGCTATGTTCTTTATTTTTCTGAATTGAAACTGCATTATATATTGGCCACAGTTCTGAATTTTGGTGTGGCCGCTAGAGGGAGCCTGTGTTCCACATTTATCACCACTAACATTCTTTCAGAAAGCCACCAGGTAAGCTAAAATTGCCAAGCTGCTTGTGCCTCTGATCTCAGCCACCCTGACACAGTTCAACAGGCTAAGGGGGTTCAGAGGAAAATTCCTTATATCATTAATGAAAAGCAGAGGTTCTAGTGGAATAGGAAAAGGTATGGATGCCCTTTCTCTTCCACCCCACTCCCCAAAATACTGTGGATGCTGGCTATTTAGAGTAGATGGGATTGCAACCAGCAGGATTTGCATCCTATTAAAGACTAAATGTGATTTAACTATAAATCTGTGTGTCAATTGAGGATTTGCTGTATTACTTTCTCAGAAGCTGAGAATTTATGAAATAGGTATATAAAAAAGGATATGTTGTCGTGTTAGTTTTTTAACTTCAGCATTTGCAAAATTCTGGAACGTCATAAAGTTTTCACATTTACATGGGTCTTTCTTGTCTTCTGAAGGATTTCCTGAAAAACAGATGGGAGAGGTTTAGAAAACCGTACTGTAACACATTAACAAAATAAATACAGATCCATGCTAGAAACATCACTCACTTGCATCTGTCCTATTTAACATAATGAAGGTCACCAACAAGAAACAATGAAGTACATAGGAAACTTGTGAAGCTGGTTGAGAAAAACTTTTTGCTTGTCCATTTACTAGATTTATTCATGTTTGCTCTATGACTGAAAGTAATGCATTGATACTAAAGGGGCAATCCATGACAGATAAATCTTAGATCTGACATAAGAGTTGCTCCAGTTGGGGCAGAGAAAATACTTCCACCTTCAATGAGTTTGAGGACTTTAATCCAAGGAACCCTTAATCTCTTCCAAGAGGTGATCACTGACAGGGATACAAGCACCAATTTGTTCAGCAAGGAAGCTTGAGAAGCTGTCCCATAGTAGGATGGATTTATTCACCTATTTACATAATTTCTACTCTGCATTCAGTGTTATTAAAGTACACTGACGATTGACAGTTCTCCATGGTTGCAAGTATCTGCTATCTAATGCTCTTTAATGGAGATGACAAGATTTAAACATGAATCAGAATTGTAGTCATCTAGTCCAACCCCTCGCAATACAGGAATCTCAACTAAAACATCTGTGTCTCAGCTAAAGCATCTGTAACCTATGCTTAAAAACCTCCAAGGAAGAAGTGCCCACAACCTCCGGAGGGAGGTTTCCATGCCAAAGCATGTGCTCTACAATTGAGATTATAGTCACTTTCATAGCAGTGCATCATGCAAAACCCAGGATCAAAACAGAAACTTGTATAATCCGTGTAACCCTTCTGAGGGTTGACAATCATGCAGGACAAGACGTGCATAGCCTGCTTGGGGGGGGGATCTCAGGATTGGGATTATTTGAAGTAAACAACATTTTTGCACTGACAGCATTGATAAAATTGAATACTTAATGCTTTCCCAATTCAGCACAAATCCAAGCTGACCCAGCAGAGCCCTCCTCTCCATTCAGATTCAGACTTGGCTGTGATGAATTACAGTAAATAGCCAATAAATAGGGTAAACAGAAGTGGTACGTGTGTGTCTGGAATGGACTACTTCAGTTGTAGGTGGGGATTGTAACTGAGGAGGGGTCCTCCTGTGTCGGAGGATAAATATCCATGCTAAAGTGCAGAATGGAAGTAGATTTACCTGAAGCTACTTTTGGTCGCAGCTGTTTTTCTTCAAAGAGATACTTGTGATGCACTGCAAAATTGGAACAGGCAAGAACGTCTTTGATTGCTAGGGTAGCTGCTTCAGGTTCTGTAAGGAGCCATAAAGAACAGCACTGGTTTCAATATAGTAAGCCACGTTGTATCTTACATATTTTCTTGTTCCTTATTGCCATCTAGCTTTTTACTTTACAAGTTTTGTGTATTTGTGTGTTTATTTTAGTGAAAGAAGACTGAATACACTGTGCTAAAAAGATAATTCCTCAGTTTGCTTTTTATGTGAAGCTTTTAGATTAACCCAGATCTACAGAGATAATATATAACATGCATAGTATGTTTTCAAAACTAAAGAATGGATTTAGTTGAAATGTTATAATTTTAAAAATACTTGCCTGCGTGCCTGAACTTCTACATAAGGTTATGAAAACTGTACCAAGAGCATGTGTTGCATATGGATTTGCACTCATTTTATTTTGATACAAATATTTAAAAACTAGCTCGGCAACAGCATTACAATGAAAGTGGCCTAATATTACTTTTTCAAGAAATGATTGAGAATGACAAATGCTTAGTGGAGAACTAGGTGAGCTGGAAATGGAAGATACACAGACTTAGAATCTCAAACCTTGAGAATGTGAATCTTCTGAATAAAGGACGTTTGCTGGCAAATCCTGGTGGCCTTTCAGACCTGGAAGAAATATTGTCAACATGAAATAAAACAGCATTTATTACAGAAATCTGTAACATACTAATGATCTAGAATAAACCGGGAAGACTAATGATATTTCAGGGTGATTTAGATGGCTAGAATTGTTTTTGGACAACAGAAAATCATTCAACAGGATCATTTCAGTAGTTACTGCTTGTTCTTTGCTAAGTCATCATTGAATATATATGCATATGTGCTTGGGAGGTCATGGTCTTGCCTGCAGAAACATGTATTACTTCAGAGAGTATGAATAATGTTCCTCCTATTCCAGATGTTGCCACAGATAAATAATAATAATAATAATAATAATAATAATAATAATAATAATAATAATTTATTATTTATACCCCGCCCATCTGGCTGAGTTTCCCCAGCCACTCTGGGCGGCTCCCAATCAGTGTTAAAAACAGTACAGCGTTACATATTAAAAACTTCCCTGAACAAGGCTGCCTTAAGATGTCTTCTGAATATCAGGTAATTATTTATCTCTTTGACATCTAATGGGAGGGCGTTCCACAGGGCGGGCGCCACTACCGAGAAGGCCCTCTGTCTGGTTCCCTGTAGCCTCACTTCTCGCAATGAGGGAACCGCCAGAAGGCCCTTGGCGCTGGATCTCAGTGTCCGGGCTGAATGATGGGGGTGGAGACAATTGTGAGTGTAGGGATAAAACACACACAAACAAAATATATAGGATACCTGAAGGTGATATGATGCAAAGTGGGTTATTTGTCAATTATATGGAGGTGCGTAGGGAAGCATCTTATACTCTATTAAAGGTAAAGGGACCCTGACTGTTAGGTCCAGACGACGCTGGGCTTGTGGCGCTCATCTTGCTTTACAGGCCGAAGGAGCCGGCGTTTGTCCACAGACAGCTTCCGGGTCATGTGGCCAGCATGATTAAGCTGCTTCTGGCGAAATCAGAGCAGCGCACGGAAACGCCACTTACCTTCCCACCTTCCGGGTCATGTGGCCAGCATGATTAAGCTGCTTCTGGCGAAATCAGAGCAGCGCACGGAAACGCCACTTACCTTCCCACCAGAGTGGTACCTATTTATCTACTTGCACTTTGACGTGCTTTCGAACTGCTAGGTTGGCAGAAGCAGGGACCGAGCAACGGGCGCTCACCCCGTCATGGGGATTCGAACCGCCAACCTTCTGATTGGCAAGCCCTGGGCTCAGTGCTTTAGACCACAGTGCCACCCGCCTCCCAAAGAGGTTTGGACCTAAAAGTTCTCTGCCTCTGACAGAAGGAGCTTCCTAAGTAAGGAGGCTTTCTCTAATAGAAGTGCTCTTTTAGCTGACAGAAGGACTCCTTTCATTGGATCCAACCCAAACTTCCTGAACTGAGGGATACACAGTAGTACCTTGGTTCTCAAAGGGCTTAGTTGTTGAACAAATTGGCTCCCGAACACCACAAACCCGGAAGTAAGTGCTCTGGTTTGTGAACGCTTTTAGGAAGCCGAACATCTGACACGGCTTCCAATTGAGTGCAGGAAGCTCCTGCAGCCAATCGGAAGCCGCGTCTTGGTTTTCGAATGGTTTCAGGAGTCGAACGGACTCCCAGAACAGATTAAGTTTGAGAACCAAGGTACCACTGTACTTTGTTTTTAGATTACGCATTAATGTGTCATCTTAGAAGAAGGATTCTTACTTGGTGAGAGAAGAGAGGGGGCAACACCACTTTTAAAGATTGTGCTTGCAGTCTACAGTTTTTTAAAAGTATTGCATTAAAATATTTTTAAAAACCCTCAATCTGCTGCCTAATTAATTGGGGACAGCTTTAGTTTTTAAAAAATGGTTTAATCGGTTACAATCCTGGTAAGAAGTAGAATTGTGTGTGCCAGGCAGCATGATAAGCACTTGGGTTTTCAAAACAGATGCAGCACTAGTTATCTCCAGCTCTTATTGGGACATTTTCATACATGGCACTAAAAAGCGCAAGTGAGATTCTTTTGAGCATTTGTGTCATGTATGAATGCAAGTAATGAACGTGGGAGAGAATATGGAAGATAAATTGAATGCATCTCCTAGCCAGTGCAGGGTTTACATTCATGTTAGCAGCTGACCTGAGAGAATAGCGGCCGCCAGGAAGAAATTAAAATAAGCAATAGAAAGCCAGATCCATGGCTCAAAGAACTGGAATAAAATACTTCAAGCCTGGAGTCGTTCATTTCTGAATTTGTCTACTCATTTTTATTCTAAAAATCACTATGCCAAAGAATATGTTTTTACTGTGACTTCGTCCTTGTTGCACTCAGTGCTGCCTGTGTCCTTCCCCTGTATTCCATCATAATTCCCTCAGATGTGACTAATACTGACCAACAGGCCATCTTAACAGAAAACTATAAATTACCAAATATCCCCAAAGGGATGGATTGTGCATGGTGTAGTTGTTTTTTAGAACTACTGGTGATCTTTCTGCAGTATATAGGAAGGGGAGGGCGTTGCCAGTTCTCCTGGGTTTCTTGAGTTGTACATTTCATACATGACTTGTTAAAAGCTGGCAGAAGTAGTAGAAATGATTGTATATGTCCCTGGCATTAGAATAAAGTCAAATATTCCCCGAGTGATAAACAGCTGAAATATTACTCTTCCCAGTGGCTCATTGGTCATTGTGTTTTACACGTATCCCTCTGATTTCTGCAGATGTTCAAGACAAATGGTTAGATCGCTTCTGCCAGGCCACAAACTTCTGTCTGCATTAATTGCTCATACAAGTAAACTAAATCTGGGACAATTATTACCTTCACAGATTCGGTTTTGCAGCTTTTCACTAATCTCTTCCATGGCACTGAAATCCTCTGCGTAGAAAAGATGCTTGTCTGGAGGGTCGGAAGCGATTTCTCGTAATTCTTCCTCAATTGCTTTCCCTATTCCGATGGCATACATTGTGATTCCTAAAAAAAAAAAAGTTGTTTATGGTCAAACGATACTATGTTAAGGCACAGCATGGTCAATGGAAAGGAAAATGCTTCGGTGTTATCACATGACCCCTTACACCAATGCAAGATAATTCTGCAGGGATGGAGATCAGTGCTGATATTTAGGAAGGGTGTCCATGGGGACAGGACTTACATTCAGAAACTTGTCTTTTATTTAAAAAAACAACCCGAGCAGCAACAATACATGCACTAGCTTAAGTGCCATTGAAATCAATGGGGCAAGTTAGTCCCATCAAATTGAAGCAGATTCTGTTGAAACATGATTTGTCTTTGACTGATGCCCAAATGTAGTGGCTGCCATGTTCCTTATTGCAGGTGATGGCTCAGTTGGCTATATCTGACTAGTCATGTTTAAAATCTCTATTTATTCATTGCCCAGTATCACTTCATTCAGATTCCAGAATCTCAACCAAAGGATTTCAGTATAACTGAACTAAAAATAAAATATTTTAAACATCTTAAAACAATTCTATAACCTCACAGCTAATAATTTCAAGGTTGCCATGAACATTATCTGTCAGACACCAAACATCTGGGTAAACAGGCATGTTTGAAAATTCCCTGTGAATATTAATAATGAGGGACATAGGCGCACCCCACCAGTGAGGGTATTCCACTGTTGCAGGTCAACACCAACCAGAGAGAAGCTCTTCCATTTGTGGAAGGCTAAAATTTTGTCCATTCCTATGGCATCAATCTGGGGCTTGAGTAACCCAGAAACACCACGGATAGCATACTTTTTTTTTTTTTTAAGGAACAATTATTACTTGTCCAGATTGCTCTGCGTTTGAAAAATCCTCTTAGGCACATCTGACTTATCAATAATGTTGGTGTTTTGTTTTTTTAAATAGATATCAAGTAGTTCCTTGTATTTAATTAATTTAATTGTGGATTGCATAGCATATTCTTGAACAGAAGTAGATCCATGGTCATTCTTTAAATCAGCGATGGCTAACCTGTGACCCTCTTAAGAGTTTGCTGGACTATAACTCCCATCCCTGAATTTCCTGCAAGGCAGGGGGTTGGACTAGATTACCATTGGGGTCCCTTGCAGCTCTACAATTCTACTGGCCATGCTGGCTGGGGCTAGTGGGAGCTGGAGTCCACATCTGGAGGACCATCTATTAGCTACCTCACTTTAAAGGATATCCTTGTTACTGAAGAAGTCTTCAGATATCAGAAAAGATTGCTGCACTTGTCAGTTCTTATATTTCTGTGGAAGCCCCTGGGAACGGTGAGTACATCCAGCAACAACTTGCATGTCTACTACATTTTGTCACTGCTTCTGTTCCAGGGGGGAGGGCAATGTAAGTCCTCTCCATTTTGAATTCCTGCACCAATATCCCCTTAAACAGCCTTTCATCAGCCAGGAGGAAAAATATCATTCCAAATTCTTGCTTTATTTTCATGAATGAACTATCCATGCTGGACTCTGTTCTTTAAAAGGTGGGATATCAACAATGAAACATTCCAGACCAAACTTCATGCTGAGCACAACTCTTATTGGCTGCTCTGGGGCTGCACTGACTCATAGGGCTCATTTCTGGCAGAATCTTGGCATGTTTGTCAATGGGGAAAGCAGCAGCATGTGCCATTTTTGATGAATGACTTCACTGTATGTCTTTGGAAGTAAATCTAGGCCTGGATCATAAATGTCTCCTCTGCCTCAGAAGATAACTCACCACAGGCCAATTCCTAGCAATGTATCAAATGTTTCGAGTCCCACAACTTGTGCAGCTCATCAATCTCAGGTTAGGTTACCGGGCTGAAAGCCAGAACAACAGGCATATACCTTTAAATCTGCTAATGAAGCAGGAGACAAGTCCAGATGTGGCTTCTTCCCAGCCTCCTCAGCTCATCTCTCTTCCCCAACTTGCTGTAAGTTACCAGAACTCCAGGCACGCCAGGAATGGGATGTATAGCAGGGCTGAGGAAGGGGGGGGGAGTAGAACCTGTGGCTTGTCTCCTGTCATGTTGTAATGCTAAACTATAGCTTAGTACTACAGAAGCAAGCAATGATGAGATTTGGCCTCATGTGCTCCCCCCATCCCCTTCCCTTCTCTCACACAGCGAAGAGGAGATCAGTTTTTTCAACTGCCTTTAAATTAACTCAAGTTCCCCTTTACAACTGACAACTAGGAGCTTTGGTTAATTTAAGCCAGGCATAGGCAAACTCAGCCCTCCAGATGTTTTGGGACTACAACTCCCATGATCCCTAGCTAACAGGACCAGTGGTCAGGGATGATGGGAGTTGTAGTCCCAAAACATCTGGAGGGCTGAGTTTGACTATGCCTGGTTTAAGCTATGGACAAACCATAGTTTGAATGAACCAGATTACTCCAAGTTTGCCGGCAATGAGGAATTGTGATTTAGTGCTATGTGCCACTGAAAAATTGAAAGGCATATGCATATACACTGGCTTTCAATCTGGAAACTCTAGTCCAGGCATACCCAACCTTCGGCCCTCCAGATGTTTTGGACCACAATTCCCTTCATCCCTGACCAATGGTCCTGTTAGCTAGGGATTATGGGAGTTGTAGGCCAAAAAATCTGGAGGGCCGCAGGTTGGGGATACCTGCTCTAGTCTCAAGAACTCTGGCGTACAAAAATAATAATATCCATGGGTGCTTCCACATTTTCATTGCTTAAAGAAGCTTTTCTCAACCTTGGGTCCCTAGATGTTGTTGGACTACAACTCCCATCATCCCTAGTTAGCAGGACCAGTGGTCAGAGATAACCCTAAGACTTGGGGTGGAAGGATTCATCCATTTCAGTTCTCTCTCTTTCATTTTTCCTAATTATAAATTGTTATGAAAGTTCTTCTGCATACTGGTCACATTTCTCCTAGTAATTTTTTTTACAGGTGCGCATTTTTGCAAGCAATTTCCCCATATTTTTAATGTTATTTTTACCAATAACACTTTAATGCACACATGCAATTTTGTAAACTTTTGTTTGGTTGAAACACTGCATCACAAAATTCAGATAAGTGCAAATTTTGAATGATCCCTGTGTTTCAGTTCTCATATTGTTTTGGAAAATGTGAATTTGGTAGATTGGCCTTTAAACTGTGAACTGAATCAAAGCTCTCCCCAGCCCCTATCTCAGACACTCTGCAGGATCCCCTCTTTGGTGCAAGCACACAATAAACTGTATATACAGGTAACAACCATTTTAGGTGCATTTAGGGCTCACAAATGCTCTGCCGGTGTGCACAGGGCTCAGGAATGCAACTCCCGGGCAAAGTGGTCATTGCCTATACAGTGTTACCTCGGGTTACATATGCTTCAGGTTACATACGCTTCAGGTTACATACGCTGCAGGTTACAGACTCCACTAACCCAGAAATAGTGCTTCAGGTTAAGAACTTTGCTTCAGGATAAGAACAGAAATCGTGCTCTGGTGGGGCGGTGGCAGCGGGAGGCCCCATTAGCTAAAGTGGTGCTTCAGGTTAAGAACAGTTTCAGGTTAAGAACGGACCTCCGGAATGAATTAAGTACTTAACCCGAGGTATCACTGTATAGTTATGGTACAAATACACATGGGCAGGGGTCTGCAACCTTTAAGACAAAAAGAGCCACTTGGACCCGTTTCCGAAGAAAAAACAAAACTGGGAGCCGCAAAACCATTGCAACATTTAAAACAAATATATCTCCGGAGCCGCGATCTGACAGCGGACGGGAAGGTGACGTCGGGACGGCGCGTGACTAACGCACACACCGCCCCCATGCGACGTCACAGCCAGTACAGCGCCCGCCACAGTGGGGAGTGTCGAGGCGCACAATGCACCTCCTCCCCTCGCTAGTATCCGCCCCAGAGCCGCGGCAAAGGTGTAAAAGAGCCACATGCGGCTCCGGAGCTGCGGGTTGCAGACCCCTGCACATGGGTAACTAGCACCTTCGCAGACTTCCTGCTTACAATTGTAAGTATACTCCCATCATACCCTTTTGCTTTGCTTTAGCAGCCCATTCAGAAACTTCATCTTGGGCCCGTCCATCTGTAAACACAATAGACACTCGGGGAACTTTTGCTGACAAGCGTCTGGCGCCTTCTGCTTCTGTGAAGCTTCTCTCAACCATCTGCTTCAGGGCAAGTCCAGTCATGGAGCCCTTCCCCATATATTTAATTTGAGACACTGCTTTCTTCATGTCTTTGGCGGTGCTGAATTGTTTCAGTGTGAATTCGGTGCGAACCTGAGTAGAATATTGTATCAAACCAACTTGTGAAGCTTTGGGAGAGATGGTGAGAGTGTCCAAGATTCCCAAAACAAACTCTTTGACAATTTCAAAATTATTCTCTCCCAGACTTTTTGATCCATCTATCACAAACACAAGATCAACTGGGCCTTCAGTGCATCCTTTGGAAATAAAATGGGAAAGGAAGAATTAATAAATAAAATAAAATCCAGGCGTTGTTGTTTTTTTGGAAACACAATGAATGAACATAAAACAGCAACATAAAAACAGCAGCACAGTGAAATAAACTCAGTGTATCACCTAAGGGTGAATAAAGACCTATTATTCCATTCTGAAAATCCCATACTGACAGCAAATAAATTAAAAGCTTTCCGTCATATTTCAGACATAACTGAGAATGTTGTAAGAAACAAGGCTATTTGCAATTGAACACAGACAGGTTAAAATACAGGCAGCACAGTGTTCATGTGGGCACACTACTAGGATTTATTTTTTGTAACCAATAAAGTTGGTTGCCATCTCCTCCAGAATTTGACATACATACATTCTGTCTAGACTAAAGAAGTGGATGGTAAAAGCAACTATCCAAATCTGGTGCCTGAAATGTGCACATATATACTCCAGTTCACACGACACACATTGTGTTCCATATGAGCACAGACTATCCTGCCGTCCTTAATGTTAGGGAACCCTCAATTTGTAATTGTGACTGATGGACTTGAGTCATATCTCTGGAGATCCTTCAGCCAAACAGGGCTGGGCGAAGTGTCAGCCAATCAAGATAGAACCTGTCAGTTTTCAAAGTCAGACAATACTTGACTAAGAGATTAGCTGGATGGTTAGGGATTTGCCAGGCAAGGTAAACCAGACTGGTTCCCTCAGCTCCTGTAGTATGAGAAGATTTCTGTTCCAAAAGCAGAAGAAAAAGAATCTTGTCCCACAAGTGGGTTAGGCAGAATGGTCCATAATAATCTAGTGAGGTTCAAGCTGAGTTGGGATTTGAACCAGGGTGTCTTCAGTCCTAACCCAATAGCCTATCCACTTTGCAACCCTACCAGCCTAACAAGGCACAACCCTGAATATGCAGGGTCACCTTTGTGCAGCATTAAGAGGACTGTCACTTTTTATACTGCAAAATATCCGAGTTGGAACAGTCCCATTCCCAGTGCTGCAAAAGAATTGTAGATGTTTATTGATTCCAAAGGAAGGCCACTTATTGTTTCCTCTTGTTGGCTCCTACTGTTAGTTCCTAGAATACTCTGTATTTTCTTAAACACATTTTCCAGCTTTCATGACCTCAGATTTTATAGCACTTTTACAGTGCTGGATTCTTTCCTTTAAGAATCAAAGGACATCTGAAGAACGAAACAAAGACTAAAGATCTGGTGACTTACTTCTGCATGTCTTCCCATTCTCTTCCAGTACGAATCCCTCATGGCATTTGCAGGAGTATGAATTGTTATTATTCATGCAAACATGTTCACAGCCATGGTCGATGGTCTTGCAAAAGTCTTTGCCTGAAAACAAATTAGAATACTTAGTTGTTTATCAAAATATTATTGGTAAGTACAAAGATTGTAGAATAGTCAGGTCAGGTGCTTCACATATTTTAATCTTCGCAGCCTAGGGCCTCAAAGAAACAGGGAGATGAGCCTGGCTGGCTGGACTCATCTTCCTAACCTGATGCTTCTCTCATCTTCCTAACTCTATTTGACCTCCCAACCAGCATGTACCAAAGAGGCAGACTGAAAACATTCTTCCTGGTTTTAACTGCACTGTTTAAAGTGAATTGTTAATGTCTGAACCATGATTGCATCATTTAAACTATGCTTTACTGGAACAAGCCAGAATCAGAAACCATACTTTAATATTGGCTTGTTTTAATACACCATAGCTTAAACTAAAGACAGTTTGACCTCATCAGACATCACAGGGTCTTCTCTGTGGTGGGTATCCCTTTTGTGGAATGCCCTCCCTCGTTATTAACATTCAAGGGGAAATTAAAAACATTTCTGTTCACCTAGCCATTTGAAACTGAAATCCTGGCAATCTTGAAATTATTGGTCGTGAAGGCATGTTTTTAAATGTTTTTAGGTGTTCTTAATGCTTTTAAATGTTTTTTTTTTATTTAAATGTATTGTTTTAACTGCTTGATGGTTTGCGCTCTGGGCTCATTTGGGAAGAAGAGCAGGACAGAAAAAAATAAAAAATAAAAATGTCAAACTATGGTTAGTATAAAGGTAAAGGTCCATTAGGTCCAGTTGTGGCCGACTCTGGGGTTGCGGTGCTCATCTCGCTTTATTGGCCGAGGGAGCCGGTGTACAGCTTCCGGGTCATGTGGCCAGCATGACTAAGCCGCTTTTGGCGAACCAGAGCAGCGTAAGAAAACGCCGTTTACCTTCCCGCCGGAGCAGTACCTATTTATCTACTTGCATTTTGATATGCTTTTGAACTGCTAGGTTGGCAGGAGCAGGGACCAAACAACAGGAGCTCACCCTGTCGCGGGGATTCGAACCGCTGACCTTCTGATCGGCAAGTCCTAGGCTCTGTGGTTTAACCCACAGTGCCACCCACGTCGCTATGGTTAGTATAGCCCAGAAGCAAATGCCTCCAATCTCTTCTTGTGTGTGCTGGAGTAGCAGCAGGGTTGCATGTGAACTGGGCCCGTGTTTCTACAAGTAAAACAACAACTTTAAAAAACAGCAATTCATTTGATAGGAGGAATAATCAAATTACTTACTTCCACACATTTTCCCATCTTGCTTTAGTAGAAATCCCTCATGGCACTTGCAGGTATACGAATCCCCATTACTAACACAGACATGCTCGCATCCATGGTCAACAGATTTGCAGACATCTTGATCTGAGTATAGTTAAGAGTTTGCTGATTAAAACAGATGGAACAGATTTACAATAACTATCATTTGATCAAGACTGAGGTGCTTACTTCTGCATGTCTTCCCATCATCTCTTAATACAAATCCATCGTGGCACTTGCAGGCATAGGAGTATCCACTGTTGACACACAGGTGCTCACAACCATGATCAACCGATTTACAGAGGTCTTTACCTAATGATAATTTTCATAATTAATAAGTTTTCCAGATGAAATAAATGCAAAGGTAGAATGACCAATATTTCAAAGATGAAATAAAACTCAGATCATGTCCTGCTTCCGCACAATTGTCAAAATGAATTCACATGACAATTATAAGCCCACTTTTCACTGTGTAATTGGTTCAGATTTTCACATCCTCCTTTAGTCTGCATGCTTCCTAGTATTACAGATATAAGTGATGCTGTATTTATTAGCACAAACACAGCCACAGCCAATTGATTTGAGGACATATTTCTCAATGGAGACTTTAGATTAGAAACAGTGAACTGGTAGACCATCATCTAGCAGAATCCTGCCTACAAGCTTCCAAGTGAGCTCTCCACGACCTCCCCAGCTCTATTAGGGGGCTGCAAGCCTGCTTCAGAAGTAGCATGCAACTAGCCATGTGCTAGTCAGAGGTGCTCTTTGAGACACAATCTCAAATTTGCTGAGGACTTCATTGCATGTCACAAGAAATTTGGGGAAATAATATGTGCAAGTGTACTCACATTTCCACTTTCTGCAGCCTCTTATAAAATACAAAAAGGAAACCCATGCATTTCCCCTGTGGAAAGATGTGCAAGCTCCAGCAAGACAGCAGAAGCATGAGACCACTCTCATCACGCCTAAGGAGGCCTAGAGATCAGGGCTATTTGCCCTTGGATGCCCATGGATTCAACATGAGATAGCAGCAGGAACTATCTCTACAGCCCTCACTGGTCCTCCACCTGCCACACCCAGTTAGTTCAGTAGACAAAGATGAGCTCTAGCATAGCACACACCTGAGCTGCAGGGAGGGAAGCGCTGAAACAGCACTCCCAGCCTCTGAAAGCAGAGCCTTCAGAATGAATAGCCCATTAAGGAGTGCTTGCTTACTTCTGCAGGTCTTCCTATCTTCGCTCAGTATGAATTCCTCGTGGCACTTGCAGGCATAGGAAATGCCATCACTCACACAAAGGTGCTCACATCCATGGTCGACAGATCTACAGACATCTCTACCTGAAAACAGACAATTCGTTTCTTTTGTAACACCACATGATCGCCCCATGAGTCAACATGAAGACTATAAAACCTTTGGCTCTGCTTCCCCAAGCTCCCTCTCATAATCACTCATTTTAACTTTGGTTAGAGCTCAACAATCATCATAATACACAATACTGCTTAAATCTACTAGTGTCTGAAAACAACCCCCCCCCCACGGGTAATTCTGTAACTATGTTATTCACAGTAATAACAACTGGCAATTTTTATTTATCTGTTAACATATATATTAACTATATATATATAGTTGTTGTTGTTGTTTAGTCGTGTCCGACTCTTTGTGACCCCATGGACCAGAGAACGCCAGGCACTCCTGTCTTCCACTGCCTCCCGCAGTTTGGTCAAACTTATGCTGGTAGCTCTGAGAACACTGTCCAAACATCTCGTCCTCTGTCGTCCCCTTCTCCTTGTGCCCTCCATCTTTCCCAACATCAGGGTCTTTTCCAGGGAGTCCTCTCTTCTCATGAGGTGGTCAAAGTATTGGAGCCTCAGCTTCACGATCTGTCCTTCCAGTGAGCACTCAGGGCTGATTTCCTTAAGAATGGATAGGTTTGATCTTCTTGCAGTCCATGGGACTCTCAAGAGTCTCCTCCGGCACCATAATTCAAAAGCATCAATTCTTTGGCGATCAGCCTTCTTTATGGTCCAGCTCTCACTTACACACACACACACACACACACACACACACACACACACACACATATATGAGAAAATAAGTGAACTAGGTTGGGGAAAACAAACTTACGTTTGCAAGTTCTCCCATCCCCACGCAGCACATATCCTTCAAAGCACTGGCAGGCGTAAGATCTTTCACTATTTACACACAAATGTTCACAGTTGTGGTCATTCAGCAAACAATAGTCCACTCCTGGGAATAAAATTTGCAATTATTATTATGTATTTGCGAAGAAGAGTCCCGACACCCAGGGAACTTGAAAACAGACAAAGGAAACAACAAAGGAAGTGGAGGGAAATGAAGTCAGGGCAAACAGGATGATAACCGAGGAAGTTTCTAAAGAGTTGATAGATTTAGTCTCCTGTGCACAGAATTAAAGTAAACACCCCTTGCCCAATCTTTTTTTTTGGGTGGGGTGTGTGCCGGGGGGTGGGGGTGAAAGGACATAGGCACTTTCACTTAGTGCCACACCACCAAGAGCAGACCAATGGACCCTATGACTCTAGTTTGTGTACTCCAATGTGTATCTGGAGTTCCTGTGCATTTAAAGCGGGGAGAATTGACAATGTGGAGTCATCCAGAGGATACTGGACCACAGCTCCCTTCAGCCAGCATGGCCATTCTTCAGGAAGTTGCAGTCCAACAATATCTGGTGGGCACTACATTGGCTCCCTGTGATTGAAAGTACCCCTTGGTAATTAGACCAATCAATCGTTTTATTTGTATGGCACTTTCCCAAAGTTAAAGCCACGCTGAAGGTGGCTTACAACCTGTTTTTAAAAAAAGATACATAACTAAAAACATAACAGAAATTTGTTGGCATCTGTCTCTCTTGGGAGACAATGGTGGGTCACAAAAAGGCTAATTTGCCCCCGATGCTGAATAATTCTTTGCTTGCACAAGGGGTTATAGCCACTTATTTCTCAAGTGCTTTGTATTAGAACTAGAATGAGTGTGTCGGGCTCTTTCCTCTGCTGTTGATTTAAGCAATTGTTAAACTTCAGGTCAATTGAGTAATATAACCCATGAGATTTCCTAGCAGCACAAAAGAAGTATTGCCTGTTTCTAAATAATAAGCAAGGCAAATTGGGAAGTAAGAAGCTCCAGAAGGAAAAGCCATAAAATGAGAACTTTACACACAGGAGTTGAGTAGCGAATATAAAATTTTAGAGCTTTTGATGGAAATCCCAAGTGCTGCCCGGAGGAAAATAAAACTCTATAAAGGATAAACATTTCTCCTGTTACCCAGGAAAGAACTCTTTCCATTGGTAGGTTGATAAAACTATTTCAAAAAGCCTGTTTGCTTTTTTGGCTACTCTGGATTCAAACAGACACCCAGGGCTGGGTTAGAATAGCTAGTACTAAAGTGTTATTCCCCTTAATTTTCAGTTTTTCCTTTCAAGCCACAGCATCCAAGTTTCTGTTTTAACTACTCAACCACAGGGTGTTGTCATATGATTACATACATACCAGGTAGTTATCTTAAAACTACATATTTCTGCTAACCCTCATCAAGTACCAGTAGTACCATAATCATGAATGGCTGCTTAACACTGTTGTTGTGCCGATGGTCACATTCCTTGATTTTACTTTTATGTAGGAAAAAGACTGGCTGAAATTAAACTGTTTTACTCAGAGAGAGTAGACCCATCGAAGCTAATGAACATAACTAAGGATTTAGCCACACTTCCTGTTGTCTTGCTGCTTTCCTACCTGGGGAAAACTGCTCTTTGGTGCTCAATCAGAGCAAATAGCAAATGGGTTTTCCATGTCTTGCTGTTTGTTCTGATTTAGAGCTAAAGAGCAGGTTTTCCCTGGGAATGGAGTGGGCCAAGGGGAAAACCACTCAGCCCCGTGCTTTCTAGGCACAGCTCAAGCGGAAGTGTGGGCAAGCCCTTAGTTAGGTCCATCAATTTCAATGGTCTACTCTAAGTAAAACATAGTTGAATACCACCCAAAGATCCTCAAAATTAACTGAGTGGGGAAAGGGAAGTTATTATCACTCATTACTAGTGATATGGGGAATTGTTAAGGAATGGGCCCTCCCCCCTTTTAAAATTTAGGCTGTGTACACACCAAAGTGTTAATGCACATATAAGTTGTGCATATTTGTTTTTTCCTTGTGCAAGTTCATCCACACATGAGCACTTTCAACTGAATTCCGTCTCATTTCCCCCTATCCACACAGGTAGGGTTTGCTTGATGGGGTATATTTACACTGTGTGCTGTTTCCCCTTCCCCTCAATTAGTACTAACCCACCCACCCTGAGTTCCACAAACCTGGGATCCATTGTGGGCATACAGGCAGGTGTTGTTTACCTTTGCATGCATGCTTTTGGTTTTTTTTAAAGATACAAGTCTTCCAATACATCGGACTCGGATAAAACAGTGGGTTATAACAAAAACAAAAAGGTGTATTATGCCTGGCCCCACTAGAAGCCCACTGAGGAATGCCTAACTAACAGATGTAAAGGGTGGTGTGATATGGCACACATGAAAATAACAGGGAATGTCACTATCAATTTTAAAGGGCTAGCTTGGACTATGGGACTATGAAGCTTTGTTTCTGTTTATTGGCTCAAGATTCCAATCTGTCTGCTTTAATTATGCATTCCCAAAAAACCTGAGTGCATGCTATAATCGCGAGTTCTCCTCAAAATTGCCTTTCAGAACAAAATAAAAAAAATCAGCACTTTAACCCACCTTGTTTTTCTCTAATTATATGCAATAACCAAATCAAGTGACTTACGTGAACAGGTCTTTAGATCCTCATTAATGATGAAACCTTCAGAACACTGGCAAATGTAAGAGTCCTTGGTGTTCAGGCACAGATGCTCACAGCCATGGTTGGACTCTGCACAGTGGTCTTTTCCTGGATTGTTATGTATCAGCAATGGCAAAGAATGCATTGGAATGTTAAAGCATTTTTAAAGTGAAAAATATGCAAGTAACAACCATCAGCAAAGCCCACCATTGTAAACTGTGACTTTGTTAAAACTTTGCACAGAATGGACAGACTGTATTTCATTGTCACAGACTGCATTTCATTGTCACGTGATCCCATTGTTTTACACCTGCACCCATATATATATATATACATACATACAGTCGTACCTTGGAAGTCAAGTGGAATCCGTTCCAGAAGTCTATTTGACTTCAAAATGTTCAGAAACCAAAGCGCGGGCTTCTGATTGGCTGCAGGAAGGTCCTGCCGCATCGGACGTTCGACTTCCAAAAAAACATTCAAAAACTGGAACACTCACATTTTTGATCGTTCAGGAGCCTAAATGTTTGGCAACTAAACCGTTCGAGATCCGAGGTACAACTGTATACCTGAAAACTGAGGGAACATCTGATCAAGTGTACTCTATTATATTAACAAAGCAATCCAAACCTCCCTTACACTGGGTGGATGGTGGACTGGACTACTGTTTACATTTTTTGAGTAGAAGTCATACTTGGTAAAGTCACTACAATGTGACATTCACAGTGAAATCTTCAGGATTAACTGCGTAGCAGAATTATAATTTAATCATATGAAATGAGGAAACCTAACATCACCATTTTGCAAATTAGCGTGACTGCTCAGCTGTTGCAGGAGCACTTCCTAACAGAGGAGAGAGAATGCCAGATATGCATGCAACAGAGTATTTGTTAAGGTTTAAAGCCTGGACTGTTTGTTTCTCATGCGAAGGAACAACTGGGAGGTGCAGCTGATACGTGCTTTTATGAATGTACATTTCTCTCTATGCTGGCTCTGGAAGTACAGAGCAAAACACTTTTTTTTTCCTGGGGGGAAAATAGATCCAAGAGAGAGAGGGAGGGAGAGAGAGAAGGGAAGAAATCCCCCTTTCAAACAAACTCCTCTATTAACTTTCTGCTAGCAGACATTCTTTGCTATTTTTATAGCTCACTCTTAGAACCATTTCAAATAGGCAAACAGTCTGCACAATCCCTCCAGACTGTGCCTAAGTATAGGAATGGGATGGAAAAGTGCATTATATGACATGCAAAGGAACACCCTCTTTGATTTCTATGACTATAGTAGAGGCTATTCACTTGCATGACCTGACTTTTCAGGGCCAAACCGGAAAGGACACCAGGGGATCTGTGATCAGTTTTCTTGCGTTTTT
Source organism: Podarcis muralis (assembly GCF_964188315.1). NCBI lineage: Eukaryota > Metazoa > Chordata > Lepidosauria > Squamata > Lacertidae > Podarcis > Podarcis muralis. The sequence goes on from NC_135662.1 coordinate 24,277,359, forward strand.
AGTGGTAAATAAAGCCACAAGAAGGAGATTGTGGTTTGACATGTACCTAGTGTTGAGGAGAGGTTTTTTTGGTGTGTTTTTTTTAAAAAAAACAAACCCTGCTTCTGTGTACCATTTTCTCAATATGAATTGCCTCCCTGAAGCTTCAGTTGGTTCAGGGTGGAAACTTGTGGTACCATGGAGGAACCTATAGGTTTTCTCCTGCAGAGCAGATAGTAGTCTGGGGGGGGCAGATTTTGCATCAGGAAAATGTTACAGGGAGAAAGGATTAAAAATCTCATCCTTAGTGCCATAGTCCTGATCCTAATCCTACCCCTCCTGCAGCTGCATTTACCATTTTTTTTAAAAAGAGACTTTTGGACAGATGATAGATATCCTGATTTCAGAGGCGCTGAGTTTCGTGTGACATGGGGGGGAGGGGCTCGTCGCATGCGTGTGACATCACACATGTGACACAGACGTACGACATCACAGACGTCAGGAGGCGGCCCTGCTGGATCAGGCCAAGGCCCATCTAGTTCAACATCCTGTTCTCACACTGGCCAATCAGATGCCCAGTGGAAGCTCAAAAGCAGAACCTGATTGCAACAGAGCACTCTCCACTTGTGATTCTTAGCAGCTTGGCAGTCCAAATCTTATTGCCACTTACAGCAGAGACAGAATACAGTGGTACCTCGGAACTTAATTCGTTCTGGAGGTCTGTTCTTAACCTGAAACTGTTCTTAACCTGAAGAACCACTTTAGCTAATGGGGTCTCTTGCTGCCGCCGCACCGCCGGAGCACGATTTCTGTTCTCATCCTGAAGCAAAGTTCTTAACCCGAGGTAATATTTCTGGGTTAGCGGAGTCTGTAACCTGAAGCGTATGGAACCCGAGGTACCACTGTACAGCCTTCATGGCGAACAGCAACTGATAATCTTATTCTCCATGAATTTGTCTAATTCCCTTTTAAAGCTATCCAAGCTGGTAGCCATCATTACTTCTAGTGGGAGTGAATTCCATAGTTTAAGTGCCATGTGGACAACTACTTAATATGTGGAGTTGCAAAAATAAATCAACAACTCATTTTTTTGCGTAAGAGATGCCTAAAGCAAGGAAGCAGAGAGGCCCAGAACCAGTAACAAAACACACACACTGTGTGCTCTCATTGTTTTAGTTATTATCTGCACTTTCTAAGATAAGGACCTGAAATACATCCAGCAGTAAGCTATTCCTCTTTCTAGAACTTTGCAGCAAGTTTGTTTGTTAAAGAAATATATTTAAATCACATGCTGGCATTATCTCAGCTTGTGTTGAATCTTGCTAGCTTTACAAAAGCCCATATTTATAAAAGCCTGAGGAGATCTGTAGTATAAGTTTGCTTAAGATCTCTGTCCAGTATACAGATTAACTCCACCAGAATGTCTGACATACTCACTTCTGCATGTTTTGCGGTCACGGTTCAGAGTGTATCCGGCTCGACATCTGCAAGTATACCCGTCTTCTGTGTTAACACATTCATGTTCACAGCCATGTTTTCCCAAAGCACAGACATTTATTCCTGTGGGAGGGAAAGGAAAACATGTAATGTAACAATGCTGGAACATAACTGTTTAAAAATAATACTTAAGAACCATCACGTAAAACCATTAAAAACACCTCACCTTCCAGTTTGGTGCTAGACACCAAAAGCAAAATTAAGAATTCACTAGGACTGTTTGCATATGCAAGAGACAGTATCAGGAGGACAAGACCTTTCAAAATATTTGGCTATTGCAGAGAATATCTGTGTGTATTGCACTTGATATGGTTTGTTTATGTAGAGTTCTTGGCTGATTTTAGCAGGTCCAGCATCACTGCTTAGCATACCCAGCAGAACACCTGTTGAAACCCAATGATGCCATTAGTGATGACATTGCCTACTGGGGCCTCCACTGCACCTGCCATCTTATTTTTCCCAAAATGCAATGCTCTACAAAATTTCATTTTTGACATGGTGCATTGTGGGGGGAAGGTGACAAACCATGGTTTGCCAAAAACAAACAAACAATGGGACTGCCATGCTCGTTTGTTCTACTTGTGCAGGAATGATTTGAATTGCATTTCATTTTGGGAAAACTAAGACAGGGCCTGCAACTTTAACTGTTGGCAGTAGTGGATGGTGTGATGGGGCTACAGTGTTCATCTGACCTCCCATCTGTCATGCTGCTGCTGCTGCTTACAGGCAAGGTGGCAGTAGGGAAGGCATGGTACAAACACACAAATAGGAGTGCCAGATAGGCTCCACCACACCAACCTCTCCCTTCCCCCGCTACCTCTCAGTAAGCAGCAGTAGCAATGTTGCTGACTGGAGGTCAGGTGAGTGCTGCCTTGTCTCCATGATGTATGCTGCTGGCTCTTGGAGTTCCATTTGGCTGCCCACTACCAAGAGCCTGTTAGAATTCCTGCTCCATGACGGCAGTCATGGGATTGTTGTCTATCTCATGGACGGTATATGTTTTGACTCCACAGAGTGGGAAGTGACGGAGAAGGATGTTTGTGTTACTGTGTTCCGTGAAGTGGGACTATTGTCCTTTGTCCCTTTGCTGTCTGATGCTAGAGAGAGGGAGCCATATTGCAGTGCTCTGTGTGTGTTTCTATGTAAATAAAGTAGATTAGCCAACATGCTGAGTTGCTGAGGTCTGTCATGCAAGCTGCGAACACTCTGCGGATTGCTAAGTGTGCCAATGTCTGTTGGCATCAGTCGCTGTGATGTTCAGGCTGAAGAAAGCTTTTGAAGCTCCCAAACGATCGACCAGGAGGGAGAGAACATGCCAATCGGGCATGTGTCTCTACCAGGGTCCTACTCGAGTGTAGGACAAGCTCCTGACAGAGCCTACCATTCAACCCTAGATGCAATTCTGCCTCTTAGGGTGGTTTCATCAGTTTCTTTGAGTTAGTGTTGTTCTCCAAAATGCATGGCTCTGGCTGTTTGTGGGAATATAGTCAAATAAACTTTGCACTATTGTAATATATAAACATAAGGTTAAAAAGGTAACATGCAAAATCCTCAATGCAAACCAGCCACCAAAAGTCAGTGCAACTTCTAAGTTTCATACTGGTTTTTAAAGAGGCTTAGGGATGGTGTTTTGGAAGAACGTCGTGGGACCGCTTTCTTAATGCACATGTGCTGCTTTAAGTTGGCACAGAGATATTTCTATGTGCCTGGGGGATTGGTTGGTTGATTTTAGGAATTATAATGAAGACATAAGGAGGTGGTTTTTATAGGCATGTTCAAAAGTTACACCTCAAAACGGCAAAAAGGAACAAAAAAAAGCTGTGACGGTGATGTTGAGAAGTAAAAACAGATGAACTTACTATACACTTTAGGACAACATACTTTTGCACGTTCTCTTATCTGGATTGAGAGTAAAGCCTTGCTGGCATCGGCAGTAATAGGATTCATCTGTATTGACACACTCCTGCTGGCAGCCATGATTTTGCATTGCACAGTAGTCTGGTCCTGAAGATTGGGAGGGGGAGGAATTATTATTATTTAAGTAACAGGAGTAGTACACAAAGTGAGCAGACTGTAATCAAAAATAAAGGCTTCAGCCAGAGATGTGACTATAAGAAGAGCATTAGCTTTTCACAGAAAAATTGAAGAAAATCTTTATAAATCTGGGGACAGAAGCAAACCGCAGGCCAGACTGACACTCCCAAAGCTGCATCTACAACTTGTTGAGCTCAGTGCTGCAGTGCTGCCCTCTCAATAACTGGCAGCAACATGAGGTGTTAGGAGGTCCAGAAATAAAGAATAATAATAATAATTTATTTATACCCCGCCCTTCCCGGTTCAAAAACTGGGCTCAGGGCAGCTAACAACAAATTTAAAATACTTAATTATAAAGGCAGCATAAAATACAGTATAAAAACATGAATAACAATAAAATTCAAAAATCAAAAATCAATTAGATAATCCCCAGGGCTAGCGGGCTGAATTGGTCCTACTTGGGCCAGCGAGGAGACCAGGGGAGAATTAGCTGTGGGGTCTCAGAGTGGGTGATCTTCATAAAAGGGGAGGGGGAGGGAAGGGAAGAGAAATAAAAGATACAGCCCCACCCATGCAACCCTGCCAGCCACTAATGGGAACAGAATACATCTAATTGGTCTTGTTGGACCCATAACCCCAACATTCCGCAGATGAAAATAGGGACCTTCTAGTCTACATCAGTATCACTGCCAGGAGGGGCTCTTTTTTTGTTTTTTTGCACATTAATATTTTTATTAAAGTTTTCCATGATACAGACAACCCCTCCCTGAAGCTCCAATGCCCACCTATGACTCCCATAATCTCCTTGCCCCTGCTACCCCGTAAACTCCAGCCCCCCACTGGCTGGCCTGCACCCCACCAGCTGGTCCCCAGATGATGTTGGACTACAACTCCCATCATTCCTAGCCAGCATGATCAGTGGTCAGGGATGATGGGAGTTGTAGTCCAACAACATCTGGGGACCCACAGGTTGAGAACGCTGAGCTACACCCTTCAGGGCCTGCTCCTGCCCAGGGTCTCCTCCAGCCGCTGTCTTCTCTTCAGGCCTGACCTAGCTCACTTTCTTCTTGTTTTTATTTGGCATGGCCAGCTGGATGGGTGGCTATGGGTCTGCCAGCCTGGAGAGTCGCAACCTCCCATGGCAAGGATGGCAGTGGTAGTGGCCCTGTTCCCCCTTCCTCATCTTCCTCTTCCTGATGCTGCTGCTACTCCACCGGCCGTCCAGCTGGTCAGCCTGGCTTGCTTTCTTGGACCCAGCACAAGACTCTTCTCCCTTCCTTCCACCCTGCTTTCTTTTGACTGCCAGGAGCGGTGGCAAAGGAGGAGGCTCAGTTGGGCAACACTCTCTTCCCCCTATTTCCCCCAACATGAAACCATGCTTTCTGCCACCTGTATCATATAGGCACATGTACTAAAGTGTGTTGTTAATTGTACATTACGACAGTACTTCATCTAGGCCAGGTCACCTACTAGGAATGGCCCTTCTAGAATATCTGCAACCTGAGATCCTTTTCATTGGAGATGCCATGGACTGTAGCCAGGACCTCCTGCATGCAAAACAGATGGTGGAACTGTGGCGCTTCCCCTTACAACAGACTGTATGCACCTGTGTGCTACTATCTGAAAGAACTGAGCATAGATGTGGAAAACTTACGCCTGCAGGTTTTTTTATCCGGATTGAGAATGAACCCTTTGCGGCATTGACAGTAGTAGGAGTCTTCAGTATTAATGCATTCATGTTGACAGCCTTGGTTATTCAAAGCACAGTAATTTACAACTGAAAAACAAACAAGAACCACAAGCTCACTCAGGGACAGAACTTGACAAATTAACATTTGCAACGTTGGTGGTGGGCAGGTAGCCCATCTAGGAGATGGAGAACTCTGATCCTAAACCTCCATAGCCTTGCGGGATATCTTCTGGAGAAGAAAACCCTACACAAATCTGGAGTGGAGTCCCTAAGATGACTGGATGGTGCCTTGTACACTTCCTGCCGGCAACTAAGCTAAGCTGCTAACAAAGGTATAACTCTGCTTTGTTTTGGCCCACATCAGCAAGGCCAAAGGGGTGTGTATGTGTGTGTTGTCATCTGGGCAGCCCAGGACCTCCATACACACTGCCCAGGCTTGCACCCTGAGGAAGTCACTTTGGTGTTGCTAACACAGCAGCTTGACTTCATCCCTGGGGGCTCACTCCACTGTTTCTCAAGACAGACGGATGCCAACATGACAGCAACTTATCAACTAAGGCCCTTAGTCAGGTGCTGCTGAAAGAAGTGGACAATGTGTGTGTGGTTTTCCATCTAGATTCAATTTGGACTGCAGTGACATGAAGAGCATAGCACATGTTTAAACTGACCTTCCCATCACATTGTTGCTATAATCCTGTTGGAGCAGCTGACATGATCTTCATTCTAAGGCATGATCTTCCATACCTTGTGTTCATGGGAAAGGGAAGCGAGGTGTTCTTGGGAAAGGGAAGAATTCCATCACCCCCTGAAGATGCTGGAAGCCAACTGTGTGAACTACACAGTGGACAATTTTCCTGTGCAAGTCAGCTGTGGGTTGGTAAGGGGCCAGTGATAACTTAAACCACGGGTAAGGAACATATTGGAGGGACGCGGGTGGCACTGTGGTCTAAACCACTGAGCCTAGGGCTTGCCGATCAGAAGGTCAGCGGTTCTAATCCTCATGACGAGATGAGCTCCCGTTGTTCAGTCCCAGCTCCTACCAACCTATCAGTTCGAAAGCACATCAAAGTGTGAGTAGATAAATAGGTACCGCTCCAGCGGGAAGGTAAATGGCGTTTCCGTGCACTGCTCTGGTTTCGCCAGAAGCGGCTTAGTCATGCTGGCCACATGACCCAGAAGCTGTCTGTGGACAAACGTCGGCCCCCTCAGCAGTAAAGCGAGATGAGTGCCGCAACCCCAGAGTTGTCTGCCACTGGACTTAACTGTCAGGGGTCCTTTACCTTTACCTTTTTAAGGAACATGTTTAGCCTAAGGGCCACATTCCAATCTGGGTAAACTTCAGGGGGCCACACATCTGTGGAGGGCAGGGTCAGAGGCAAAGGGGGGGAAAGCAACAAATGTGAATTTCACCTTTCTGCAGTAGGCTACTTTCTACACACAGACACCCTCCCTACCCTCCATCCCTTTTCATTTTTTCATTTCACTTTTAATTTGTATATCGCCTTTCTATATTACTATACACAAGGTGGTTTACAACCTGAAGAAACAACAAAATAGACAGCAAAGATCACACACCTCATAACAATCTGATCCAATACCAGAAAAAGTCACAATAACTTTAAAATAAACAACTTATATCAAATAAAGCACTATTCAACAATGCATTAGAATATAATAGTGAACAGTAAAATTAAATAGCAAATAATAATTAAACAGTTTTCACACTTATCAATTACAATAAAAATTGTTTTTACTAAACTAATCAGTAAAAATAACAGCAAGTCACAATGCATTAAATACCACAAAACCATGTAAAAGGATCAAATTGAGAAACAAGGACACACAACTTATAAAATTGATATATATATCTCCCCAAGCTCCTCTTCTCTCTTCCCTGCTGCTTTTGCAGTTCTCAAAGACATGGTCTGGGGAAGACTCCTAAGGTTGGGGCAAGGCAGGTGGAAAAAGCCACTGCCTGATGAACAGGAGCAGACAAGCCAGAGGCATTATCAGAGTCCAAAGACACATTGCAGCCAGGCAAAGACATTCAGGTGGGTTAGCAGAGCCAGTGAGGGGTATGGTTTAGGGAGAGGGTAGATGGCCTGCAGAGAGTTCTGAGGGCCAGATGGGGGGACCTGGAAGGTTGCATTTGGCCCTGTGATCTGAGATTCCCTATTTGGTTTAAGCACGCCATATATCTGGACTGCAGAGTCTGGAGGAATGGAAGTAACGTTCACAATCCTTGAAATTAAAGTTGCCTTCATAGACCCTCAGGTGGGACAAAGCACGTGGGTGTAGAAATGGTGCTGTACTCAGTCTGACACATACCAAACTCTGTGCTAGCTGTTCTAATAGACATCTGAGCACTGATGCTCAACAACAATCCGTTCTCTTTCTTGACTATCACAGTGCAGCCAAAATAAACTTGACTCTGACTGCTCGAGGTTAAACACGAAAGTTTCCTTTGTCATCGCCTAGAAAAATTTACAGTTTGGAAAAAACCTAGGGTGTTACTTAAAATGTGGTGAGTACGGAACAATATTCAGGGACTGGATCCTTTGGGAAGCAGTGATTTGGTTAGAACTGGTCTCTCTCTTCCAGTGCTATTTTTCCAGAAGAAAAAGGTGCTGCAACTCACCATGAACACCTCACTCGTTCTCTTAGAATGACAATGAAGCCCACCTGAGAGGTGCTAGAACTGAGTTCCAGTGAGTTCAGGCTGAAAAAAAGCCCTGCTCTCGCCATACAACACTGAAGGAAGAATTCCACATTCGGCAGGATATCAATGAAACAAACAAATTGACCCAGGGATGCCATTTTTGGTAGACGCTCCGTGTTGGGTACAACATGGAGCGTCTACCAAAAATGGCATCCCTGGGTCAATTTGTTTGTTATATTGATATACTCCATTTCCTCCAAGGAGCGAAAGGAGTGAGAGACTGTGACTGGGCCAGGGTCCCCCACTGAGTTTCATAGCTGAGCAGGGATTTGAACTCAGGTCTTCCATATTCCAGTCTATACTATACACTGTACCACACTGACTCTCCTTCTCTCCTGTAGAACCAGTTTATTGTGTTGTGATATCAATTCATTGTGAATTTTCCAATTCCCACCGGGGGCAGCTAATTATGTGGATAAATGGTAAAGAAATATGATGTCACCCCTTTAAACCCTCTGAGAAAGGGTGTAGCCTCTACGCTTCACCCCTTGTTTTCCCTCACCTGTTCTCCCCATCAAGAGGACCTTATCTGAGCACCACCATGGCAAATGGTGGAGGACATAAGCGGGCATGGTTGAACACAGCAGCAGCATCCTCTCTCCCTTAAAAAAGCATTTAAAGGAATGAGCAATTTGTGGATCTGGCAACTGTCCAATGAAGCCACTTAATGTTCTACAAACTAGTTTTGTCCCTCTGTGTTACCAAGCTTATGATGTAAACCCTGGCCTCATAGTTCACTATGACTTGTTTACTTACATTATTATCCCATTCTTCCTCCAAGAAGCTGAAAGATGCATGGTATTCTCCATCCCCTATTCCCCCTTACAACAACCTTATAAATTAGGCAACTTAGCCTCAGGGCCTCCCATTGAGCTTCACAGCTATTTGAACTTGGGCCTTCCCAGCCAGCCCTCTAGCCATTACACCATACTGGGCTTGTATTGCTCTTTGACAGCAAGAAGCATTGTTGTAGTCATTTTGGTAATTTATATTCACTAAATATAAACAGGACGTAATATTTATCTACAAAGCGCTAGGCAAGATGCCAAAACTAAACTAATTTGTGAAAGTGGTTGTGAAATGGTGTAAGCTATACCCTGAAAATACTAAACATTGTATATCTGTCATTGTGCAAACTCCCATTACCCAAAATTTCTGCTTTTTAGAATATATTTGTGCCCTTCTCAAATGCCTTCTATTTGCCTAAATGTAAACCTGTTAATCAAACCCTCTTTCAGAACATTCTAAATTGTTTGGAATGCTCTGCAGATTTTGGATAGATGAAGCTGAACTGTATTTATCTCTGTGGAGCTTGTGTCAGTTTTTAAAGAATTATTCTAAACAAAGGATAAACATAATCAAATCACAAAGTGGTTTCTTAGATCATTTGGACTAATAAAAAGAACAAAGTTTCCATTTTTTGCCCTTGAAATAATGTCATGTTTCATATAAATTTTACCAAGTACAGCATTCCCAACAGTGCCAACTAAGCCATTATGAACTAGCTGCTAGATCCTGTTATATTTCTTTTTTACGTTCCAAAATCATATTACTTTTAAAAAAAATTTTTTTAATGTCCATTTGTTTGGATTAATGCATTCTCCCCAAATCCCACAACTGTAACACTGCCATAATTTAGGCAACCTTGGGAAAACAGAACAAAAAGCAGCTGATAATATTCTTTCACATTATGGGAGTTTCTGCTTTGCTGACTTAAAGAAATTGGGCAGAGTCCAAACAATTTAGACTTTCCGTCATGTAGGATGTGTAACCACTTTCCTGGCAAACACCTTCCTTGTTCCAGGCCGAAGACAGTCATATGGAACATTTCTTGAAAATTAAAGCAATAATCAGCTTCCCCTTAAAAATCTCAAGCGCAATTTTTCAGCAGCCTCGTGAGACAAAATTATAGTAACAGCAATCTACTCTAACCACAGTACATTTCAGGATATAATTTACTTATTTATACTAATGAAGTCCCAATCAATGGGAAAACATATATTACAAAGTTAATTTGAAACTACAAAAGTAGTCAGCGACTAGTGCCTTTGTCGAATAGATGAGTAATAGGGTTGGATCCCTTACTCAGAGTAGACCCATTGAAATTCATGGATATTAGTTGTGTCCATTAATTTCAGTGGGTCTGCTCTGAGCAGGACTAGCATTGGCTACAACCAGCATTCAGCTTCCTGAGAACAGTTTCTTTCTATCCACTTTCTCGACATCATGCATGATGTTATAAATCTCTTGCCTTTTTTCTAAACTAAAAAAGTCCCAATTATTACACACACACATCATCATCACCTTATTATTATTATTATTAGTAGTAGTAGTAGTAGTAGTAGTACCCTGCCCATCTGATTAGGTTGCCCCAGCCACTCTGGGAAGCTTCCAGCATATACAAAAACATAATAAGTCTTTTGCAGCTCTACAATATCCACTTTGAAATGAGGCAATATGAATTGTAAACATACTGAACTTATAGGACAGCATATAGACCAACTATTTATAACATTTATCTGACTAGCATTTATAGGAATATCTAGCAAAGAAGAGCATTTAAGATTATATTTTATTAGACCAACTTCTATCAGTGTAAAGTAGGCAAAACTTTCCATTAGACCATTATGAATGAATGAATGAATGAATGGCAGTTTGGTTCTTCTTATACTTTACATGTGAATTTGCTTTATAGCTAATTCCCAGCAAGGTAGTTGACAGACGTATATCTTAAAGTCACTTCAGCTAGTCTGCTGTATTGCAGGAGAGAGAATATATGCATAGGTTGTTGTTGTTACTAGGGATATTGGCCATTGGCGTGGAAAAAACCTGACTACAATTCTCCCATCTGTTTTTTGTTGTTGTTCCTTTCCCCTGAAAACATGTTTATCTGCTTCTGATTACTACTTTTGTTAAATATTTCACATTGTTTGAAAGCCAGAAGGGTGTGGAGGGTACTGAACATATTGCCTTCTATGGTCTGGTCCCAAACATATGTACATTGCAATGGATTCCAACGAAGAGTTGCAAGAAAGAAATTGTAGTATCCTGATGAGGGTCAGTCATCTCTAATATTAAGTGTGAAGGGCACACAATTTTATCTGGTGAGGGATAATGTACGCACACAAAACACCACATATGCAACATCTTTTGTGTGTTTTCACATACACATATGTGCTGTGTTGCCATATTACTTCAGTTCTATCAAAACATCGGTTCTTGATGTTTAAACTGTTTAGTTTTTTTCTGTCCTATAGATTCAATTATTAAGCGCCACACAGAATTCAGAATAGCTGGGCTCTGATTCAACTGTAATTTACTCTTTATTCCTGGGGTAAAGTTGATATGTTCAGACAACATGACTATTCTAGGTTTTTGAAACTAATAGTTATCTGGCACATATCATCTACTCTTGAGAAAAGTAGTAGTATTTCATTTGCCACATATAATCCACTCTTGAGAAAGCACTTTTGTCTTCTCCAAAACTTGAACCTGCTGACACCTCTCCCTTGTGCTCAGGTGGTAAAGTTTTAGCTACTTAAGCAACAACACTCATGCCTGACCACTGGAAATGTAAGGGAACAGTATTCCCGTGAGCCACTGCAAATTGTATCTTAAAAGTTCAAGGTGTAGAAGAAACTAAAATGGAGTGTACAAAAGGACCACAACCTTAAGCACTGTTAGATGGATAAAGGTCCGCTGAAATCAATGATAATTAAATCTAAGTAAATATGGCTAGGGTAAGGGCATTCATTAAAAAAAATAAATTATGATTTTTCAGCACACAATTGGAAGTTAGTCCCACTGTGCTCATTTAGATTTACTCATTTGGAAGGTACATAGGACTTCAGACTAAGCTGCCTATAAGCTGCACATACTGTATTATGGAGTTCCTCCAAGCTAAATGTAGAGAAGCCACACCTCTGTAGAATTAGGTCAAGAGGAAAGGAAAATACATAACATGAATATGAGAATAGACATGTTTTGAGAGTGAGAAGAGGACTCATCATTCCATAAGCCACTAATAAGCTCCTGCTAAATTATCCAATGAGCCTAGAATATATTTAAGTCTTAGTAGAGAAGCTTATACCATGGTTGAAATTGCATGGAAATGCTTTTTTTAAACCCTTGTGTCCCTGAAGTGCCAGAAGCTGCCAGGGCTAGAACTGGGTTCCATTCTCTGTGTAGGAACAAGTTCCTTGGAACAAGTTCCTCCTAGTGAAATGTTCTCAGGCTCTGGATTAGTCCCTCCCCTCTCCCCAAGTTGGCCATTGGGCCCTTCTGGATAGAAAAGGCTGTAAAAGTCTTCCTATCAGTCTCTTTAGTCTGTTTCAGCTTCTGGCTGACCTGAGAGCTGCCTATAGCTCAGCCCTAGCTTAAAGAAAAAGAGAAGTATCATGGCACTTAAGCTAGATATTTGGGCTATGAGAACTCTCTAGGGGAAAGGAGTTGCACAGTTACAGAAGAGCTAGTGTGTCTATGTGCCCCTGGAGAAATTAACAAATACTATACAAAAGAAGATGGCTTTGATTTTTAGGGATCTCAGTAGGGCATAGGACAGGAGGTATTCAAACAAATGAAAATACTTAAATAAACAAAAAGAGAACATAGTGCATGTAAATGGAAATGCATCCGATTTATATATAATAAGTTTAAGTATTCAGCAATCAGAAAGTAAAGTATTCATTAGAACAAAGAACAACCCATTCCTCATGCAAAGTAGTAACATAAAACAGCTGTTATTTGAAAAGCAATAAGTTTTATGGGTTTCAGAGTGAAGTTTGCTAGAGAGAATGTACAGCTGTGGGAAGCTGTTTTGCTTACAAAGTATTGGGGTGTGACTGTGTTTATGGGCCTAAGAAAACTTGAACATATGATGGAATCCGTATGCTTTCACATATTTTTTTAGCAAGCTTTTAAAAACTGGAGCCTGAGAAAGACAGTTGTTTAGCATCAAGGAACACTCTTTAATGAAATGTGGAGGTGTTCCCTTCCAGCTCCAGAAAAGGGAAGTCCACACTGTGGGAAACAGCAGATCAATCATAACATTAGGAACAACTCACAAAGAGCTTGTGCCCTTAAACTTATTAGTTTGTTGTTGTGTCTGATAATTTTCCTGCCATCGCTGGAGTTCTCCTGCTTAGAGAAATTTCTACAGTGGCACCACATGAATTCTTCCTTCCCTTCATCCTATTCCCATATTAGTTCTGCAAGATTTTATCTTACGGCTTCGCAGCCAGCAGAACCTTCCATTCCCCACAAGCAATGGAACGTGTGAGCTGACAGCTTAAGGGTCTCAGCCACCCTGTCATCCCTGATACTCCAAACTGAATATAGGAGACTACAGATATCCAAGACAGTTATCACAATAAAAGCAGCCTCTTTTTCCTTGCTTTCCTTTTTTAAGTATAAGAACAATAGGAAGCAGATACATACTGAAGCATTTCTTTCCATCTTCCTCAAGTTCATAACCATCATAACACTGGCAAACATAGGATCCGGGTGTATTCACGCATATCTGTTCGCAATCATGCTTTTCGACTTCGCATAGGTCCTGGGCTGCAAAATATAAAAATTACACCACAATCTTAAAAAGAACTGGGATTGCAGCCTGTGCCATCTTCAGTTCTACCTTTTCTTTTTGTCTAGGTCCTGCAATCTTTCATATCATATAGTGTCTGCATGCAGAGAGGACAGTAATATTAGAGATGTTTGTGAACATATAGATATGCTTTGTTACCTTACCCAAAATTATCTCTTGGATGCAGAACTAATCTACAGGAACAGCAAATGTTACAATCAGATCATCAGCTGGCTTAAAACCAAGCACTTTGGCTAAAATTGTATCAGAACCTTCCATTACCACATGGACAGAAATGGGAGAACTTCTGGAAGATTTACTTGAAATGAGATTGAATAGCACTGAATTGCAAACCTATGCAGATTTCCTGATAATTAGTCCACAACATATGGAGGGCTCCACAATGGCTACCACCAGTCTATGCCATAATAAATGCTGTGTTGCAAGACTCTGCTGTTGCTTTTGTTGCAGAAGACTAACACAGCTGGACGCGGGTGGCGCTGTGGGTAAAACCTCAGCGCCTAGGACTTGCCGATCGCATGGTCGGCGGTTCGAATCCCCGCGGCGGGGTGCGCTCCCGTCGTTCGGTCCCAGGGCCTGCCAACCTAGCAGTTCGAAAGCACCCCCGGGTGCAAGTAGATAAATAGGGACCGCTTACCAGCGGGAAGGTAAATGGCATTCCGTGTGCTGCGCTGGCTCGCCAGATGCAGCTTTGTCACGCTGGCCACGTGACCCAGAAATGTCTGCGGACAGCGCTGGCTCCCGGCCTATAGAGTGAGATGAGCGCACAACCCTAGAGTCTGGCAAGACTGGCCCGTACGGGCAGGGGTACCTTTACCTTTTACCTAACACAGCTACCTCTCTCAGTTTGTGCAGAGTGAAACGGGGGTCAACAAAGTGTGACCTGTGGGATGGGTTTTAATAGGTAAGAGAAGATATACTAATTGCAGTTCATTTCTCTAGGCTCCCACATGTGTGGGTTGAACAGAGTTTCAAAATCCCAACCTCGGCAGCAAAACCAGGAGCATAGGAATTAGGCTGCAAAGCCTCCTTTTGAGCAAATCCAGCTAACAAAGTAAGCTCGCTTCCCCCTTCTTACCCCGCTTAACAAAGAATCAGGCAACAGCTTGTAAGGTAAGTAAAAAATATATATATAATTTACTTATAATATTGCACTGATTCACAGAAGTGGCAGCAGTAAAAACTATGCAGGCAAAATACTTAGTATATTTACAATATAACCAGCTTCAGCCATGTGCCTAAAAGCTGCAGCAAGCAGAGGCATATCTGCATCCAACACTAGTCAAAGGAACAGAGAGAGGAACAGGAAGTACTATACGCTCCTTCCTCTCTAGGAGAGGACGGGAAATGAGGTCACACACAGCCCTCTCTACCAATTGTATGGTCTGAGTATCTGCCTATCAGCAGATACTCTGTGGACAGATAGCTCTGTGGACTTAGGCCCTTCTCATGCTAACTAGCAAGAATATGCATTTGTTAGGTTTGGCTGGTAATCTCCTACATGAACTATGCTCTGTGTGAGTTGAGTGGGTGCCTTAAAACATGTCTCTATCTTCTGCAATGCAGAGGGGTCCCATCCCAAAGCCAATATATAGCCAACCAGCAGATTTGGTAGCAGTATAAATATGCTTTTAGTTTAAAATTCTGAAATATCTTTTAAGCTAGAAAGATCTCCCTCAAGAAATAGGGTTCAAGCAATTAAAAAAGAAAATACTTTGCAGTATTGCTTTTTAAAAACCAGTATCAGGTCACTAATTGCCTAGAAACTAAATATCCACAATCAGTATTACTTAAGTGATTTAAAGTCACCCTTGCTTATTCAGATTGTTTTTCCTACCTCCAGAATTTATGACCAGGGAGATTTGGATGTATTTAAAGATAAATGTGAGAAAGAGATTAAAATAAGCAAGTCACGTTTAACACAAGCCCATGATATATAAACAACTTCATAAAAAAACAAAACATTCTAAAACAAAGTGTCAAAACTGATATGTGATACTGATACTTTAAAAACCTAGACATAATTCTGAAAATATAGATTAAATATTTGGTAAAAGAAGCAACTGTTTACTTATACAATCTGTGCTCATTGTGACAAATACATGCATGCTTTCCCAGAGAATGGCATGCTTACTTTTTCCCCAGTCAAGACTTGCTACAAACTGGATACGCTATACCTAGTCTCTTCAAAGTTCCCTCTATGCCTGACACATTTTGTTTCCTCTCAAAAAGGAAATCTTAATTGCCCAAATGTGAGAATAAACAAAACATTATTTAAATGGTGCAACTATTTAGAAACCAACAACACAAACAAAAGAAGGGTAGTATAACTAAGGATAGCCATGTTAGTCTGTTGCAGAAAAAAACCCCAATGGGGCTGTTGGGGCTGCATCACTGCTGCTTACCAGGACACAAACACACCAGCAGAGCCAGTCTGATGCCTTCCCTGGTGTGCCTGAGCCAGTCCAACTTCACTGCCATCCTTTTTCAGCCGCTGTCCTTGTAAGCAGCAAAAAAACCCAATGCCAAGAGGCTGGTTTCCATGGCAGTGACCCCACTGACTGCTCCTGATCTTGACACTAAAAATAAATGGAACTCTCATCTGTTTGATGAACCAATTCTGTTTAGCAAGCAGAATGGTTTCAATTGATTTTAAGAAGCCTTCCAAAATCCTCCCCCCCCCCCTTTCAAATTCTCTTTAAAATAGGAAGGGATAAGTTGTTGCAGGCTGCTCTGTGTGGGGAATTCCAGACTTGTGATATCAATCAAGTACCTTTGATTCAGTCTCTAATTCAGTCTCTAACTTCGGGCTTTTCTTGCTACAGGCAACCACACTCAACATCTGGATATTGTGTGTAGGGAAGCCATCTAACACAGGGGCACATTTCCTGTACGCATTATTGGTATGAGCTTTTGTGTGCACGCACACTTCTTCAGATACATCTGAAGACAATATTTGAAGAAGTGTGAAGATATCTGAAGAAGTGTGCGTGCACACAAAAGCTCATACCAATAACAAACTTAGTTGGTCTCTAAGGTGCTACTGGAAGGAATTTTTTTTTATTTTGTTTGTCCTAAATCAGTACTTTATAAGAGAAGGCAATAAGCTGTATGTCATAAACTGGTGGTGTAGGGGCACCTTCTATTTAATTATGCCCATGCTATTTGTAATTTTTATCACTTTGCTGTACATAACGTGAACTAAGTTATCATAGGAAGGCAGGCCACTTAGAATTCAAAAAAAGCCATGTGCTACTATATAATGTAGATTTTGAGACCCAAGTGGAGGAAAAACATAATGATTTGCCTCTGAGGGAAATCTTCACTGTGAAGAAGTCTATAAAGCATCTGGTGCCACAATGCCACGTTGATCTTCTGGACAAGATTACTGCAGCTAATTATTTTTTCAACATGTTACAGGGTGACATAAACAGGAGAGAAGTCCTAGTCTAAGACTCCTGATCTTAGATAAAACATTTATATTTTAAATGTATTCTACACTATAGCAAGCAATAACCATGACAAGATCTGAGACTAGATATCACGCACTGTTTTGGCAAGGAAAGTGAAGAAATCTTTGGCAAAGAGGAAAAAGAAAATGTGAGATAAAATGGAAATACAAAGTGTTTTTAAAAAGTTTTCCTACTATTAAAATTATGGGAGAATTGAAAGGGGAAAGACATAGGCAAGAGGTACAGATACTACCAACTATATAGCAATGTTGGTGTTCCTATCGGCAGAACCACAAAAAACATGGATCTGTTGCTGAAAATGTTAGCAATTCCCCCCTCAAAGATGTTTCCCCATTATGCATAGTGCATAATATCCTGGGTGCTGTTATGCTGAGAATTGTCCAGTTCCCACCAGAAGCAGCTAATGATATGCAGCAAAGGAAAGTACAGCCTTACATTTACATCAGAAACTGCACTATGTTGTACTAGAAAAACTTAACATGTAGCTTTCTTAGAATATGTTTATACACACACCAAAAAAACCATTCCACCATTTTACCTTATAAAAAAAAGTTATCAGGACTGGATATATTGATTTTCCAAGGAAGTAATGTCAAATGTTTTCAGGCACTTGAGACCACAACAGCTTTGCAATTTTACACCAAAGACTGTATTTATGAGTTGGTAAGATATAAGAGAGATACAATAGAAAACTCACTATTGCAAGTCCTCTGGTCTGAGTTCAGAATATACCCTTGTTTGCATTTACATACATAAGATCCAGGAGTGTTGATGCAGAAATGATCACAGCCATGTTCAGTCACACTGCACATGTGTTGGACTGAAAAATAGAAAGGTAATTAAACAAAACTACTTCTGCTAAAGACTTAATATACAAAATGACTAGGTAAGAGGTGTAAAAACCTAGATAAGAGGTTTTTCTTTCAACGGACAAAGAGAACATCCATATTAAAGGAATGAAATGAGCACCAAAATAGTCTTTCCTGCTCAAAATGGTTTGTAACCATCCACAGTTTTCCATTCTGTCTGAACATGGGAAACTCTTTGTACAAACCATAGTTAATTAACAAACCAGGATATTAAACTATTGTTTGATTCTGGCATGTACAGGTGAATGACCTATGGCAGCTTACCCTATTCAGAGAAAACAGGAAGATGCAATTAATTACCAACTGCAATCAGAAGTTTTACATTTCCTCCCTTCGCATGCGAAGAAAGAAAGGGAAAGTGTGTGAGTCCAAGGTTCACTGTGGCTCATGCACATAATGGAAAACTGTTTTTTTTTTGTTGTTGTTGTTGCATCTCAACACAGTCTTAAATAATTATTTGTGGTGCTTCTCAAAAAACCTGTCTATTCATCAAACACACTGCAATTTGTCTTTCATGATAAGGAGCCCATGGTTCTGGCATGCACCTGTTTCTTTTAAAAACAAGAGGGAGGGAGGGAGGCACCTTTAAAAGACTTTTCAACAAAACTTTCAAAATCTGCGTTTAAGAGCCTTACCACAAAGTTTAGTCTGGAACACAGAAGTCAGCGTTTCAATCTGGCTAAAATTTGCAACCAAAAACACATGGTCTTCATAAGGTTCACTCCCAATGGACTTGAGGGTATTCATATCTACTTTTCCCACGCCAATAGCAAAAATCAGAATTCCCGAATTCCTGGCTTTTGCGGCAACATCTGCGACAGGATCCTGAGGCCTCCCATCTGTCACTATCATGATCACTCTAGGCACATTCTGTCGGAGTGGCCGAGCCCCTTCAGATTCTGAAAATGCGATGTTCACTGCATACTGAATGGCTAATCCCGTCATGGTACCTGTAGCCAGGTACAACATTCTTTTCACTGCTCTCTCCACATCCTGTTTCCTCCTAAAGGTCTTCAGGGAAAATTCCTGTTTGACCGTGCTGGCGTATTGAATGAGTCCCACTCTAGTGGCATCCGGGCCAATGTCCAAAAACTGCAAGATGGTTAAGATGAATTCTTTCACTTTCTCAAAGTCATAAGGGCGAACACTGCGAGAACTGTCGATGATGAACACAAGGTCCAGCCGTTTGTTATTGCAAAAGTTTTCTGAAAAAGGAGGGGGGAAAGCAGATATATAAAACAAACAATTCCCCGAAGTGAGTATGATGGGTCAGGTAGAGTGCTTATAATTTGAATTAAGAACTAGGAAGCAAATGAAATTTAATTTACAACCCATAGACACTCAATCTACTAATATTTTTAGTGTTCTGGTTAGAGTGCTGGACTAGGACCTGGGAGACCGATGTTCAAATCCCCACTTGGTCATGAAGCTCAGTGGATGACCTTGCTACAGTCACCATCTTTCAGCCTTGCCTACCTCACAGGGTTGTTGTAAGGCTGGAAGGGGAGGGGCGAGTAACATATATACCAGTCTCACCTCTTTGGAGGAAAGGTGGAGTATAAACATGCTACAGTCAAACCTTGGTAGTTGAATGTAATCCATTCCGGAAGCCCAATCGGCTTCTGAAATGTTCAACAACTGAGGCGCGGCTTCCGATTGGTTGCAGGAGCTTCCTGCACCCAAGTGGAAGCTGCATCGGACGTTCGGCTTTCGAAAAACATTCAAAAACCAGAACATTTACTTCTGTATTTTTGGCGTTCAGGAGCCGAAATGTTCCAAAACGGAGGCGTTCGGATCCGAGGTTTGACTGTACTAATAATACTAAAACAAGAATTGTGAATTGGCATAAAAGATGTAGGCAACAACCAAATTTTAGCTAGTGGTAAGCACCTAACATTATGGGCTCCTATCCCGAGTCTACATATTCTATAGTCACTGAAGCAACATTCCATCTTGGGGAGATACAAAATCAAAATACGTTTTTTTTGGGGGGGTTGTACTGTTGTCTATTGTTGCCTGCTTAAGCAAATAGTTCAAGGATAAACACTGAAAACATGTTTCTGCAATGTATTAAGGGAAATGGCCATATTTCCCTCTGGTTCATTTGGTCTTTTGTCAGCAACAAGAAACATTTGTGGGCACAGAACAACAACGTTATTTGTGGTCTATGAAGTAACTATGTTTTATTCATTTGGGGGCTACAGTCAAGGTTTCTTCAGAAAGTCATAGAAAGGTTGCTAACGCATTCAGAACCAAAGGTTGCTGAACATCCTCCAAAATGAGCAAAAATGGCATTCCAGTTCTAATGAGATGCAGAAATGCTGGCGTATTTATTAGTTTTCCACATTATTACCTCACTCTTGTATGCAGTTATTTCTCTCTCTTTTTTCTAGCGTAGAAGAAAACACTAATAATTATGGTATAATAATTGTACATGGATAACACGCGAGGGATATTTGCAGGAATGAAGTCAGAAAGAAAGAAATTAAAATAGAGTTGGAAGGGCTGAACTTAAGTTTGGTCACCACTGGAGACCAAACTAGGAAGTCTGGACCTCAATCTGAGGAGTTGGATCCAGTTCATTGTTTCTCTTCCAATTATGCCGTAAGCTGGAATTATCTGTGTTGATTCAAATGTAGTTGAAAAAAGTCGGGGAGGGGGGGGAATCACACTCGAAAGATGCTTATCATTTCAAGTAAAAAAATTAAGTGTTCTATTTTCAGTGTAACTTTTCAGACTCAAGTATATGAAGGAATGGAGCCAAAAAGCCAACACAGTCTTCTCCATGGGCCCTGTCAGTTGTCACAGGGCTCTTACTTGAATGCCATGTGTAGGTTCCTCCTTCCCAGGACATTGTTTTGGCACCAGTTTTAGAAGTAGTGTTGCAGTTTTGGAATACTAATAGTCAGAGGGCAAGTGTTAGTAACTAAAGCTGTGGATTTTGCATATGTTCCATAATTAACTAATCAGAAATAAGAAGAAATTGGGTCAACGCAGCACTCTAGCAAAGGCAAATTTTGGAATCTTTGCAAACATCACATGGAAATGAAAAGTTCTGGCTTTGTTTAACCATGCCCACAATTCTGGCTCTGATTTACAATTAATGTAATCCAAAAAGGAAAGGACAGGATAGGATATATACCCCTCATGGAACTTTCTGACGCAATTCTAACAATAGATAACCATACTAAGCAGCAAGGATTAAAACAAGAACTGTGAACGTACAACTTTAATTTTTGTGATTTTGATCCCTAACCTCTTATTTGGAATCCAGTGTTTATGACACATTCATAAGCAATGGAAATATAAAATGTGCATTAGGTCATCTAGTTGAGCTTCAAGCAAAATAGATTTACTGTACTAGTTTATTCCAGGCACTTCAAGCAATAGGGTATAATTCATATAATTGATGCTATTAATACCAACAATTTCCCCAACATGTACGTGCCATTTTAAGTGTCGAACTAGACATTTATGAATGTAATCATCAACCCACCAGGCCTTTTTAAGCAGTAAAAGCTACTTCCAGAAAGGAACAGGCACTAGAGAGGCAGTGAAGAGAAGGGAGTGCTTGACTATTTTCTTGCTCACTGTTTCTTGCTGCAAATTACTCCAGAGAAGCTATCTCTCTGCCCTCCCCCCCCATAAAATCATGGCAGTTTTGTAATCTTATAAAGGAAACAGCAGGCAAGGAAAAGGTTATGCAAGCCTCTCTCTGCCACTTCACCAGGTTCTTTGGTCCATCCAGAAGGAGTGTTGCCTGTTTAAAAAGACCACTCATCATAATGGTATATACATCTTCCCAAACTGTTCTACTTCTCCCCATCCCTATCCTATTTCTAGTGTTGTGGCTTCCATAATAATCATCCCCTCCAAAAGAGCAGAGCAGCGCAGTCCCCACTGCTTACAATCTACAAGCGTTAGGAAGTCCTAAACTGTATGCAGGTGTTGTTTGATATTGCCAACTTGCAACTCACCAAGTAAAGAAACATCATTTCTTTGACTTAAAAGTGTCCCTGGAAAGTGTCTCTCTCTGGCCAAGGCAGGGAAAAGTCCAACCAGCAAAAGGAAGCATGAGATCATTTTCTTCATTTTTCAGAAAGAACAAAGAATGGAGCAAGATGGATAATCAGGGCACTTCACTGTGACAAGAGGAAATGAGATTAAGTTTTATTGTCAGGCAATCACTGCCAGAACCTTTCTTTTAATGCTGCTTCTTTCTGAATATACATGCAACAATTATTATTGTTATTGTTAATATATTTACTTATATCCCACCCTTTCCCCAATCCAGGACTCAAGGCAGCTTATACAGATAAAATAAAAATAGGTTGGCAGGAACTGGGACCAAACAACAGGAGCTCACCCCGTTACGGGGATTCGAACCACAGTCCTTCTGATCGGCAAGCCCTAGGCTTAGTGGTTTAGACCACAGCACCACCCATTTTATCTATATAGATAAAATAGAAAAAGCTAAAAAACATAGACAATGCCATCATTAACAATCCTATATAAAAAGATGAACAACATTTGTAAAAGACTTTAGATGGTGCTGTAAAACATCTTCCAGTGATTTGATTCATTTGTATTCTGCCCTTCTTCCAAGGATGTTCACTCCTCAAAACAATCATGTGTGGGGCAGGCTACACAGAAGAGGTTGATTCACATATTGCAACAGGAAGCATACATAGAGCAAAGATTTTGCACCTGGATCTCCTAGGGTGAAGCCTAACACTTCACACCACAACAGGTGTTTCTGTGCCACACTAACTTGCTTACTTGCTGTGATTTGAGATTATGAATTCCGTGCATATATTTTCACTTCTTTTTGTACTGTGATATGGGCAGTTTAAGGCTGCAATTCTGCACAACACTTACTTGCGGTGGGGATAAAATGGGAAAGGGGGGGAACTGTGTCTGCCATCTTGAGCTCGTAGAGGAAAAGTGGGTTAACAATGTAATAATAAATAAATAAGTAATCCATCGAATTCAATGGGGTTTAGTTCTGAGTAAACATTCCTAGGGCTTTAGCATTGGAGAAAGGCAAGATGTTAAGTTTTTCAACATATAAATGCAAATGTAAAACAAAGAAAAGGCCACATATTTACAAACACTCACAATATTATGCAGCCCAGTGGGTTAGCATACAGTAAAGGTAAAGGGACCCCTGACCATTAGGTCCAGTCGTGACCGACTCTCGCTTTATTGGCCGAGGGAGCCGGAGTACAGCTTCCGGGTCATGTGGCCAGCATGACTAAGCTGCTTCTGGCAAACCAGAGCAGCGCATGGAAACGCTGTTTACCTTCCCACCGGAGCGGTACCTATTTATCTACTTGCACTTTGACATGCTTTTGAACTGCTAGGTTGGCAGGAGCAGGGACCGAGGAATGGGAGCTCACACCGTCGCAGGGATTTGAACCGCCGACCTTCTGATCGGCAAGTCCTAGGCTCTGTGGTTTAACCCACAGTGCCACCCGTAGCTTATTTATTTACTCAGATTTAGTTTGGGTTAAGCACTCCCTTCCCCTCTGTTCCTTCCCTCCTTCAAAGCACCCCTTTCTTTTTCAAAGAAGATGCCATCTGGGCTCTCTTACACGTGGCTCGCAGTATCATTTGCTCCAGAGGGTACAGTCCAAATGGACGACACCCAATTAAACCAGGCAATACCCATTTAAAAATACACATAAAGTATCCAAATTAAAATAGCATTAAATCAGCTAAAGCTCAACAGTACTTAAAAACCTTAGGCACATTCTACTGAGGAAAAAAAATTATTACTTCATTACTGTGTTCCATTAAAAGACAAATGGATGCAAGAAAACTCTGTCATTGTCATTGTCATTGTTGGCATCTGCCTGTCTCAACAATGGAAGCGTGCGCCAATGGAAGAGTGTGCTATTGGGGCTAAAGTCAAACCATTGGAGAATTTCAGCGCCAGCTGTGGCTGAAGAGATCAAATAGGAGAGACATCTTCTATTGCAGTTGGGCCAGACAAAGGCATCCATATCGCTGTTACAGATGCACCATGGCGTTTCTTCTATCAGCACTCGTTTCTTCTCTGATCACTGCTGTGGATTTAAAGCATACTCAACTCCTCCCAAATAATCCCGGGAACTGTAGTTTGTTGAGGGCACTGGGAGATGTAGGGGTAAACTGCAGTTCCCAATACCCTTTGATGGAAGTAACATGCTTCAAATGTGCTTCAGTTGTATGGTGTGTAGACAGTGTCAGTCTCTAGGGACATAGAGCAATCCTAATTCCAGTTTGGGTGGAAGATGAAGGGGCAGGCAAAGCCCTGTTCTCTGATACAGCAGCCTGGAGCTGGCAGTGAATCAGGTCCAAAGCCATCAAGTGATGGCAGTGGGCCAGCCTTGGAGCCAGTGGATCCCGGACTGGCTCACCCCTCCCTGTTACTGTTTTGAGTCTTTCTGTGGGCTGCTGCCAGTGGGAATCCCACTGGCTGTGTCTCCGACCACCTGCACTTTTGCCAGGCGAAATGGGGATCTCCATGCGAGAGGGAGGCCAATGAAGCTGTTTTGGACTGGGCCAAAGAAGATCTCCAACCCATCCAAGACCCACCCACCTTCAGTGCAAGAGTTGGGGGTTTGGATCTCTGTCTTATTTGCTTATTATATTTATATCCTAGCTTTATTTATTATGGAACTCAAGGTGGCATACCTAGGGTTTCCAAGAAGGCTCCAGTCTAGGCAATAACTAGGCCCAGACCTGCTTAGCTGCAGTAATTTTGCTGCATCACATGTCTTCATACTATGCTCCAGTGTCAAGGAACAAAATAAGAAAAAAGGGAGTTGTGTTACTGTTTACTTGGGATATTTTGGGCACTGTCCAATAGGTGCTCATGAGAACACATGCAGATGTAGTCCACAAAGCACTTACAGTTATGCTACTGTAACGGGAATTTCAGTTCCTTAGAGAAACATTTGGAATATTGGTACAAAAAGGGTTGGGATACAATTGTGATTGAAACATTGACAAATAACATAAAATTGGCTCGGTTGTCAAAAAAAGAATAATGGTTTTGGATCACAGTGGTTTGATATTTGTAATGTACGTAAATAAGCAAGCAGTAATGTAATGCCGCCGTCTTAGGATGATACTTTGTGGAACTTATTTTTTTATTTTTACTGTAGTAACATTAAGAATAATAGCAACATTTATTTGAAGAAAGATGTTTGGCTCCCCTACAGCAATCAAGTGATGGGATCTCTTTTTCTTCCTTAAAATACCTGGAAAAGTTCTCATTCACTGCTGCAACATTTCTTGTCAGTAGTCAATCCATACTGAGAAAGCTAAAAGTTATGCTCTATTATCTTAAATTGCATATGGAGCCACTGGGATCTCTGCAGCTAACATTTTCTAGTTTAATAAAGGCAACTATGAAGAAGCATATAGTGATATTTGAAACAGTAATCCCATGGTTTGGTCAGCTTTGCATAATTTCCACTGGATGTGGGGAAGCAAGATTTACTGAGGAAGATTTTTGTAATGATGTTGGTCTCCTAGTTGAGTTATGTTCAACTGCTCTACAGACAAAGTATCTTTTCATCAAATTGATTCTTTGGGGACAGCTCATTTGATCTCTTTGAATTGAATCTGTCATATTTTCCACAAAATACTTAAGATTAATAGTTCCATGGAGTTGGCAGAGTTAGGTTATGTGTTTTATGTGGTGGAACAGATTTGATTTCTTAAGATTCAGAACTTATGGGACTGAGATTCCAGTGTTGTATTGACCACAAGTCATCAGCACTGAAACTCATATAGATAAATTTTTCAAAGTGCTTCCATGTGAAAATGTACACGGAGCATGTATTCTACCAGCAGATGTATGTATGCACATCTTCTTTGATTTTTGTTTTGTACTGCTCATGTTTAAAGATTTGAAAAAGCTGCGTGGATACCTAGTTCCCAATGCAACATTTCCACATTAAGAGGTCCAGCAGTGACTTTGGAAATGGCAAATCATATACAGTACATACAAGAAATTTAGCTTTCTTTGCTCCATGTTACTTTCATTTGTCCTTCCTCCGTTCATGCCCTTGCACTAATTAAGCTATTATTTAGCCACTAGATATTGTGGGAAAAGGTTGACTGCCTGTTGTTGAGAAAAGGGGGGGGGGGCAAGATGTATATAATTGCATTTAAAAGAGAGCAGGTGGGGTTAGAAAAGGAAAAATGCAATTTGCTGAAATAATAGTAGTAGTAGTAGTAGTAGTAGTAGTAGTAATAATAATAATAATAATAATAATAATAATAATAATTTATTTATACCCCACCCATCTGGCTGAGTTTCCCCAGCCACTCTGGGCAGCTCCCAATCAAGTGTTAAAAACAATACAAATATTAAAAAACTTCCCTCAAAGGTCTACCATGTGGTTAGAGTGTTGGACAAGGACCTGGGAGAAGAGGGTTCGAATCCCCACTCAGCCCTTACCATCTCTTCAGCCCAACCTACCTCACAAGGTTGTTGTGAGGATGAAAAGGGCAGGAAGAGAACCATGTGCACCACCTTGAGAGAAAAGTGATATATAAATAAAATAAATACATCAATAAGTGGGCGCTCCCTTAAAATACTTCCCGCTCCCCTCCCCATGGTCCCTTTGCTTTCCGACACAGATAAGTATTAGGATTCTGTGAAAGCCTTGCTCCCCTACTAATGCTGATTCTATTGCATTCTCCTAAAGCAGTTCCACACCCCACACCCCCCGCCATTGACGCCTGAGGTCCGGCGCCAAAAGTAAAGGCAGCCCTCCTCAGGCGACGCCTCTTACCTGACTCCCTTCCCAGGCGCGGCGGCGGCGGCTCCAGCCCCGAAAGCCCGGAGAGCAGCAGAGAAGCGGGCAAGGAGGCAGCAGGCGGCGCGCGTCCGGAGGAGGAGGAGGAGGAGAAGGGGGCCTCCTGGCAGCGCGGCTCCGGCTCGGCAGCCAAGGAGGACGGAAGGGGGAAGCCGGCGGTGCAGTCGCCTCCCCGTCCCATCCCGGAGAGGGCGCTGAGCGGGGAAGGGGAGGAGACGGCGAGAGAGTCCAGTCCGGCCGCGCTGCCGGGCGGTGGGGAAGGGAAGGCGGCGGGCGAGCGCTGGATGCTCCCGCTCTGGCGACTGGTGGTCCGGAAAGCGGAGGTCGTAGTCTCCCCTCTCTTTCTGTGGCGCCGGATTACCCCTTTGGACTCCTCCTCAGAGACTCATAATTCCAATTTTCTCGATTATGCAACTGAAAAGGAGCAGGACCTTTGAAATCAGTAGTTTTGGTTGTGAACAGAAAGAAGTAAACATTGCTGTGCTGGCCCATTAAAAAGGCCAAAATCCACATATTATAAGGCAATATTGTTATTTTTATATTTGTATAGCATCTTTCTGGCCAAAGAAGGCCAATGTGGCGCACAACATCTTGAACATGCAACCGTTTATATACAGTAATTGAAGCAATGTTACAAAACTCAACACAATGGCATAGGATATGTGTTGGCTCAGCCAGGGCAGTCCTAGATCCCAGAGTAAATATATATCTGAAATGCCTGGGGAAACAGAAATGTACTGAAGTGACAACTAAAAATGGGAAGTGTGGAGGACAACTGCACTTCCCGGCAGGGGTGTGTGTGGGTGTGCCACAATTGAGGGGCCACCACCGAGAAGGCCCCGTCTTGAGTTGCCTGTTGATGGGATGAAGAGCTGGGCATCCCCTTCTCACCTTGGAATACACATTGGAAGGCATGTAGGGCTTTGTACACCAGTACCAACACCTTGAATTGGGCTTGGCACCTTTATTAGGCAAATCAAAATATCGTCAAATAGCATGCAAGCTTTTCAGTTCACCTGATATCTTCATCAGCCCTAAGTCTTAGGACCTTTCCCCAAGAGACACTGAACGTTGTTTCCACAAATCAGTGTTTGCTTTTCGTGCGTCGTTAATTCAGATGACAAATCTAAAACGGCTTGGATGATAAGTTGCTGCTCTGTTTACCTAAGGAGGGGCACCATTTCCATAAATGCCCCCTAGTAGTCCCCTTCACCAAACCCCACATCATTTCCAAGGGTCCTCAACCCTCAGGAGCATACCATCAGGGAGTGAAAGGTTGGTTTTCACAAATAATGGATCATTGGGTTTGGGGATATTCAGACAATCTGCATGTGTGAAAGATCTCTCACTAAATGGTTTAGGGAGCACTCATATGCACATGAAACCGGCATAAAGCTGAAGTTAAGCCAGAGTAAATTACACCAGATCCAAATCCTGTTCAGTGGCACTGCTGCTCTGCCTAAGCTTGGCAAAGGGATAATAAGTGTTTAAAATGATGTTCTATGCTGTACTTCCAGGTCAAGTAACCAAGCTGAATGGGTTTATGATCCAGTGTGGTCCCGCCACTGCCCCATCCCTGAATGCCTCTTTTTGGAGACTTTACACCAATCTCAGCTCAGCCAGCTTCAACTGAACCCTAGATGAAAGAACAAGTTACACTGGGGTATCTTAGGCTGAGATGAGGTTGGAGATTTAACACCAGGCTGCTCCTAGATATTGTTGGGATTCCATTCCTTCGTTGCAGGATGTGTGATTGTTTTCATCACATGTCTGTGTTGACATTCCATACTGTTGGAGTCATGAGAATGGAAGTTCAGTTACACTGTTCCGTTATGTTGTCCTATTGATTTTAGTCTGGTCTCTCTCGAAGAAGGAGAAGGAGAGAGGAGCCATGTTCCTTTGTTCTGTAACACTTGTATATAATAAAGTAGCTTAGATTCCACACCTCAAATGCCTAGCTTCTCCTTGGACTCTGCTATTGTATTGTGTGCATATATCTTCGGATATATGTTGCAGAAGAGCATCGGGAAAGAAGAGTGATGAATCATCCTGAGGGTCGCTTGTGGGGGAGAAACCAGCTGCCTAGTTTTTATCTTAAGTGACAGAAAAAGCCAACTTGGTTTGTATGTAATATATATATATATATATATATATATATATATATATATATATATGCATGCTTTTCATTTTATCTGAAACTGAATCTGCCAAAATACAACATGTTCCATTCCAATAAAGGTCAATACAATAAATGGTATCACTTTTTCTCTTACATTGTGTGGCCAGCTGCAATTGTAATCAAAGCTTATTGCAGTGGATGGAGATGTGTAAACTTATTTTGAGTAAGGTGGACTTTTGTTGGAATACTTTTGTTGGAAGCAGTCAGATGGCTGACATATAAATATTTGAATTATTATCATTACTATTGCTAGCTTACAACCACTACAAATGCAGTCTAGAAATGAGAAAATGTGAATAATATTGTAGTAGGAATAAGTTGGTATAACATTGATTCTGTAAACATAAAAGTAAAGTAAAATATATAAAAACGTTTATATCAACCATATCTCAGCACCAAGAATAAATTGATTCTCATAGTTCTAAGCAAACACCTGAATCTTTGGTCTTTTTCTTATTGAATGATTTTTTTAAAAAAATTGAAAATAGCAATCTTAAATTAAACAGAAGAATAATCACTGGGCCATCCAAATATTGCTCAGACATTTAAAGCATAGCGTGGGCAATCTGAATTTGACATGGTTCCATTTCACCAAAACAAATGCAACTCTTCAAAGAAAAACAATGTAGAATCTCCAGGATTCCAGACATTCAAGTTATTGAAATAATTAACTCTCTTGGCATCCTACCCCAATTGATGTAATCTCTTCAGCTTGTTTCTCCAGTAAATATCATAAAGATGTCACTCCCTTTGCCAATCTGATTCCAATCATAAACCGCTTGCTGTCTCTTAGGACGAATAAAGAGGCAGATGGAGAACACCTTAACAATATTAATTGTTTAGTTTTTTTTCGAACTGGCTGCAATAAATCTCACTTCAAGGGGGCAGGATCAGAATGTCAGTAGCACAAATACTGAAGAAAACATATTTGTAGGTCTCTTATTTCTTGAGAACTCTAGCTGTTTGTAAGGGCACTGCTTTTTATGGCAGGATGGTGCACACATTGGGAAGTGAAGAAAGAAAACATTTTTGCTGCAGTTGCAGACAGTAAGAAAGTTCCCTTTGCAATAACCTTTGAGAGCCTATATTTCTGATGCTCAGAAACAGTTAAGGAAAAAAGGAGGGTGGGGAAGAAAAAGTCAGGAAATACACCATAGAATTGTAGACTTGGAAGGGACCACAAGGGTCATTTATGCAGGAAGCTTTTGCCCAACATGGGGATCAAACCCACAACCCTAAGATTAAGAGTCTCATGCTCTACCAACTGAGCTATCTCTCATGAACCAGATTGCCCAGCATTGATAAAAGACAAAAGACAAGGGACTAGTTGCCTGAGTTCAAGGTTGCGAGGTAAGCAGAAAAGTGGGAGCACCAACCAAACTGGAACCTAAGAAGCTGGCTTCTGAGTTTAACTTTGTTTATCTAGCTCAGTCTACACTGACTGGCTGTGCCTTTCCATGATTTCAGACAGTTTTTCCAGCTGTAGATTGTTATGTATTCAGTGGTCTGTGTTTGCCTGAGCTTGAGTCTGGACTAAGGATTCTGAGCTCCTGTGTTCTGATTTGATACATCTTGTCCAATCACAGAACATTTCAGGATTTGGGCCTCTGCCATTGGCCCTTGAACTCTGAGTCGTGATTTGCAGTTTGGATGTGTAGACAGCCAATCATGTTGGGAGTGGGAGTGGCTCAGGCTTTCAGAAATGTATATAAGGAGTTGCTTTGCCTCTGTTTCCCAGTTATGTAGTTCAAGAAAGGTTCTTGCTGTCATCACTGTGTCTTGCCTCGTGGGAACCCACCTACACTTCATAGATGCTGGGGACTGACCTCAAGACATGCAAAGCAGATGAGTGACCATTGGGATATGGCTCTCGGAAAGTCTCAAATTCCCCCCCTCCTTGTCAGTGGCATGTAAAGAAAGCCTTGTTTGGCCTCCAAATACTGGCTCCAGGATTTTGGAGGCCCTTAGCCATGGCACTCTTAGTGAGTTCCTTGAACCTGAAAGATTCAGAACAAAAATGTTATTAATCTGCATGTGATCCTTTTGGATACTCTGCAAAGTAGGAATGATAGAATGGAAGATGGCTGGCCCTCTGCTGAACCTAAGGTCCTGGCAAATGCTCAACCTTAAGAATATAAGACAAACATGCTGGAGCAGGCTAAATAACACCTTTTTCAGTAGCTACATTTACTCCCTCATGTACTGTATTTTTCGCTCTATAAGATGCACCAGACCACAAGACACACCTAGTTTTTGGAGGAGGAAAACAAGGAAAAAAAATATTCTGAATCTCAGAAGCCAGAACAGCAAGAGGGATCGCTGCGCAGTGAAAGCAGCAATCCCTCTTGCTGTTCTGGCTTCTGGGATAGCTGCGCAGCCTGCATTCGCTCCATAAGACGCACACACATTTCCCCTTACTTTTTAGGAGGGAAAAAGTGAGTCTTATAGAGCAAAAAATACGGTAAATATCAGGGCCATTGGCTTAAACCTCTGCCTTCAATGGCCATATAGGAATTATATGAAAGTGTTATTTTTGTTAGTTAAAAAAAGGCTACTGTAATGCACACAAAAATTCATATACATAGAACCCGTTGCATTTAATTGTGCCTTAATAACTTATACAAAACAAACAGCTGTTTCAGGTAAGTGTCAAGATAAAATGTGTGTTTATAGTGTTTGTTTGTACTTCCAAGTAGCTTTATATTTTTTGGCTGAGCAACAGTGCTGTCATCCCAGTGATCCAGGATCTTATCCATAAGACAGTACATGGATGCAAAAGGTCACAGATCTGGCATCTCCAAATCCAGCTGAATTAATAAAACAAAAAGCTGGCTGGTTTTGCAGAAGCATTTTGGTTGAAATCCAAGGATGTCCAGACGGATGTAGTGGAGCCAAAATGCCCTTTGAGTGGTGTCAAGCTATTTTACAGCTTTTAAGATTATGAGTTAAGATGCTGGTAGTGTTTTAATTTTGATTGCTCCTAGCTGAGAAACTCACTTTAAAAATGAGACAGAAGATTGAATTTACTAGAAACAATTGTGCGGTCTATTTGCATGATCTAGTAACATGCAAACCAGTCACTGGACACTTCATTCAGGGCAAGGCATTGTTAGACACAATTCCCAACTCTTTCCTGACACCTGTTGCTAAACTGGTTACTTTGCTAGAACCATCTCAGAGGTCGCAGCCAAGATGCCCGTTTTGCTAAATCTTGGTAACACATGACCAATTAACAGCCTCATCAAAGATGAAATTCTGAGCAACTGATATTTTGATCGGCACCAGATCTTTCCAGTTGTCACGCCACTATTTCAACAGTTGTTGCATTCCTTTCTCAAAGTAGCTGGACCTTTTCCATTAAGTTCATCCAAGAAAGATTACATTTTTGTCAAAGTAGAGCCACTGTGTGTGCATTTGGGTCCAGCAGGAGTCTTCCCAAAGCACGATGTTCCTACTTATGGCATGAGCATAACTCCTCTCAGGCAATGGTGCTTTCTTCACCATTACTCTACTCCTGAAAAAACACTCCTAGGGGCCAGGGGACCTTTTAAAACAGCATGGTTGTGGCTTGGGCAACTGAAAGGAGGCAAATTGGTGGAAACTGGAGGAACACAGTATACAAACCCATACAATGCACTTTTGAATCCAAGCAGCTACCTAGGCTGCTTGTTGTTGTTGTTGTTTAGTCGTTTAGTCATGTCCGACTCTTCGTGACCCCATGGACCAGAGCACGCCAGGCACCTCTGTCCTCCACTACCTCCCGCAGTTTGGTCAAACTCATGCTGGTAACCTCGGAAACACTATCCAACCATCTCGTCCTCTGTCGCCCCCTTCTCCTTGTGCCCTCCATCTTTCCCAGCATCAGTGTCTTCTCCAGGGAGTCTTCTCTTCTCATGAGGTGGCCAAAGTACTGGAGCCTCAGCTTCACGATCTGTCCTTCCAGTGAGCACTCAGGGCTGATTTCCTTAAGAATGGATGCGTTTGATCTTCTTGCAGTCCATGGGACTCTCAAGAGTCTTCTCCAGCACCATAATTCAAAAGCATCAATTCTTCGGCGATCAGCCTTCTTTATGGTCTAGCTCTCACTTCCATACATCACTACTGGGAAAACCATGGCTTTAACTATACGGACCTTTATTGGCAAGGTGATGTCTCTACTTCTCAAGATGCTATCTAGGCCTGTCATTGCCCTTCTCCCAAGAAGGAGGCGTCTTTTAATTTCGTGGCTGCTGTCACCATCTGCAGTGATCATGGAGCCCAAGAAAGTAAAATCTCTCACTGCCTCCATTTCTCCCCCTTCTATTTGCCAGGAGGTGATGGGACCAGTGGCCATGATCTTCGTTTTTTTGATGTTGAGCTTCAGACCATATTTTGCGCTCTCCTCTTTCACCCTCATTAAAAGGTTCTTTAATTCCTCCTCACTTTCTGCCATCAAGGTTGTGTCATCTGCATATCTGAGGTTGTTGATATTTCTTCCGGCATTCTTAATTCCATCTTGGGATTCATCCAGCCCAGCCTTTCGCCTGATGTATTCTGCATATAAATTAAATAAGCAGGGAGACAAAATGCAGCCTTGTTGTACTCCTTTCCCAATTTTGAACCAATCAGTTGTTCCATATCCAGTTCTAACTTGACAAAGACAACAGGCTGCTTACGCACCATATATTCAAAGCACATTCTCCTCCATCCCCACGTGAAGCCTGGGAACTGTAGTTTAAAGGTGCTGGAAAGTGTAGTTCTGTAGGGAATAAACTATGGTGCCCAGGATTCTTGATGTGTACGTGCATGTATGCAGCTTGGCTTTTGTAGCTTTACACTTCCATAATAATTTTAAGGTCTTAATGTTATTTCTTTTCAATATCTATCTACCATCCAAGAACCGAAGTTGTCTAGGCAGTTTGCAAGTTAACAAAAATTGAAACCTAATACGAGAAACATAAAATATAAAACCAGCTTTATTCTGTACCAGAGTGTAAGAAAGTCTTGCTGATTAATTGGGCCACCATAAAATATTTTCTGCTGGTGTCAAGCAATAGCATATGTATTGCCTGCATTTCCTATGAAACAATAGGAGGAACAGATTTGCCATTCAAGTCAGAAGTGCAATAGAGCAAAATTGTTTTAAAAACACCCATCAAATGTGAGCCGGTGTATAGGGCTACTTTTACAGGCCTGGTTCTTGGCTGCTTTGTACATCTGCACACCTAACACTCAACTATGTATTTTTTTTAAGGTTTCTACGTTAAATCTGCCCATGTGGTGTAGTGAACAGAGTGGCAATCTTAAATTGAGATGTGGAATTAAAACTGTGCCGAACCATGCAGACATTGGTCAGCATTTAGCTACTGTCCCATCAGGCATATGTATCACACATATATCTTGGACAGTGACTCCACGTATTTCACCTTCACTGTCTCAAAGGAAGTGTGATCCAGTGAGACTTATCTATGATAATACAAGAGCTCTACAACTGCTGATATTCTGATTAAAAACACACCCACCCAAGTGAAGAAATGCTGAAATGAAATGCTTGGAAAAAAAGCAGTGCCAAAAACAACCTGCACTGAAGTAGGTATGGACACTTGTATAACACAAGAGTGGAAAAGTACAGTGTAATTCTGGGTCGTATAAGCAACAGAAGAATCAAGGGTTACAATAAAGCAGATGGGAAATGTTTGTTCACTCTGGAATGCTTAAATTTGAGTGCAAAGTAAAACATTTGCTATGTGGGAGAAGGGATTATTGGTTTTGTGTTTTATTTTGTATTCTCATTTTCTTTTTTTATGTTGTGAAGCGCCTTGTGATCTTCAGATGAAGGGCAGTATAAATAACCACAAACTGCACACAGCACAGCAGGTTAATTATAGGAGTGAAGAATTTGCATGCCTTACCTTTGTTGGTGCTTTTAAAAACAAACAACAGCAGCAACAGCAACAGCAGCAGCAAGGTCTTAGCTTTTATTGCTGTGTGTAGCAAAGAATATGCAGAAATCTGTGCATCAGAACTTTGAGGTCAGTAGGCTGATCCATGGCGAGTGTCCTTTTTAACTCCCACAACAATGCAGACTGTTGTGTCCTGCAAATTAATCTGTCACAATCCCTGAACTTGTGTTAAGAAACTCTGATCATCAGCCAAGGCTCTTCTCTCTCTTCACTGTTAGAGCAAGGCAGGTGATGACAAAAAAAGAATTTGGAAGTACCCTCAACTCTAACTTCCATGCTGAAGTATGAGCTGAGTTAGTTTTCTTCTTCTCTTTTGCAACAGATGGGAAGCGCCCAGAGTACAAAACAGCAGACGAGGCTACGATTTGCATGCAAATAAGAAATATAAAATTAGAATCAGGTTTTTTTTGGGGGGGGGATGTCTTGTTAGTTGTACAAAGAAAGGGCATACACAGACATGAGGAAATATCCCTTTTTATTAGAGACTGATTTGTTTACACAGAAGATTTGAATGAGAAATATGCACAAGCACTTATTTTCATATGTTCCTTAATATTCAAAAAATAAAAATTAAAATTAAATAGCTCAACCAAACAAATGCCTAGTATGGTATTGGTCCAGGTAAGCCAAAGCTAAATAAAATCCTAAAATTTAACCTGTCTACAAAGATTCCATGTTGCCTTGCAAAGCAAACAAAAACTCCATGCCTACCTACTTAACTCAATGAGGAGGGTTACATATCAATGCACTGATAAGTTTATAAACTAAATTGGAACATATTATTGCCCAGTTGGTAGGTGAGCATAAAGTCATCAATGGTTTGCACAGGGTGTTTAGGCACTCACAGTGGTGCCCTGGCCACAGGATTTCCTTTCAGCCATCTGGGGCGGAAGAGAGATGTCACATAACTTTCAGTGCTTTTTACTTTATTCTCCATTTGATCACTTTGCCAATTTGCAGGGCCTTTCAGAGGCTGTGACGGGCCCCATTGCACCATGTGATGTCATGTGTTCACTGTGTCATGCCGTGTGATGTCGTGTGACGCACATGATGTCACACACACGAGCCAGGCACCCCCAATGTGGGTTGGAACACCTGTTCAGCAACAAGCTATGTAGAATCTAGCACACACACCCTAGAAAAGAATGCTAAAGAACTGTTCTTCTACTACCTGCTAGTAAAACATACTGTTGCTGACCTTACAGAACTTCCTGGCCTAATTCCTTCTACAACCACTGGGTTTGATGACACAATCTGCTGTTGAGCTGACTGCACTCTGCACAGAACCCAACAGTGCAGTGGCTCCGGTTGAACTACACATGACACGAGTGATGCTTGCTCAACACGACTGCTTTCTTTTTGGACAAAAAGCAGCTGAAGGCCCTGACCTGGAATGCATTCCTCAATAGGGACCCAGTGCAGGCTTCCTGTTGGAAACTGCTCCCCACCCAGGTCACACACATCCATTATTTGCTTTCCAAAGGTGCTGTTTGGAATAAGCACTACAGAACTTTGGAGGGCAAAAAGTCACCAGGAGAGAAACAATTTTCAGCAAAAAAAGTGGCACACTTCTGGACTGGGCTGGGAGCATGCTAAGTTGCACTCTTTGAGGCTTCTCTTAAAGGTAAGATTGGCCAGGATAAGAATGCTTGTTTAAAAAATGCAGCTAGCATTATTTTGTAGTTTGGTT
The DNA here is from genome assembly GCF_964188315.1 of Podarcis muralis. Taxonomy (NCBI): domain Eukaryota; kingdom Metazoa; phylum Chordata; class Lepidosauria; order Squamata; family Lacertidae; genus Podarcis; species Podarcis muralis. The sequence continues at coordinate 24,313,849 of NC_135662.1, forward strand.
CCCAGTGACTTAGGATACAAGCCAGGAAGTCCCTGATGTGAGCTTTGACTCTGCTATGAACAAACAAGCTGGCCATTAGGCAAGCCACTCTTAGCCTCAGCCCCACATCTGCAGCATGAAGGTAATAATACTGATCTACCTTACAGGGCTGTTGTAAGGTTAGAAGATAACGAGCGTGCAGTGCTTTGAACCTAAAGCACTTGTAGAAATGCTCATAATTCACAGTAATACTTAACAGGGCACTAACAAATGAATCTCACTAGAATGTTTGTAAATGCAAACAAGAGGACCAAATATTCTCACACTTAAGCTGATAGCTAGATATACATATATTTGATGGGCACAGAGTGTTGTGCCCAAAGATACAACTGGGAGAAATAATTTATCCCAACTGGTGTGTTCCTTAGCATATGGTCCCCAAAGTGCTATATTTACAAGCGGACTCCCATGGGAAAAAGATTCACATTTTGGATACTCAAAGAGGTATTAATTGTTTACCAGACCCAACGACTCCAAAGAACGTATGGCATAACCTTAAATCAAACTGCACACAATCCATACAAAGTTTAGCATTTCAAAATCACCACCGCTTTCAATGGGAGGTTTATGCACTTGCTTGTCTTCCACTGACATGAAAGGAATTTCAAAGTGGTTTCTTCCCATTGTTTGCAATTGTCGGATGGGATGACATCAACAGGCAAAATAAATTATCGGAACTATCATAAGAAGAGAAGGAATCGCTTGGCCAAAGGCTGAAACACAGAATTTCCATAATAAATCTAATCTGGATTAGAGACTATGCCCCCCTTTTTTTCACTTGCACATTAATTTGCCATAGATGTGACTGGGTTCACCATCTTGATGCAATGCACGATGTGGTGCCCTGCAACTCTATCATGTTTCCAGCTCCGCTTCCTATGATTAATCTTAGGGTCAGATTAAACAGCAGGAAATGTATTTGCCAATCCATGTCAAGTGTCAGAAACGTGTGTTTTCCATCTCTCTCTTTTACATATACATACAGACCCCTATTTTAATGTGTATCTATATATTTAGAGAGAGGTACTCCTTACAAGCATCCTGAGTGAACAGGCCTAGAGTGGGAGGGGAACAGATGTTAACATTCGACTTCCCGCTACTGAAAATAGTTGCAGCATCAACAGGGATGCGGGCAGTATTTGCAATGCCTTCAAAAAGCCACATCTGTGCAACTTCAAGGTCCCCAGACCAGGCCACTTAGGGATCCAGATTTGGAGTTGACTTGGAAAAAGGGAGCTTTGGTCTGGAGAACCACATTAAGACCGCTGGCAAGAAAAAAGGACAAAAAAAAAAAAAAAAGGGCCAGTGGCCTCACTTACAGCTGAACTGGCCACTTCTAGGGCAGGGGGCTAGTAGGTCAAAGTGCTTGGAAGAGCCAAAATTTCTGTAGCAAAAAGTTCAATCTAATCTTGATGCCCAGAGCTCCGCCAATACACATATTTCCCCTCTGCATTTCAGAGCGATTAGCCAGTCAGAAAGCACCTTTGTGCTCAGAGCACAATTCAAAGCAATCTTTTTCTTTTTATTAATAGCTGAGCTAGACCTTTATAAAAAAAATTGTGTTCTCAACCACAGCTCTGCTGTAGAATGATGAAAATTTGTTTCTTCAAACCTCTGGGTAGCTTTAAATTTTGAGCTTTGAGGACACAAGCTTTTGCTACCACAGCTGAGAAATGTGTTTAAAAAGGTCCCAGATACTCCTGATGAAATGAATATAAGCTCAACTGTTCAGGGTACCTTCTGTTTTGTTTTATGATTGTGGATTAAAGGACAATGTCACAGCCTGAGGCATGATCCAGAAATTAAGAAGACAAGAGAAAGAAAACTCCACACTACAGTTTACACCCCTAGAGATTTTCTAGATTTGCAGGAGAAGATGTGAAAAAAACCCCCCAAAACAAACCTACATTGCAACAATTATCACTTTAGCTAATCAAAATGGTTCTCAAGCCAGTTCAATGCTGCTTTAGGCAAATAGGTTTTTCTTTTGAATAATCTACAGCAAAATAGCAATAAAGACAACCTGGGAGATAATACACCTGTCCTGAAAAATGAAAGAATCTATTGCTCAGGTGTCGTGAAAAGTAAAGCTATTTGTTCTTTAGGTACATTTCACGCACACACACTCGCTCTCACACACGGCTCCTCATGCAGAAACATAAGGTGGTGGTGGGTCTTTGGCAGCGCCGTTTGCAGGATCATCATAGGGTGGCAGCAACACCTGCAGCAAAAAGGAAAGGATCAGTTTTGAAAATGTAAAAATCCACAAAGACTCATGTGAATCCATTACCAAGTTTTCTGCCTCTCAGCCTCAGTAGGTTTCCGAGCAAAATTCAAAGTGCTGGTGCTGATCTTTAAAGCCCTCAATGGCCTCAGTCCTGTATACCTGAAGGAGTGTCTCCACCCCCATCGTTCAGCCCGGACACTGAGATCCTGCGCCGAGGGCCTTCTGGCGGTTCCCTCATTGCGAGAAGTGAGCTTACAGGGAACCCAGCAGAGGGCCTTCTCGGTAGTGGCGCCCGCCCTGTGGAACGCCCTCCCATCAGATGTCAAAGAAATAAACAAGTATCTAACGTTTAGAAAACATCTGAAGGCAGCCCTGTTTAGGGAAGTTTTTAATGTTTGAAGTTCTTATATCACCTACATCACGGGGTTGTTGTGAGTTTGAGATGGGATGGAGGAGAACCATGTATACCACCTTGAGATCCTCGGAAGAAAAAAGGTGGTATATAAACATAATATAAATAAATACATTTGTATCCCATTTTTGTTCCTTCAAGGGGCTGAGGGACTGGTACATGGTACTGCCCCAGTTTTTCTCCCTAGCAAACCCTATAATTTGGCTGGACAGGGAATCAGGTAACCAATCTTACACTACTCACACAAGGTTGTCAATGTCAGGCAGTTTTTAACCCTCCCGCTCAGCAGTCCTGTAAAACATATCCAACTACGTTCAGTAGGTTGCTCCAAGCTTTCTGAGGGCTGCAGGGGGCAGGGAAATGGAAATATTGGTTGTGTAAGCTGCCATCTGTTGTTGGCTAGAACCCAGGCAGTACACAAATGGTCTGGAAATGGCACCCAGTACGGACCAGAGTCTGCTGCTGAATCCTCGCTCTTCATAGCTAGGGAGGCGAGGAGGCAAGGAAAAGAGCAATGTAATGAAAACAGAAGTATAAGGAAGAGGCGTCAGAGGCCAAGTGCAGTTGTGGATTTGAGCTGATGCACTGTAAACATTTCTGACACGGAACCAAAATCTGATCTACAGCATCAGGCTGGAAGATCCCCAAGTGTTAAGTGTTTTTCCTTCTGCCACACCTTCGTTCAAGGTGGCTGATGGAGTAATTCCAGAATCAGTACTACTAAGGCTGGACATGTGCTGAACACCTCTAAAGATTAGCAACTTCAAACTTTAAATTCCACAAGGAGAGAGCAGCACACACACAACATGTTGCAGACATATTGGGTTTAAGCAAAACTGCACTTAAAAAATAAATAAATGAATCAGACATTTGCTTCTCAGTCCTCTTGTTGTTTTGTCTCAGGAGACATTCCTTCCACACCAGCACAGCTGTGAAGAGCTAGCAGCAGCAGCAGCAAACCTTTGTTTCCTTCAGCCAAGCATTGTAATGGAGCAAACAGTCAAGAGCTTAGGAGAAACATGAGAGGCCAGGTCATTAAACTGACCACCTGCTTCACTTTAGGTTCCCTCCCTCCCAAGCCCTATTGTGGTGATGTATCTGCGGCTACGCAGACATATTAAAAGACCACCCAGGGACACCAACAGATTAGGGCAGATTGATGGGGCTGCTGCATCATGCATAGGGAGCTATGAGGCTCTGCCTGTTCAGTCAAATCAAATGCAAGTGGAATGGGGGGGGGGGGGGACGAGTATGGAAAAAGGCAAGCATGCCCCTTCCATTTGTCATTTTTATTATTTGACATATTAGTGAGTTATTACAAAACAGCCTCTTAGTAGCTTACAAAAAAAGATTAAAACCCCAAAAGGCAAAACATTAAAAATACATTTCAATGAAACCATTCCATTAATCACGAACCCATTTTAAAGTGCTGGTTTTGACCTATAAAGCCTTGTGTGGCTCAGAACCCCAATGAGACCACCTCTCTCCATGTGAACCAATCTGGATCCTGCTTTCAGCATCCAAAGCCCTTCTTCTTGTGCCCCTTCCAAGGGAGGTGTGGTGAATGGTGACATGAGAACCGGCCTTTTCAGTGGTGGCTCCTTGCTTAAGGAATGCTCTCCTCAGGGAGGTATGGCTGGCAACATCGCTATCTACTTTTAGGCACCAGGCAAACATTTCTTTCTTTCTTTCTTTACCTAGGGCTCTGGCCCTTACTTTGGAGCAGCAGTTCTCAACCTGTGGGTCCCCAGATGTTGTTGGACTACAACTCCCATCATCCCCTGAGCTCTGGCCTTGCTAGCTAGGGGTGATGGGAGTTGTAGTTCAACAACATCTGGGGACCCACAGGTTCAGAAAGGCTGCTTTGGAGGGTTCTATATATCTGTGGCCTCTTTCAGTGGGTAGAATGCGTTAGACCTGTCTTTTAGATGTACAAATGTGTTTTTAGGTTTTTATTCTATTTCGGTTTTTTACCAGCTTCAAACTTTGTACTATTTTGTACATAATAATTTGGGTTATGTCTTGCAAATAAAAGTGATTAATAAGTGCGAATAAAATCATCCCAGTAGAAAAATAACAAAAACTTCAGAAGCAAGCGCAGGGTCCCATGTCAAGTTCTGCCCCCAGAACTGCTTGTGATCATTGGCGATGGCAGGCACTAGCCCCCACAGTGGACCCGTGAACATGCCACTACTCTGAGAAGGACTCCATGCCTTGTATTCTTTGTTCTGCAACCTGGGGAGAACCATGTCTTGCATTAACATGGTTGTTCTTAGAATACTGTACAAGCACGCTGCTCTGGTTTTTACAAACCCGAACATGGTTTGGAGATTCTGTCTGAAGCACACAGGCCATGTGCCGTTTGTTTAAGCTTTCCTTAATGCATTATCATCTGTCAAGAAGTAGACTCCAGAGTGCCTCCCTCTTCGCCTGGGCAGGAAGCAACCTAAATGTTTATCTATGAGCATTTCCATTAGAAACCACCCTGGAGTGATTACAGATGGAAGCTGGACTGCCCTGAGATAATTTATAACCTCAAATTCGCTGCGCTGCCAAAACATTCTTAAGAGCACATTTGTACATTTTCCATGTGCACGGGTATATGGCTGCCCAATTACAGAAGTCCTCTATTATTTTTAGGAAAATAAAAGGGCTCCCTCTTTAGGCAAACAGCACACGTTTAGCAGATACAGTTTCATAAAATATATACTGTGCTGTAGCAAGATCATCTGGGATTCATTAAGATAATACATCCAAGAAAATGGCTGGTAGCTCCTCATCTGCAGCAGAGATTGTGGGGAAGAACCTTAGATTCTTCCAACACATTGGTGTGGACCATCAGAGGTCCTAGTCATAACAAAGCAGCTCTATTGCTGAAATGACATTAAAATGTTCTGGAATAGGATGCATCAATGTTTGGGGTAGGGACGTGTCACTGGGACACATTCTCTTCCCCCAGGGCTTCCTAGATTCCAGGGACAACAGAATGTTTAAGGAAGGAAGAGGACTTGGAGCAGGAGGAGCAGGCAGAGAGTCAAGAACTGTTTGAAAGTTGTCTTGTTTTCCACAAAATAACATGGATAGCACAGACACAGGTCTGTGCCTGGTGGTTGTAAAAGGCTGCAAACTGAACATCCATTGGGTGTACTATGGTTTTACTAGGTGGAGTTATGCATCAGTTTTGTGCCTGTGCATTTGGTTCTCAAGCTGCCCTCTTCCTTTTTATCATGCTGCAATTCAACACCTCCAGGGTTAATTTAACCATTGCTTCCTAGTGTGACTGAGCCTGATGAACCCTCACACACCCCAGCAAATGGTGTTCTGAAGCAAGCATATTGCCTCTGAGCCATGAGAGGAGGCTCCATTTAACCACAGCTGATGAATTACTCTAATCTCTTTTGCAGAAAGACTGATTTGGTTGACAGCCCTTCATTACTCAGCTGCAATTTGCATGAGAGGGAACCACGCTTGCCTATCCTGTTTGTGTGAATCAGCTCTGGAAAGCAGCAGTTTACAATGTGGCTAAGCAAGACATTGCTTTCTCCACAGCAATGCACTGATGGGGCATTTGGTCCGGAGGATATTACAGTACCTGTACTAGGTGCTACCATCATCCAGAGTGCATCAGAAATGGGGGCTCCCCCAAAGTAACTGCAAACAGAAGTCAACAGCAACAACAACGGGCTAGACAAGAAAGTGGTTTCATGCCTACATTCCACACCCAAAGGCTGTCAGAGCCCCATTTAATTTTGACATCCTTACCGCTGTGTCATTAGTAGTAATGTAGACCAGGACATCTGAGTTGTTTCTGTTGTTAATGTATCGATAACAGTTCCATACACAGCTGATCAGGTAAGCCTGCGTGAGGAAGTAGAGGCAGAGAAAGAAGATTTGTTGGATTTGTAACAGATTTTCTTTACCACACACTCTTCACTGAAACATGCTACGTGATGATTAAGAAGTTGATTTATTTTATTTTTTTGTAGTCTGTCCAAACGTTTCCAAGCACAATTCAAAGTGTTGGTGCTGACTGTTAAAACCCTAAATGGCCTCGGCTCAGTATACCTGAAGCAGTGTCTCCTTCTGGCAGTTCCCTCACTGAGAGAAGCGAAGTTATAGAGAACCAGGCAGAGGGCCTTCTCGGTAGTGGCGCCCGCCCTATGGAACGCCCTCCCACCAGATGTCAAAGAAATAAACAACTATCTGATGTTTAGAAGAAATCTGAAGGCAGCCCTGTTTAGGGAAGTTTTTAAAGATTGATGTTTTAATGTATTTTTAATCTTTTGTTGGGAGCTGCTCTGAGTGACTGGAGAAACCCAGCCACATGGGCAGGGAATAAACAACAACAACAGCAGCAGCAACAACAACAGCAACAACAACAATTACACTAACTTGTTGTAGCAAAAAACCAAAACAGGTGAGCATTTTGATACCATAAAGCTGAGTCACCTATGGAGAGTCCGAATTGACTGCAGGCTGGAAGAGTCCTTGAGTTTCTATTAGTGGATTATTATTATTTTACCCCTTGGTAGCCCATGGATGTCATGGAGCATGACTCTTTCGATGTGCCCCTTCCCTCGGGGTGCAATGCACTGGTGTTCAAATCATTGACAGGTATGTTTGGCAAATGCATTGTGAAGGCAAGGCTTCCTCAACAGGAGAAAAATGCTGTAGTAAGTCCTTTTTTGAAGATGTCAACGGGGAGGCTTCTAAAAATTTATGTGGATTTATTCCACCTGTATAGACTTATTTGCACGGCTGCTTTAAATGCTTTAAAAGACTTAACAGATGTCGGTATGGATGTGATATCTGGAGTGAAGTACGATGCCTCAGAGGGATTTTTGGCCTCTGAGAGATGAAGGGGAATCTCTATGAAGCAGTGCAACTCAAAGCAGGGACTCCTGAAATACTTCGCTGCACCTCAGCTATCCTGATGTCAAAAAATGCTGCAGACAAGCATCTCATTAAAGCAAAAGTCACATCTCTAAACATACTAGGGAGTGGGTGATGGGGGAAGGAACAACAAGCACAAGACTAGGGAGAGCTCCATTATAACAGGGCGGCCTGTCGTGTATATGGAAGATTTGACCTGGAAAGCAAATCCCTTTTAGCTATTCCTCCCCAAACAAGGTGCCCAGCACAAAATCCTCTTATTTTGTCTACAATTTGGCAGGCTTCATCCACCCTAGAAAATTTGCCTGCAAATTTTACCCACTTCCATGAAAAGAAAAAGTTAGAGCTATGTTTTTTAGAAAATTTCCCTGCAGTGAATGGGGTTGGGGGTTCAACATGAAGCAGGCTTGAACGGAGTCCGACTGAGGCAATCTGTTTTCTGAAGCACCCAATCAGAGTCCAAACCAATCTTGCACAACCCTAGATTTTGGCTCTAATCCTATACACACTTGCTTCTATGTAAGTCCCATTGAACTAAGTGAGGCTTACTTTTGAGTAGACAAAGACACACATAGGATTGCTCTGTTTAAGCCAAGCTCTCAAAGGCAAAGGCTAAAGATGGATGGATCTTATAAATGTTACATAACCAGAAAATGCAGAGTTCAGAGAGTCCAAATCCACATCTCTTTACCTTTTCCCCAAGGAAGTCCAGATGTAGGCCATAACCAAAAAAATGCAGGAATGCTAAGCTTAAGTTGCTCCCGAGCCAATGTATTAGAACAAAATTACAACTGTTATATTAAAATCACAGCAACCTAGGCTTCTCACTGTTCTGCAAACATTTTTAAACCTTTGCTGCTGGAGTCACTATTGTTCCACCTACCAGTGCTTGCAGCTAAGCCCCCAAAGCATGTTGTTACTTCGTAGTAGTTCCGTATAAACCAAGCAAACAAAGTTTTCCTAACCAAGGAGGTCACCAGCTCGCCCACAACAGGCAAATGGAAGTCAGAGACACCACCTACGCGTGCTTGGGAAGATGAGCAGCTAAAACCAGTATGCTAGCCAAATGTCTTGGACACACACAGGCATATGCCGAGCCCTTGCAATGGAAACTCATCTTGCCCCAGCAAATTTCCTGCTGATTTGTCCCGAAAAGCCTTTTATTCTACTGAAAAACCATTAGGCTGAGTCACTGACCTATTTTGCAGCGCATACCTTTCCTATCCAAAAATAAGGGAGTGAATTTTCACTTGCAGTTATACAGATCTATGGTAAGAACACACTTAGAATCCTGTGTACAGTTCTGCTTAACTCACTTCAAAAAAAGGATACTGTAGAGCTAAGGTTCAGAGAAGGGCAACCAGAATGATCGATGAGATGGAGAAAAGCGTCAAACGCCCCCATATGGATCATTTACAACATTGTGGGGTTATGTTCTTAGAAAAGCACTATAGAAAAGCATTATTAAAGACCGAATATCAGCCTTCTAAAGTACAAAGTGTTCTACAATCTAGATCACTCAGCCTCCTTAGAACACTGTGAAATATAAAAGCAGCCAATTATTTTTGCACGCCACAAATTAAAGCTGAGAGTCAGCAATTTGCCTGAGGGTCACAAAGTGAGTTTATTCATGGATGAGGAGGGATAAAAACCACAGAGGTTGATGCCAAATGTTTGCCACTCATGCTCAGAACGACAGATGTTGCTTAAGGGAAGGAAGGGAAGGAAGCCTTAGAAGAACTCAGTTGCAATTAATTGCTATGCTTATTCCACATGCAGCAATGCATACATGCATGCAGCAATTATGTACTTTATATTTTCATTCATTTTATTTTAATATTTAATACTCTGCACTTCAATCACTATGACGGTACTTAGAGCAACTTGCAAAGTTAAAAGCCATAAACAATAAAATCAGTATAAAGAAACAAACAGCCACAGACCAAACAGCATGGAATATAATAAAACACTACTACTACAACTACTACTACTACTACTACTACTACTACTACTACTACTAACTTATTATTTATACCCCACCCATCTGGCCGGGTTTCCCTAGCCACTCTGGGCGGCTTCCAACAGGATATTAAAAACACAGTAAAAGATCAAACATTAAAAACTTCCCTAAACAGGATTCTTTGACATCTGGTGGGAGGGCTTTCCACAGGGCAGGCGCCACTACCGAGAAGGCCCTCTGTCTGGTTCCCTGTGACTTCGCTTCTCGCAGGGAGGGAACCACCAGAAGGCCCTCAGAGCTGGACCACAGTGTCTGGGCTGGGCCCAGGGCATTTAGGGCTTTAAAGGTCAGCACCAACACTTTGAATTGTGCCCGGAAACATAAAGTAAAAAGATGCAGATCTAGACACAGGGTCTTTTTTCTTTTTCTACTTAGAAGCATTTTCAACATAAGAAGGTGCAAAGCGTCAGGAGGAACCATTGTCCCCTTAACAGCCTGAAATACTATTATTTGGAGTCAGAACCTGCTATCTTTTGGAATTACTTTCATTTATTCATGGGAAACTGGAAGCAGCCATGCATATATACCCACTGAAGCGTACACCTAAAGTATGAATCTGTTGGAAAGCATGTGTATCTTACACCTCCCTGTTGAATGTACTCCTTGCGGCAAACTCAGATAATATATACGGAGCCAGTTCAGATGTGATGCTAAACTATGGTTTAGCATTATGGGCACAAACCATGGCAAGCCTTGGGTTTCCAGTTCCCTCTGGCGTGCGCCAGACAAAAAAAAGAAAAGCATCTGCTTCTGATTTCAAGCCAGCTAGATTATGTGGGAAGTTGGGAAACTCCAGTTAGTTTATGAACCATGGTTAGTGATCAAGCCAGGTTTATAAATCATGGTTTGATTCTGGCTTGGTTTAAATGAAGTAGCCTTGGTCTAAATTTACCAAAGTTCTCTGTGGATGTAATGTTCGGATATAATGGGGAACTCTGGTTAGTTTAAAACGGAAAGCAACAGATTTGGATTGCTTTCTCTTCTGCGCGCCTGAGAAGGAGTGGGAGGTGTACAAATATGAGGCTTACTGCAGTTTATTCATGTAATACGAAGATATCATTTAGTGCTACCTCGGAACCGGCCATCTGTATAATGTGTGAAATTGATTCCTCATCAAAGAGGGATTGCGTTGCACTTGGGCCCTTAGAGAACCCCCCACCTGCTGGGGTGGGCAGGGCCATGCCCTGCTCCACTCCGGTTGGTCGTTCCCCAGTTGCTTGGGCCCTAAAGCCAATCACTTGGCTTGGGGGGCGGCTGGGGAACAATATATAACCCTGTGCGTCGTTTGCCGGTCCTCTTTGCCTTCGCGCAGCAGATCCCCCGCCCGCCTTCCCTTTATTTAGGTTTGCCTGGCCTTGTTATGGTCTTCACTGGTCGCCTGTTTTGTAATTGGGGCCTGGTAGGAAATTTCCCATCTAGCGAATTGGCAGGACCATTTGGTTTTCACCTACCACCGTAGCAATCGTCACAACTTTGTAAGGTTTGGCGGTTAGGCATTGGATCAGCAATGGTGGGGAGGGGAGGTGGCAGCCATCACCTACCCCTCCAAGCTCAAGGGTATTCCGTTAAACACAGTGTTTCTCAACCTGTTTCCTAGCCAGCATGACCAGTGGTCAGGGAAGATGGGAGTTGTAGTCCAACAACATCTGGGGACCCACAGGTTGAGAACCGCTGAATTAAAGGAATCAGGGGTTGGCCTGGGTCTTGTCCTAGCGGTGGGCCTAGGGCCATACCAGGACCCCACGGGGGCACCAAGGGGAGCTCAAGCCCGCCCGCAAGGGTGGTGCTCTCTCCTGCTGGCGGTCTTTCACTCTTGTTATCAGATTCACTGTGAAAGCGGTTGGGAATCCAATATAGTCTGGTGATTCCAATGCCTAAGCCAATACCACTCACATTTTGTATTCAATAAAGTTGTGGCCTAAATTTTGCCCAGTAATGTAAACTAAAATCCTGTGTCACTGTGTCTCATTTTTTGGGGGTGCTTGGGGGTCTCGAAGCGCAAATGAGCCTATTAGTGCTACATAAATTAAGACCATGAAATTTCAACATCATCACGTCCTTGGGCCCTTTTAATATTTTAAATAAATGAATAGAGCATGCCTTCACTGTCTATACATTGCATTTTAAACAGAACTTGTACACTCTCTTCTAAGGAAGTAAGGCAAAAATCCTGGAATACAGTGGTACCTCGCAAGACGAATGCCTCGCAAGACAAAAAACTCGCTAGATGAAAGTGTTTTTTGTTTTTTGAGCTGCTTCGCAAGACGATTTTCCCTATGGGCTTGCTTCGCAAGACGGAAACGTCTTGCAAGTTTGTTTCCTTTTTCTTAACACCGTTAATACAGTTGCGACTTGACTTCGAGGAGCAACTCATAGCATGCGGTGTGGTAGCCTTTTTTGAGGTTTTTGAAGACTTTGGTGATTTTTGAAGCTTTTCCGAAACTTTTCTGACACCGTGCTTCGCAAGACGAAAAAAATCACAAGACGACAAAACTCGCGGAATGAATTAATTTCGTCTTGTGAGGCACCACTGTATAGTTAAAGAGCTGCATAATTTAACTCCCTATTATTTAGTTCAATGTTAGTAGCACCCTTCTTTTCCCAGTTGTAAAATGACCGTAACCTTATATACCATGGTGAGGATAAAAAAATTAATTGGTCATACTTTGTTTCAAATGCTTCTGTGTTTTTGAGAGTAAATGCAGAGTGGGGGGGGCGGGGCGGGGGGCAATTTCATCTTGGTTTAAGCAAATGCAATGTGGTAAAAGTCTCCCCCCCCCTTTCCAAAAAAAGGATACAGCAGAAGAAAGTAGAGATGGCCAAACATAAAACACTCTCTATGTACAGGAAACCACAAAGCTGTGCTCTGCTGCCTGCCAAAGATTAATAGGATCCAGTGGTTTGGTTTTTACAAGACTTTAAAGGGCTACTAACACAGAGTGGGCTTCATTTGTTGGCTCATAAACAATGGCAAATTGAAAATGAATCTTTAATAAAAGTAAGACAGACATGCACTTCAAACAGAATAGCTGCTCCTTGCCCTTTTTTCTCCCTGAAGGGCACGTGTGAATCTTCCCCCAGCCTGGCAGAACTTTTACTAATTTAAAACAAATTTTCAATATGCAGGCCTTGTGAAATTTGCTGACAGAGGAGAAATATTGGGTGGGATTGGGAGGAACGAAAATTCATACAAGCAAGTATAAGAGGGAAAGGGGTAAGTGGCTTAAAAATAGCATTGCTGAGAAAATGAGTTGAGGCTTATACTTTCCCCGCAAATGGTACTGGGTCAGCAATACAATATGGTTACAAAGAAATATAATCCTATTCCAGAGTGCATTTAGCAGATGCATAGCCAAAACTCAAAAATAATATTATTTTCCTCTAGCTGGGCAAATTTTCAGGTCCAAAAGTATATTGTAGAAGAGCAATCATAATTTTTGAGTTTGGGATTTAAATTGTGTAAGTAAATAAAAGCAATTGTTTATACTGGAGAGAAGATAACAGTGGCAGGACGGAGGAAAAAGCCAACAAGTCTTCAAAGATCTGAAATATTGTGTATAAACAGAAAGGAAAATGCTTGTTGTCTACCCTAAAAGAAAAGGATGGGGCAAAGGAAAAAAATATATACTGAATAAAAAATACTTAGAACTTCCTACAAAGAACATCTCAGTCATGGAACTTGTTGGTCTACCAAAGTTGGAAATATTTGTTGGCAGAGACTATTAAAAAGAAGCTAGCCAGAGCACTTGTCATCTTCTAGGTCTGAGGAGTCATGCATTCTGGCAAGGGTTTCCAAAGCTTGTTTAATTTTTGACTGACCAAACTGAACACAGTCCTCTAGCTACAGATTAATACTTTCCTACACTACCGTATTAAAGAGACATTAAATGTATCCATAGACTATCTCATCATTAATGCCCTGAAAATGTAGCATTTTCACTGTGCGGTAATGAGAGTTGCACCAGGATTTAAAATAAAGAGAAGATTCAGTAGTTCTGTTAATGGAAACTGAAATGTCATCCCCGGACTTAGGTCAGGAATCACCATTATCTGGTGGTACCCTTGAGGTCTCACCTGTGACCTAATGAGATTGTGTGGGAGGTTACGTTTTTCTCCTTTGAAAAGTACAGGGCTTTTCCCCCCAGCTGGAACTCACTGGAACTCAGTTCCGGCACCTCTCGGGTGGGCACCATTGCCATTATAAGAGAAACAAGGGAGATGTTCTTGGTGAGTTCCAGCACATCTCTTTCTAGAAAAATAGCACTGGGAAAGTACATAGAGATGAAGGAGGAAATTGGAAGAGTGACTTCCTCTTTCAGCTCTACGTGCTTTTCAAGGCTCAGATTAATTCTTATTTGAACAGATTTTTATCCAGATTGCTTGTAAAAGCGAAGTGTGTGCACGCATGTTTTCTCTCTTTCTGTCTCTCAGGGAAGCGTGCTGATCCATTGGGTGCGGGAAAGATTAAAGCCATGGCATTTGCTAAAGCATTCAAATCTGCCCACAGGCCTTCAAACCATTGGTGACAGCTGACGTAAGTTAAAGGCAAACTCAGTGATAATTCAGATATACACGGAATGCAAAGTCATAATAAGAAATGGGAGATAACCACCAAAAATTCAAACAAAATGGAAGGCAAGAGAATGGTCTAGATGCAAAGCAGAATGGGGCTGATCAAGGCCATGGCAAAATTATTTACTCTGCATTGTCTTTGCAGTGTTTCAGGATAGAAGTAAAATTCCATTCCATTTTGTTTGAAAATATTATCTTGCTCCATTTATAAAGTTGAGTGTTCTGGCTCCAGATGATCCATTCCAGTCTGACAGTACAAGAAAAAGGTATAAAAAAAATTAAGAACATATGTTCTAGAAAAAATAAATAAAAGGTTTTATTTTAGGATGCTTTTGGGGATTGTGGTAGAAGATGTGTTTGAAGAACTACAGGCAACATTTAGCTGCTCCAATTATGTCTAGATACAGATAATATTTTACAGAACGCTGGGTGATTTGAAAGAGCGGGTCATTGCTTGTGGTGTAAACAATCATACCACTTTTGCCTCTGGTTAACATAGTTGGAAGGTAGTTTTAAAAATCCAACCCTGCAAAACCTGTTGGGGAAACGATGCGGTTTTCACAATGAGAAGGGAAGCTGCTTTCAAATTGCCTTCAACTCTCTTTGAAATTAAAAAGCTGAATAACTTTCCAGCAGAAATAAATTGGGGCCTATACTTCTGCCATTCTGTCTATTTTCAAGATACCTGTCCTTTGCTTCTATCCCCAATGATTATGTCAGACTGCCTCTGCTACTTGACAGGTGCTGTTATTAGGAAAAGGGAATGAACTCAGAAATATTGAAATGCAGTACCGTTTCATTTCGTTTCCTGGAAATGTTGCTATCTGCTATATCTATCAGTGGTGGAGGACATGCTGCACTTGATTATGGATTCCATTTCATTATACAGATTCCATAAATCTGCAGAGCACATTTATGGTTTATGCAAAACACAAGGAATGCAAATGAGAATACCAGAAGCTGATTGAACTTATGCATCAAGTTTGTACCTCTCACTTAGCAAGTCAAAGGAACAAAAAATGATACAGCCATTATAATGGACATATAGGCTAATGTCCACCTTCCCACTTAAAAAAATAACTCTATTTTTGCCCGTTGAAGGGTTTTCCATCTCCAAGTAACAAAAGGGTAGTCCAATAAATGAGATAATCTTGACCTACTTTCAGCCTGAACAGCAAAACCTGTTATGACAGAAAACTTTTATTTAAGCCAGTTAATGTTCTTGAAGTAAATGGGACCGAAAATCCAACCATACAGGACAAGCTTAGCTAACTTGTGCATCACAGCTGGTGGCTCATTCTAGCAAATCCACAGGGCAACTACACATTTAACCATTATATTTCTACAACAAACATTGGGAATGTGGGGCTAAGGAACAGCAGCTTCTCCCACTCTTGATTGCTGCTTATCAGACTCTCGCTAGAGCAGTCAATCAAGATTTAGACAAAAGGCAATCATTTGCCTCCGTCGCATGCTTACTGCAGGTAGTCATGGGTCATAGTTCAAAATGAGAGCATGCTCTTCTGCTTCCTGAAGATTGCTCTACAATGCTTCGCTTGGAACAGCTATTTCATGGATCCAATCCAAAAAGCAGCATGGGAACTTCTGCATAGGCACGGAATTTTAGAACAGGGATAGGGAAACTGTGGTCCTCCAGATGTTGCCGGACTCCCATCATCCCTGACTGTTGTCGTTGCTGCCTGGGGCTGATGAGAGTTGGGAGTCTAAAAGGTCCCCCACCACTGCCATAGAACATCTCAACTCTGTAATCATCTACATAGCTACCCCTGAAGCTCAGGGATGCTTCAAAAGAATTTTTCATGAAAGTGCAGGGAGAAAAGACCCAAAAGGAAGACCCACTGCCAACTTCAGTTCTCAGGAAATGTGAGGGTCTCTCCTTCTTGAGCCAGCCCCTCTGGTAACCATGGTGTTTTTCTAAGTCACTATCTCTATGACCCCTGCTTTTTTCAGTCTTCCTGGGTTCACAACTACTGCTGCGCAGGGAGATGAATGATCATGCACTCCAACAACTTTGTTTCTATAGATACATGCTTACCTTAAAAGCCAAGGTGATACTTATAAAAAGCAGAATAATCACAATGAGACATGTGGGATTGACAGACATAATATCTTCCTTGTAGGGAAAATTACCAGGCTGCAAAAAAAGAAGAAGAAAAATTAGTAATAATAACCGTGCACCTCTCTCGTTATAGAATACTTTACATGACAATATAAGGCCGTTATTTATTTATTGGTAGCCTGTTGTCAACACATGGCATTCTTGGGCAGCTGCGAGGGCACCAGTGGGGCCTTCCTGTGGGGCCTAATGTTTTCCCTGTGCCTTGAAATAATGTCTGGGGCTAGGGGTTGGGGACATGGAAGAACTTTTCCCCAGAGTTTCTGAAGCTATTGTTAAGTCTTTGGTATTATTGCCAAATACATTCAGACTGAATCAAGACAAATATATACTCCTGTTTGCATTGATTTCTTTCTTTTTTTTGCCAGCTGCTGGCAAGAAGTTTTCTTCTTCTTGAATTTCATTGAAGTGTTCCAATGGTTTCATCTCACCAGATGGCGTGTAACAGATTGGAGATAAATGTTACACAACTCTGCTCTCGGCTTCTTTCTTTAAAAAACCAAATACATCTTATTCATGTTCTGATCTAGTATTTTGATCGTTTCTGGCTTTGCCTCTGCAGAAGGAAAATTATCCGAAAGCCTTACACACCAAAACATAATGTCACTTGCCTGTCACACCCTAAGCAACCTTTTCATCTGTTTAACATACTCTATTTTTACTAAGACAATGGATGTGACTATACTGGGGCAGCCTGAGTTAAGGATGTGCAAAGATGAAGTCTGCCACCTCCCATGCTAAGGTTGAAAGATGCACAAGCACAGTATCAGAATGGGTCCACACCACCCCAATGAGGGCTAATGCCACAATAACTATACATTACTCAGAAATAAGACCACTGAATTCCACGAGGACTGTTCCCTAATAAGTGTGTTCAAGACTGCAGCCTGAATTGGTTGATCTTCAAAGGTGCCGCACAGGACTGTTAACAAGGGCTGGATCTACACATATCAAAGAAGCATTTCAGATTAACATGTTGCAAATGTTGTATGAGAAATCGGGTTGGCAAAAAATGGAACTCCACAGTGCCATCTGGTGTCACAGTGTCAGAATGCATATAAAGCACTTTTTCTTTGCCAATGTAGCTGAGTCCAAGGGCTCCTCATCCAGACCTATGGAAAAGGATTATTCCCCTCCCAAATTACTCACATCTACACCTTGTTTCCAGAATGTGGGTTAAAAAGAAGGGACTAAGTGGATAAGGACCACCTAAGGTCATTGGGGAAAGCAAAACAAGTTGCAACTAAGCTCCTGTTTAACTGGCAGCATCACTTTGCCGACTTAGAAGCAGGTAAAGGATAATGCATTTCACACACAAATGTTGAAGGGTGTTATTTGAATCGCAAAAATAGTAAAACCATGTGGAGTAATACTGGTAAAAAGTGGATTAACCTTTGACTGCACAGTAAGATCACAGCACAAAGGAACGCAGAATGATTCTTACAAAATGTAGTTGGGTCAATGGTAAATCTTTTTTTGGGGTATCCTTAGTGGGTCAGCAGGGCTTCTTTAATCCACGTAGTTCACTAGGAAGTTACTGCCAAGATTTGGCAACATTTATGTAGGAATTTGTGTGTGTTTATGCTGTCCATATACAAAGCGGCACTTGCCCCAAAGTCAGAATTCAAAAAGATGAAGCAATTGAACATCAAGATTGTGCTAAAATATATGACTGGGACGAGAAAAGCAGTAAAGTCTTAATCTATACTGCAGCTGAATGGACAAATGATTTGCTGCTGAATATTTGGGCAGTCCAGATGTGTGGCAGGTCCACATGTTAAACACATGAAGAAATATTTACTGATGAAACCGCTTACTGGCAGTGCTGTATAACTAAATGTGGAATTTCTTCAGCTAGGTTACATAAAAGCACCGCCTTGTTTTGAAGCTGGGAAAACAAACCCAACTGAAAGTTGGACCATGCGTGGAGTTTTGTTTACACCTGGCTGCAGGGAGAAGTACGTGGCTTCAGATGACAGCCATTGGGCAAACTGATGAGTGATCACTACCGTAGTTGTAGTGATCAACAGGGAGATCCACTTGGAAAACCACTGTGCAGATGGGGCTCATGTCAAAGACCCCATGGTGGTACCCAGAAGCAAGAAGAAGAAGAGTTTGGATTTGATATCCCACTTTATCACTACCTGAAGGAGTCTCAAAGCGGCTAACATTCTCCTTTCCCTTCCTCCCCCACAACAAACACTCTGTGAGGTGAGTGAGGCTGAGAGACTTCAGAGAAGTGTGACTAGCCCAAGGTCACCCAGCAGCTGCTTGTGGAGGAGCGGGGAATCAAACCAGGTTCACCAGATTACGAGTCTACTGCTCTTAACCACCACTGACAGAACTGTAAGGACCCCACAATTAGAGTATTTGTGTCCTGCTTTTCCACCAAAAAAGCTACCAGAGCCAATTAAAACAAGACATTCCCTGCCCACAGGTTTATAATCTAAAAACACGGCACATACGTGAAAGGGCCAGGGAAGGAAGAGGAAGAAAACAAACTCAGGTGCCAGTTCTTAAGTAGTGTGGTGCATAATGAGCCCCTGGCATAGAAACAGTTCAGAGGCAGGAAGCATTTGAGGGAGCTGTCCTTTTGGCAAAACTTACAGAACCATAGAATCATAGAGGTGGAAGGGATCTGAGGGTCATCTAGTCCAACCCCCTGAAATGCAGGAATATCAACTAAGCATCCATGACAGGTGGCCATCCAATCACTAATGATCCAACTGAGATAGCCCGATGGAATGGCTGCTGCCAGGTGATAGTTGAGGGAGATAAGTTCTGCTTTTTTATGGGCAGGTGCCAGGGTTGGAGCTCCATGCCCTCCTCCTGGCTTCCACTTGCTTGCCAGGCAGCCCACGTGCCATCACGACATCTCCTGACCTCCCTTCCTCTAATGTATGTGGTACTTCAGAGTGTAAAATTGCAACAACAAGATTCCTGACCCAATAATCTTAGGGCAGGGGTAGGCAACCTAAGGCCTGTGGGCCGGATGCGGCCCAATTGCCTTCTCAATCTGGCCCGCAGATGGTTTGGGAATCAGCGTGATTTTACAAGAGCAGAATGTGTCCTTTTATTTAAAATGCATCTCTGGGTTATTTGTGGGGCATAGGAATTTGTTCATCCCCCCCCCCAAAAAAATATAGTCTGGCCCACCACGTGTTCTGAGGGACGGTGGACCGGCCCATGGCTGAAAAAGGTTGCTGACCCCTGTCTTACCTCCTATATGTTCTAGGTAATGAACATGTATCAACATCAGCCTTGTAAGGAAAGAATAAGAAAGAAGAACTTGGCACAAGCAGGACTCTGACTTGCCATTGTCACCCTGTCATTAGTAAAAGTTCTCTTTGAAGTAACCCAACTCATGGCACTTACTATAAACAAAAACAAATGAACAAAAGAGGAGAATGGACAGGATCCAAGCGCAGCAAAAACCTGAATCTCTTCCAATCCCTGAGGGAGTCGGAGCCATTTCCACTTTTTAAGAATGCTTGCCACAGGGAAAAATAAAATCTTGAGAGAAGTGTTTTGTAAGTGCTTGCATTCCAGTATCACATCATTAAGCTCACTGTTACTATGAATGGGGTGCTTAATACAATGAATCCCAATACATCCTGTAAGTAAGACCTCTGGTTTCTCAAATTTGATGCTTGATGAAGCTATTGCAGTTCATGCAGCCATTAATCTTTATCACAGTCCATATCTCTATTTGATTTGAAATTGTTTTTACATATGAAATTATTTTTAAAGTTGATTTTTTTTACAGTGAAATCCATTCTAGGTAGAAGAAATTCATAAACAGAAGAAAATAAATAAAATAATTTAGAATTTAGCACCCCATGCCAGGTGGAGAACGGGGTGGGAATTAAGAAGCAAGAGACATTTCTCTAGAGGGGACAGAAACAGAAATTCTGCACTGCATTATTTTCCTTCTTCCGTCTATTCCATTGTTCTCTGGACCGCTATGAGCTAATTCAGCATTCTTGTGGGTTTAAAACAAACAAGTCCACATATGGTAACCAGGTTGGCAATTAAGGATCAGAGCAAAACTACATATAAGGGACAAGGAGCAGTGTGCGCTCTGTCTCTTTTAATCCTTCTTCCCCTTCATAATTACATCGGCCTTATAATGCAGTGTTTCCCAACCTTTTTTGGGCAAAGGCACACTTGTTTCATGAAAAAAATCTCGAGGCACACCACCATTACAGCCCCGTGACGTCAGCGCGCAGCGTCACGCCGGGAGGGACATGAATTGCTAGCAAATTACATAATCACCTCCTTGAGGGCTGGCTCATCTTCTCCGAAGGCAGAACCCCATTAATTAACAGCACAGACTCACACCATAGCCAAGACGAGGGGGGAAAACCTCAGTCATGCACAGTCATGCACATGTGGGGGCTAAATGAGGACGAAGACCGGGCAGAGAGCAGGGTTCAAATCACCCCACCTGGCCAGGACAATCCCTGGGTGCTCCCTTGGGCCACTCGCCTGACCCACCTCGCAGGGCTGTTGTTGCGAGGATAACACGGGGAGAACCACGCGCGCCCCCGGGAGCTCCTTGGAGGAGAAAGCGGGCGATGAATGCAATGCACGAAATATATGAGAGGCGACCAGGCTTTGCAGGTGAGGGGCCCCCGCCAGCCTCCACTTCCAACACCCGGCTCCCCTTCGCCCTCCCGGCTCTCTCTGCCGCCCACTGGGGACTCCCCTCACCTGCCAAGTCCGCAGCGCCGGTGGAAGTTGCATGCATGCATGCAGGGCGCCGCGTTGCCATTGCATTGCACTGCACTCCATGCAACGCCTGCACGCATGCATTGCCTTGCACGCCCGCCAAGGGGTCTCCCCGCGGTCCGATGCGTCCCCTCCGGCGCGGATGCAGCATTGCAAAAATAAAAAACCCCGACGCAGCCCTACCTGGGGGGCAGCCTCCGCCTCCGCCGCTCCGCCTCCGCGGGGATCCCCGGCCTCCATCCTGCCGCCCGATCTCTGCGGGGGCGCAGGCAGGCTGCGCGGGGTCTGCGTGGAAGAGCCCCTGCCCGCCCGGCCGCCGCGCTCATTCCATGGCCGGGAGAAGAGCGCTTCAAACAAAACGCCCGACCCGCCAGGCCATGCTGGGAAACGTAGTTCGCGCACCCCACGCGGGCGCGGAGCCCAAGGGCGAGGGGACTACGGATCCCGGCAGCCCCCGCGCCGGGGACGGAGGGGGAGAGGCCGGGTGCAGGGATGGAGGGACGGGTGGGCGAGCGAGTGAGTGAGTGGCAGCCGCCAAGCCTTGGCCGAGAGCCAGGAAGGGCCTCCCCGGAGGAGGAGGAGGAGGAGGGAGGGGCAGAGCGGGAGGGAGGGAGGGAACCCCAGGGGTCATCTAGTGACGGCGCCCCAATCGAAAATTTGACTTTAAAAAAAAAAATCTTTCAATTTTTTAATTTTTCCCGCGGCACACCAGGCAACATCTCGCGGCACACTAGTGTGCCGCGGAACAGTGGTTGGGAAACACTGTTATAATGCATCATGCAGCATGATTGCACTGTGTATCAGCCTACTTCCAGTGGCCAATGATTTAAAGAGGGGGAGAAGCAGTCCATAGCACAATAGCCTTACATTTCACATTCTTTTATTAGGACTTTTACACTTCCAAGTTTTTTTAATGCAGTTCTCACAAAATGTACCCCAAGGCATTAAAATGTATTTTTTAAATGGCTTTGAAGATTTTTGTATACAATAAAGCGGCATATAGATTTTACGAAATAAATAAATATTTTAGGATAAAGCAACGTTGCTATAAAATTAGTATTTTGTAAAGATCCATGGACATATCTATAGGCACAATACATTTGAATGTATAATACCATGATGTGATTTTAAAAAATGTGCAGTATAACAACGTGATAATACATTTCCCCCTGCTGTCAAATGGAGAACCATAAAGGTAGAGTAGGTGCTTTGAAAGCAATAAGATTTCAGTTTCTGTCCCTGGCATCTCCCATCAAGTTCAAGCCCCTGCTTAACGCAGGAGCCAAAGAGGGAAAAGACATTTGCTGAGACCCTGGAAAGCCATTGCTAGTCACTGTAGACAGTCGTGGTCTAATCTGGTCAGCTTTGACAATTTCTTGTATTCTAATATAGCTCCACCTAGAGCATTTGGGGATTTCAGACCCCCACTGTGAAGTATGAAAAATGGCTTGATAGGTCTGAACCTGTGTTATTTTTTTGTAATGCCAAGTTTAGAGTCTTTAAGAAGGTGCAACAACTCATGGTCAGCCAAAGGTCCACTGACACCAAAAATGGCACTTGCTTGGGTCAATGTCAAAATAACAATAAGAAAAGATACCAGTTTTTAGTGATCTCAAGAGTCCCACAAATATTTGAGGCTTTAGCCTCCATTTTGGATTCCTGATCAGACTTTTTCATGGAGGCAAAGATGTTCTCTCCCAGGACATCTCTTCTGCAAGGAACTCTGCACATGCTCTGAAACCCAGGGCTATGCTCAAGCAGGTAAAATGTAACAAATCAGACTGACTTTTCTAATGATACCTCATAAGGTTCTTTAAGATGGTATTCAATGAAGCGCTTCTGCTAGCACAAGGATTTTGGCTGTGCTACAGAACTTTTCCTCCCTCTTCTGTCACCACGTACTTCTGCATGCCCTAGATATGTTCTGGGGGTTCTCCACACAAACAGAAGTCCTTGCACTAGCAGAAGCACTTAATCGGATACTGAGTTAGTTAGATACAGACATAAAAGCTTTGGGGCATTTTCACATGTGAATATTAGAGTTTTTGCAAAAGCCAAAACTATGGCAGATAAGAACCATGATTCATCCAAACCTCCCTTGGGTTTTGTTTAGAACAAAGGAACAAACTGTGCTGCAAAGCTTTGCCCTTAGTTTCTCAAGGACAGCAATGAATAATGGGGGAAAGGGACTTACCAGTTGCTGCAGGTAATCCTGAATTGTGCTTGGGTACACAAGAATGCTAATAGCGACCAAGGTGTTGAGTGCAAAATCAAATATTTGGTAACAGAAGAAAGGGATGATCCAGGCTGCATGTTGCTGTATGTTAGAGAGAGAGAGAAAGAGGAAACTTAATGGTTATCTAGAGATTTCTAACACACTTTTACAGTGGTACCTCAGGTTACAGACGCTTCAGGTTACAGACTCTGCTAACCCAGAAATAGTACCTCGGGTTAAGAACTTTACCTCAGGATGAGAACAGAAATCACACAGCGGCAGCAGGAGGCCCCATTAGCTAAAGTGGTACCTCGGGTTAAGAACAGTTTCAGGTTAAGAATGGACCTCTGGAACGAATTAAGTTCTTAACCCGAGGTACCACTGTATTTTACTTTCCCAGAGAGTTCAAATCAGTTCACAAAAGAGCCAAACTATAAGGACAAAGAGATATCACAAAGATAAATATTTCATTAAAAGGTAAAGGGACCCCTGACCGTTAGGTCCAGTTGTGGACGACTCTGGGGTTGCGGCGCTCATCTCGCTTTATTGGCCGAGGGAGTCAGCGTACAGCTTCCGGGTCATGTGGCCAGCATGACTAAGCCGCTTCTGGCGAACCAGAGCAGCGCACCGAAACACCGTTTCCCTTCCCGCCAAAGCAGTACCTATTTATCTACTTGCACTTTGACGTGCTTTCGAATTGCTAGGTTGGCAGGAGCAGGGACCGAGCAACGGGAGCTCACCCCGTCGCGGGGATTCAAACCGCTGACCTTCTGATCGGCAAGTCCTAGGCTCTGTGGTTTAACCCACAGCTTCACCCGCGTCCCTTAAATATTTCATTAGACTTAGATTAAAAGTCAGTCATGTCCTGACCCCTTCTCCCCAAATGGCACCCCTGTGTTGATATTTCCACATACTTTCTAGCATCTGGAAGGCCTTAACAGGCAGATGGCTGCAAACATGAAGACCCTTCTGGCCCTGCCATGGGAGTTCGGAGGGATAGGTGTTTTTTCACATGATGTTGGCCACATGCCCAGTTAAGGCACTGTAAATATGACAGCTTGTTATTTTCCCACAAACTTATCGGCTGTTTTGCCTACCAGTTTTATGTATTCAATTTTTATGCAGGGATGGTTACGACTGAATGAATAAGGGGCCATAAGCCATGCGTTACCTTATATGCGCCGTATGTGGCCATTGCACAGATGAGGATCATGAGAAGAGAAATTGCAGTAGCGATGCACATATCTGAAAGAAACAACCAGTCAGTCTTTGGTACGTGGTGAAATGGTTCAGCTAATTCTAATCCCAAGGTCTTTCGAGAGGTGGCAAGGAAACGCTGACAAAATATGCAACACTTAATTTGTAATTAGCAGAAGGAAGCAAAAGATACACATCTGAAGAACGTGTACACTATCAGAGGGTGCAGGAATCAGATTCCTTTCCTCCTCTTTTAAGGAAGACTCACTGACGCTCAAAAAAGTATGAAAGAACTGGCACAAGACAAAACTGGATTGCCTTTGGTCTCAGTGTAAGTTGTATCATGCCTAATCACTTCTCCCTCAGTTCTGAGAGTGCCAGCATTCCTCTGATACATGAGCGTCCTCTGCTGGAGGATTTAAAAGTCTAGGATGTGTCTAGCTTTGTGATGGTGTGTGCATCAATTTCAAGATATCTGTGTCCTTGTTTGCTTTTGGGGGGGGGGTAGTGGTGTATTTTCTTTTTTCTTTTTTGGTAATGTGCCATGAATGCTGATGTCCTTGCCTTTTCTTTCAACAGTGCTGTAAGCTTCTATGATTTGCCCTAAACATTTGGCATTTCTCATTTGTTTTGTCTCAAGCAGTCCTTTGCCACATACCGTATTTTTTGCACCATAACACTCACTTTTTTCCTCCTAGAAAGTAAGGGGAAATGTCTGTGCGTGTTATGGAGCGAATGCCTGTGGGTGGTGGGGGAGATCTGCTGCAGTCGTGAGCAGAGGATCCATTGTTCCCCTTCCTTCCCTCCTCCGTGGTTACAAAGCATGGATCCACATGGATTCTCAGGATTTTTGCATTGGGCTACTCCAAACTCACTGTCAGATCACATGTCTGTGGCCACAGCATGAACCACAAAACTCATATATCCACTATTTTGTTTAGAATATTTTTTTTCTTGTTTTCCTCCTCTAAAAACTACATGCGTGTTATGGTCTGGTGCGTGTTATAGAGCGAAAAATACGGTACTTAGCTGCCAGTGAGCTCTGGAATGAGCTGCGGGGGAACATGAATGCTGCTCTTTTCTTGTAAAGTTTATGATCTGAAGCAGCTGTGACCATGGCCTCTAGTTTGGCCTAAGACTTGAATGAAGCAAGGCACCCCAGCCCCAAAGCAGCATTTTAGCAGTATTATTTTCTGAGCTCTGTATGTACACGCAGACATGCAGATTTGGTGGCGGGGGGGGGGGGGGGACACCTTATGTCTCAAACTGCATTAAATAAATTGACACTGGACTAGTACTGGATACCAAGCACCCAGAAGCAAAAATGATTATCACCACAATACTTTCCAAGGGAACACAAATATGAAGAATGCTCTTGGCTACTAACAATGACAAAACAAAAGTACAGTAAGTACTAGAGTACTAGAGCCATGGCCATTTAATTTATTTATTTTTTACTGTTTCGATAGGAGTACTTCGAAGTTTTCTTTTTGACGGGACATTTTATAAGCCAGTTTTAGGGTGTCTCCATTTTCACCTCCCTACTAGTGTAAACAAACAAACAAAAAACAAAAACAAAACAGTTTTAAGTTATTAATATTATGTATTGCTGATCAATCTTTCCAAAACATGAGCATTCAGGGGAATGAGGGAAAGTTGATAAATGAAACTACCCAATTAATAAAATATACTCGAGTTATAAAAGCTCTGATTAACTCAACAGGAAAAGCACCATCTGTTGTGATAAGACTAATAGTGGAATCTTATAACAACTTACCTAGGAGTAAGTCCGATTGATATCTACTTCCAAGTAGACACATATGGGATTGCACTATAAGAAACTATCTCCTTATTGGTCTGCCGACATCAGGAAGGCTCCTTCACTGTGCTCTATTTGGTGGGTGCTTAAAACAATTTTATTTAGACAAGTCTACCCAAATATGTAGAATGTTGATATGTGTTTTCATCTGTTTCGTCTTCTTTTTTTAATTGGGTTTTATAAACAGGAATAATGTTATACAAATAAGTATACCAAGTTTTTTCATGTCATTTGTATATCGCAAAAAGAGCATAATAAATGTGGAGTAATATCTAAAACGGGATGCGGGTGGCGCTGTGGGTAAAAGCCTCAGTGCCTAGGGCTTGCCGATCGAAAGGTCGGCAGTTCGAATCCCCACGGCGGGGTGCGCTCCCATTGCTCGGTCCCAGCGCCTGCCAACCTAGCGGTTTGAAAGCACGTCAAAGTGCAAGTAGATAAATAGGTACCGCTCTGGCGGGAAGGTAAACGGCGTTTCCGTGTGCTGCGCTGGCTCGCCAGATGCAGCTTGTCACGCTGGCCACGTGACCCGGAAGTGTCTCCGGACAGCGCTGGCCTCCGGCCTCTTAAGTGAGATGGGCGCACAACCCTAGAGTCTGTCAAGACTGGCCCATACGGGCAGGGGTACCTTAATATCTAAAACATATGGTTCATTATTAGCGGCCAGTGTATGAGTTCTTGGTTCATGAATTGGTTTAAACAATTAGGAAGGAAAGAGGGGGAAAGGTAAGTGGGATGGGGTCTGGTGGTTATGCTTCTGTTCTTCTACTTAGTGTATGTGTGGGGTTTTGTGTCAGCGTTACTTGTATTAGTTGTCTTACTATTTGCTTGTTGTATTTCCTTGGTGGTGAGGAAGGTTGGGTGTGGCTGAGGGTGTGGTTGGTTGTCTTTGGTTGGCTGTAGTGAGAATTGATTTTGTGTTTGAGAGGGTGTGTGTGTGTGTAGTTTCTACCGTATTTTTCGCTCTATTACACGCACCAGACCATAACACGCATGTAGTTTTTAGAGGAGGAAAACAAGAAAAAAAAATTCTAAACGAAACAGTGGATGTATGATTTTTGTGCTTCATGCTGTGGCCACAGACATGTGATCTGACGGTGAGTTTGGGGTAGCCCAATGCAAAAATCCTGAGGATCCATGTGGATCCATACTTTGTAACCACGTTTTAAGTGGGGAGGGAAGGAAAAGCACTCAAGGGACAAGGAACACGCATGGGGGGTGTGGAGAAGGATGCTGCTAATAATGCAGGTGATGGGTTTAAGGGGAGAAGGAACCAGTGTGGGGTGTGTGGAGAAGGAGCTTTTCCGGGAGCTGAGCTGGGAGGAGGGAGGGAAAGAGCACTGTTGCTTTAAAGGAGCCAACCGGACAGCAGCCGCTTACAGCAGTGTAAGCAGCTCCTCTCTCCCGTTTTGCTCCTTCTCTCCCTCTTTGCTGCTTTACACAGCTAATGGCGAATCCCCTGCAATCCAAGTCCTGCTCATGTGCTCAAACCTATCCTGTCTATCCTGCGTAATTTCCCCCTTTCCCTCATCCTATGCCCTCCTGTCCCCAGCGCGCTCAAGCAGCCAGCGGATCAGGGGAGACGCTGGGAGACATGCATTTCCCCCTCTCCCTCATCCCGTGCCCTCCTGTCCCCAGCGCGCTCAAGCAGCCAGCGGATCAGGGGAGACGCTGGGAGACATGCATTTTCCCCTCTCCCTCATCCCGTGCCCTCCTGTCCCGGCGCACTCAAGGAGCCAGCGGATCAGCTGAGACGCTGGGGACGCGTCATTTCCCCCTCTCCCTCATCCCATGCCCTCCTGTCCCCGGCGCGCAGCCTCATTGCTCCATTTAGAGAGTGCGCAGACCTTTGCTAGCTGAGGCTGCAGCAGCTGTTGCTGGCTACGCAACGCTTTTAAAAGTGCCTGCTGGCTTTGAATTGCCTGCCTCCTTCCGGCTTGCTATGGCTCCTGTCTGTCCCTCCTCCCGTGTAAGCAGCTGCTGCCCACTTTGCTGCCATGCCTCTCCTTCCCTCCCTCCTCCCCGGCTCCTCCGTAGGTCGCTTTAAAGCAAACAAAGCGAGAGCCTCGTAGAGCGTGTAAGCGGCTCTCGCTTTGCTTACTTTCAGAGAGCCCCTCCTCCTGGCTGTAAAGCAGGCAAAGCTAGAGCCTTGCAAAGCGAGACAGAAGCCCTGCAAGCGGCTCCCGCTTTGCTTAACTGACGGCAGCCATGGCTCCGGTCCAGTGCATTCACCCCATAACACGCACAGGCATTTTCCCTTACTTTCTAGGAGCAAAAAAGCGCGTGTTATGGAACGAAATTTACGGTAATCAGGTTTGCCAGATTGATTTGTATGCTGTTGGCGGATTCTTGTTGTTGTCTTGTTGGACTATGTATGTGATAAAGGGAAACCATACCTCAAACATATTAAGTTGTGTTGACATAAAGTGTGATGGGGGGGAGGGGGTTAAAATTAAATTTGGGTTAAAAAATGGGGGGTAGGTTTCAGAAAGTAGGTTTTCATCTGTTTATCACTGATTAATTCTTCTGAATGTTTTATATAGTTGTTTTTAACTCTCTTTTTAACCATTTTTTATTGTTTTATTCTTTTTGCAAACTGCTTTGAAGGTTGTTGTGCTTTTTTTTACAATCAAGTAATGTATACACTTTATAAAATAAATAAATTTAAGGTGCAAGTTGGTTCCTAGGCTTACAAGCTAAAGGAGAGGATGCAAAAGGAAAAAGGACTAAGGAGGGAGGGCAGAACAAGGCCCATGGAATGACCCTGATTCCTTCCGTTCCCTCAAGGGCAGCCTGCTAGAATGGCTTCTTCCATGTGACCACTTGCAAGCAGCAACAGTAGTTCACAAAACAGATTGAAAATTGTTATTCAAAGACCGTCTCCAAAGAAGGATTTGTTCCAAAATGTGTCGAGCCTAAAAGAGCATTTAAAAAATGTGTGCACCTGGAGAACTCCTCCCTCAACTGCTGTATTAACCTACACTGACTTTCATTGTCAAGGTTATCTCCAAGAATAAAGACAAGGTAGCCGGTTTCAATAAATCAGCTTCAGTTGCAGTCCTCTCCGCAAAACTCATCTTTAATGTCCGCTTATTTGTCAAAAGATTTTTTTAATTTTTTTTTTTTAAAAAGAAGGCTTTCTTTTTTGTGCAAATTCTAAACCTGGTTCTCAAAGTGCTGTCTTGGCACAATACCAGTTCAATTTAATGGGGATCTGCTTGTAAATTACTAATGAAATGACGTATACTTACTGGCATCGTCCATAAATTCCAAGTCACCCCCCAATTCAGCAGTTGTTAAGTGGTACTGGCCAGGGTCTGTCAAGGCGCTCAGTATAATCAGCAGAACCACTGAGTTGATGATCTGGGTAGGGAAAGGAAGTTGGGAAAGTAGAAGGTCAAAAACGAACAAATTCTGATGTTAAGCGTTGTCAGCATTTCATGGAAGTGAATAGAAGAAACAATATCTCATGAGAAGAGCCTGCAGGATCAGGCCGATGGCCCAACAGCATCCTATTCTCACAGTGGCCAACAAAGTGCTGCTTATGTGAAACACACAAGAAGGACTCGAATAATATTTTCTATTGTTATACCATGAGAATGATGTTGATAGGATGACACTTCTCCCTCAGTCTTCTTCCTATACAGTAAGTATGGAAAACCTCTGGTTCTTAATATAGAATATTTATTGATTTTAATATAGAATATTTATATCACAAGCCTTCATAAAATCTAAACAGCTACCAAGAATTTAAAGCAGTAAGGTAAAGGTAAAGGGACCCCTGACTATTAGGTTCAGTCGTGGCCAACTCTGGGGTTGCGGTGCTCATCTCGCTTTATTGGCCGAGGGAGCCGGCGTACAGCTTCCGGGTCATGTGGCCAGCCAGTGGCGTAGCGTGGGGGGTGCAGGGGGGGCCGGCCACACCGGCCGCAACATCTGGGGTTAGGGCAAATCCACGGGTTAGGGGGCGCAAATCCACGGGTTAGGGGGCGCAAATTACTTGCCTTGCCCCGGGTGCTGACAACCCACGCTACGCCGCTGTGGCCAGCATGACTAAGCCGCTTCTTGTGAACCAGAGCAGTGCACGGAAACACCATTTACCTTCCCGCCGGAGCAGTACCTATTTATCTACTTGCACTTTGACGTGCTTTCGAACTGCTAGGTGGGCAGGAGCAGGGACTGAGCAACGGGAGGTCACCCTGTCATGGGGATCCGAACCGCCGACCTTCTGATCGGCAAGTTCTAGGCTCTGTGGTTTAACCCACAGCGCCACCTGCGTCCCTATTAAAAGCAGTATCTGCATATAAACTCCTGGCTTGACACTCTGTGTTTAGGTGACCTGTGTGTCTCACGGACCAGATAGAGAAGGGTAGAGGGCCAAACACAGGTTACCTGCACACCATGAGGGAAGACGTGCTAGCCAGGGGCAGACACTGCTTTAATGGTTGGAAGCCGCTTTGATTTTATGAAGGCGGGTGAGGTAGAAATATTCTATATTAAAATCAATAAATGTTGCATATTAAAAACAACAACAGAGGTGCAGAATCAGCAATATGTGAGTCAGGGATGTAAAGATGGGAAACATTTCAATAGAAATTTTCATTTGGCAAATCTAGAAACATCCTATCGACAACCTCTCTTGGTGTGATAGTTTGTCTTTTTGATACTGAACACTGGGGAACATTTCAGCACAGCCATACCAAAGCATCCGTCGGCTTCTTTTCCTAATGTGTGCTCTCTCTCTCTCTCTCTCTCTGACCTGTATATGTATTTTAAAAACAGCCTGCTCCCAACAAGGGCTGCATCTGACTGTCTTGCTAAACCAGTGATGGGAATCTCAGGGCATTCCAAGCCTATCTGGGGTCGTTGGGACTCTCTCTAGGCCACACCCCCTCCCAAGGCCACGCCCCTCACCAACTTTGCTTTCACACCTACATTGTGTGTTTTCGCCTGGTGAGAATGCACCCTCTAACTCTTATCAAGATGCTTCTTGCTTTCCTGGTCAGAGAGGAATGTGAAAAGTAAATGGACATTTGTTGTGGTGCAATGGATCAGTGCGTCCGTCTGTTAACCAGGTTGCTCCTGGATCAAGCCCACCCTGGGCAGGATACCTGCACTGCAGCAGGTTTGCCAAATGGCCCTCAGACTGAAAAAGGTTCCCCACCCCCTGCACTAAACCACAGTTTAACACAAGGTGTGAAAGACCTTTTTTTAGTTCCTTCCCTTCGGAGCGTCAGAATTCGCTTCAAAAAGTCAATTTGACAGCAGTAAAATCATTTTTATTTTATCATGACAAAATAATGGTACAGACAAGGTAAAATTCATTGCCTGCCCACCCTCTCTGGGCTTGCCAGCCCTTTTTATATCCCCTGTGACGGTCTATCATCTGATTTACAAGAAAGCATGTGATTTACGGGAAATGGTATAGAATTTAGCTTTCGTTTCTCCATATTTGGACTTCCTTGTTTCACGTATGTCCAGTCCCTCCCTCTGGGGATACAATAACATTCATTCAAACTATTCAACCTTGCTCTTTATCTTTTACTCGCCCAAGCCAGACATTCCTGAGATAGGCCTATTTTCACTGTCAAGAAAAAGCCTTGTTCTTCTGGCTGGTGAAAAACCTTCAAAACCTCCCCCCTTTGGGATAACATATGAGAGAGGAGAAAATGCCTTAAACAGTTTTTTGGGATCATATAGAGAACAATATTCTAATGGCCCCTTCAGGTGCACAAGCAGAAGGAGACACATCTTAAGGACTGTTTTCTGCCATCACCCTACATGGCAGAATTCTTATGTCCCGTCCCCCCCATACATACCCTGGCCAGCCATTACTCTTGGCATATTGCTAGTCAGAAATAAAAGTCACCTCTAACAATGGGTTATTCATGCTGCCTCAGTAATCCTGTCCATGTGGATTATAAAATCCCTATTTATAGTTTTATTTAGTTCCAGGAATCTAAATGACCGGGAGGAAATAATAATCCTAACTGGGATTCTTGTGAATGTTCCAATTCACAGATTCCTAATCTGAATAATGTTGATGAGCTGGAGTCAATGAGAGCTTGCCCTAAGCTGTTGCTAGGAAACCATACGTGGCTGCCAGTGGGACGAGGCCTAGCGAGACCAATCACAGCCAAGTCACCCAAGCTCCTAAATTCATGGCTGCCAGCCAAGGACTGGTCACTGTGGCATATGACAAACTCAAATCTACACATGACATGAGCCGTTTGCCTGAGCCTGACCCAAATGCTGTACAGCGAGGAGGCAATATCTGAGTTTTAGAGTAAAACAGGCCACGGGGGATGAAGAGGATCGGAACCAGACAAACGCCATTTTAAGCCAGCAGCCACTGTCCCTGAGGCAATAGAGCCACACATTGCTTGCTGTTCTTTTTCAATTGCTACCTCTCCCTTTGGAATGTACTGTTGAGGAACAGCGAGGAGAACATTTCCCTGTAACAATAGTGGAAATAAAGAAGTAACACACCACAGAACTGAAGAACATGCGCAAAAAGCCGAATCATGTGCAAATACTGTGAATCTATGCCAATGCATACGTCAACGCTTCGTAACCAATCAGCATGTAACACAATTTACCCTCCTGATGGCTCAATGTAAGCAACGTGTATAAAAACATTTCATGGGCACCCACCCAGGAGGTGTACAGGCTTTGGAATCCTGTACCTTCTTACTGCAGTCTGAATAAAATATACTTTTCTCCGCCCTGCTGTGGTTATTGGCTCAAGGTCACCCCAGGATCGGACCTTAATCTGTTAACTGTGAGGTGACCTAGACCCTGCTCATAACTGCTTTTCTTGCTCAGCTGAGTTAATTTCTAGTACTGGTACAGTACTCAACTTTGCAGAAAAATGCAGGGATGGGGAAGGGAGGTAAGTTTTGCAGACAGGGAAGAGTTCATTACCCCCTCACCTGCACACCATCCACTATTCCAAAGATCTATCTATGCCATCCCCATGAAATATAGTTTTGTGGCAGATAGACATTTAAGCAAATGGCCCTACTGTTACACCTAGTTTGAAAGTTCGAGCTACCTCAGTTCTGCTTTAAGCACGAAGAACCACAATGTACCTCACTGGGTAGAAATATTTATGGGTTTCAGCTTCTCATGACCCATTCAGTGGGTTCAGCCTTTACTGACATTAACATGCCATTTGAACCTAAAAGTGACTTCAGGACATCACATAATTTAGGAAAGACGGGGATGGACAAGCGGTTCCCACACTGTTTCACACACCTTTACAAGACATGCAACAATGGAGGAAAAGGAACAATAAAAAAAGTTCTGTTTCAGACACTACAGAGAAATGTGGAGAACAAGAAGCAGACGCTATAATCATTTCCCTCCACATGACAGAATATTCAATGCCATGTTTCTGCTATTTGCAGGAGATAAGCTTGGATTTGTGATTACCATACTTACTGCTGATTTATCCACCGACCTCTAAGTAGCATCCTATGCATCACAAGCCCAGATAATAAACTGACTTTTGTAGGAAAACAATGGAAGAGATCCACACGAATGATTCTTATTCTGAAAGGGCTCACCTTGAGGTGTTTTGTGTCAAGAAGCACCTCACAGGAACAATGAACAAAGAGATTAACCAGAGTCTGAATCCCAGGTAAATAGGGCAGGACACCATACTGTGATTTGAGTTCAGGTCCCATTACTAACTGCTCTGTGGAAAAGACTGGTGTCATGACCGTGTGTGTGTGTGTGTGGCAGAATGCTCAGCCCTTATTATAAAGAAGTCACACCATTCAAATTGTTTCACACACAAAAAGGGATCATCATTAAGCTACTGCACAGAACAAAGCGTTGGGGCATATCCATAAAAGTCGCCCTATTTGCACAAGGGCTTCTCCTTATGCATCAGAACTGCCCCCTCCCCATCATGTATCCTTCAAATCTGTTCTGGGTCCCCCCCCCAAGCTTCCTGAGTAGATCTGGCAGGCACAGAGTGAGAGGAGAGGGTGGGGAATTTTCATTGTGCCAGCATGACAATTTCATCGGATACTACCTCTTCTTTATAGATACATCCTCATAGAATCGTACATGAAGGGACCACAAGGGTCATCTAGTCCAACCCCCTGCAATTCAGGAATCTTTTGCTCAACGTGGGGCTCAAACCCATAACCCTGAGATTAAGAGTTTCATGCTTTACCAACTGAGCTAGAACTAACGAATCCAACAGAACAGGTTAAATAGGTGCTATATTGAGTTTTGTGGCATGTTGAGGCATTTGTGTGCACATACTGTGGTGAACTCATGGAAAGGGGACAAAAAGACGCCCTCTCTACAACTGGCTAGTGTCACTGGAACCCAAAGCAATGGTAGCCATACATGGACCATAAAGATTACTAGCATCATCTGTACCACATCCTGAAGAATGCTGTCAAGTACAGGTGGACTACTTATTACAGTGGTAAGTATTTAACTTCCCTATAAATAGAGAGCATTGTTCTCAAGAAGCTTATCTTTGAAATGGCCGGCTAGTACTTGCAAGTAGTTCTGCTAACAGGAAAGCATTTGGAAAGGCAAGCAGGAATGCTTACTTGAAAGCAAATGGAAATGCAAGCAAGTTTCTTTTTCTATCACATGATGCAGCTTTCCTGTAAATAGTTTGCAGTGTGGTTCTTTGGACATCTGAATCCTACACATGAAAAAACAAACAAACAAGGAACAAGGAAGGCTGGTTTACCTCTTCATGTTGCGAAAAGAAAATACGCAATGGAGTATTGGTACTCAGCCTAAATGCTGCATGGGATTCTTTCAGCATTTCATCTAGAAGAATATGTAGGTTTATGGATGGTGCTAAGACTCAAAATGGCAGTCTCTGGCCAACGTCCATAGTGGAACATCATAGCCTAAATCAGCACTAGTGATTAGAAACAGGAAGTGCCAAGAGGAAAAGCAATATTCACAGTCCCAAAGGATTTAAGAAATCAGTAAAGAAAAGATAAATCACAGAAGGGCAGAAATAGCGGAGACAAGCACACAGGCAAACAAGCAGGCAGACAGACGGTATTAGCACATAATGGATTAAAGGAGGCTGACTGACCCAAAGGAGGCTGAGTGTTCTGCCTGCCTGCTAGGCAAAATAAGGTGACTTATACTGTGGTTACATAAAGGATAAAGCTTGAGCAAATCACTGAGCATGTAGTTTAGCAATTCCATTTGTCTGCTGCAAAATGCTTAAGTTACAAATCTGTAACTAATAACCGTCTCAGAAGACTCACCAAAGCATGAGATATACAAGATCTGTTATTTCAGATGTGCTGTGTCTAGTTCGGGTGATCAATCACACAGCAAAAGCAGCACTGTTTGACCCACCCTTGGATATGAGAGGATATGAGGATATGAGAGGATATATACATTTTTACAAATACGTAAATGGTAACAAGCAGAACCCAGCTTGGTCAGGTGTCTTGACCAGCTCTGTCAACTCCAAACTATGTCCCTCCAACTGCAACCAGCTACGGGTACATGTATGCAAAGTCACACACAGGGAACTCGGGTGGCGAGTACCAACAGGACCACTGAGAGACAAACTCTGAGGCTTGAGAAAGTTCGCTTAAAAAAACCACAGAGCAAAAAATCAACATTGAAACCTGCCCAATGCAGAATGAGCATGCTCAAAAGCCACAGCATGTTCTGAGTATCAGAAAACTGTATCAGAAAACTTTGGGTGGGTGGGGATGTAATGAAGTATCATGGAAGAGGGTGGGGCTGACTGGCTGGCATTATGAACAGGAGTATTTCTGTAAAGAGGATGGCCAGTTTCTCTGTTCTTGAGGGTATCTTTGGTTTCAAGACTGTGTCCCAAGGGCTGGAAGTGTATTTTGCCACAGAACTTGCTCCATTATGAGCAAGACAAGACAGGGATTTTGCAGCTGTACACACCAGCCACAACAAATATCTCTGCTAAGCAAGCTGCTCAGTACAGAATTCTAAATTCTACAGGATCTGGGGGTTTTAATGCATTAAAATAAATAAATCAGTAAGTGCTTTAAAAAAACTCATCTCTTGGGGGGTGGGGGGGAAACACTGAAGATGTGATAGTATGCTGTTCCAGTTCAGAAAAACGACTCTCTATACATAGTCAGAGAGATGAAAACATTGCTTATTTGGACACACTATTCCCAATTCTTACAGCCTAAAGAACAAGTGAAATGAGCTGAGTCTGGAATAACCTTGTGAAGTGAAAGGATAAGAAAGAGGGATTTATATCTAGATGCCTAGGATAGAGATAAGGAAAACAGGAAGACACAATGAGAGGTAAAGGAGGTGCTGTGGGATGGTGGAAATCAGTGTTTGTTTTTCTTTTTAGTGTTTATATTATTAACTTGTAAGATATGGATTTGTTTGTGTGGTTTTTTGAATGTTGGTTTTTGTGTTTTGTTTATAGAATCATAGAATCATAGAATCATAGAATCATAGAGTTGGAAGAGACCACAGGGGCCATCGAGTCCAACCCCCTGCCAAGCAGGAAACACCATCAGAGCACTCCTGACATATGGTTGTCAAGCCTCTGCTTAAAGACCTCCAAAGAAGGAGACTCCACCACACTCCTTGGCAGCAAATTCCACTGTCAAACAGCTCTTACTGTCAGGAAGTTCTTCCTAATGTTTAGGTGGAATCTTCTTTCTTGTAGTTTGGATCCATTGTGTATTGTTATTTTTCTATATTTTTCGTGTTGTTGTTGTTGTGTGGAAAATACTAATAAAATTTATAATAATGGGGGGGGGGGGAGAAGTGAAATGTAGCTTCCTATAGAAGGGATTAGGAGATGGATATACCAGCCAGGCACATGAACTCACTAGGATCCCACAGGTAAGCATTATTTTGGAATGGGAAAAGGCCGTAGTGCAATGGTAGAGCATTTGCCTTGCATTGTAAAAGGTCCCAGGTTCAATCACTGGCATCTCTAGGTACAGCTAGAATAGACTGCTCTAAAGAGCTGGACCCGTAAACCAGCAAAAGCATATTGGGAAATGATATATAATGAATTAAAGAAAATGTTTAAAGTGACTTTTCGTAAAAAAAACCCAGAGGCTTTTCTATTAGGTATAATAGGAGAAGAAATTCCAAAAGAGAAAAAGGTCTTATTCGTGTATGCGATGACAGCAGTGAGAATGTTATGTGCCCAGGGATAGAAGGAAGGAAGAACCCCATCGAAAGAAGAATGGATAGCGAAATTGATGGACTATGCAGAAATGGCGGAAATGACAGGGAAGATCAGATACCAAGAAGACAAAAGATTTAAAAAAGAATGGATTAATTTTGTAGAATACTTCAAGGAGCACTGTAAACACTTAAAAACATTAGCAGGCTTAGAATAGCACCAGTGATATAATTAGGGGAAATTTTGAAACAAGGGAGATGAAAAAATTGGATAATGATATAAAGAGGCAGAAAAGACAGTAGGCAATTATGGGAACCGGGGGGGAGGGGGGGAGTCCAGGGGTTTGGAACCCCCAAAAGATAAATGTTTTGTTGTGTTGATACGAATGTAAAAATGTAAGCAAAAAATCCTTAAAGAGAGAGAGAGAGAGAGAGAGAGAGAGAGAGAGAGAGAGAGACTGCACCAATGGCCTGACCTGGTATAAGGCAGATTCCTATGTGGAGCACAAAGAGCTAGGGAGATTTCCCAGACATGACCGCAGATTAGAACCACATATGCGTGCCAAAAATACAGTTCCTATTGGCATCTCTCACTCGAGTGACAGGAGTCTCATCAGAGAGCTCTGAAAGGCCAGAACAATGTGGCTTAATGTTCAATAACTATGGATTTGGTAAACTTTTTGTTAGAATGCCTCCGTGTCACATTGAATAGGTTGTGAACATGGAAGCTAGTTTGAGATGAGAAGCAGCAGGAATCTGAGATTTACACTGCTAAAATTTAAGTTCACCATCCTGGCTGGGAGCTTAATTAAACAAAGTAGGATTTAGTTAATGATATTCAGTGCTTATGTAATCCCCTGGAAAAAAAAATTCTGCCAGCAGTACATTGATGAGATACTTCTCAGTTAACAGTGAAGCCTATCTTCGCATCCATTAATTATACAAAAGGAAGCAGCCAGCATGTATGGCAGACGGCACACAGTTGCCCCAAGGTCGCTAATCCCTAAAGCGAAAACTGACAGGTTCTCATCTGGCTTCAAAACAGTCTGCAGAGCTGGTGCATGTGACTTTTCAAAACCACAGCGTCCTTTGTAATTACAATGAAAAGTCCTTATCCCGGGTGCTTTAAAGACGCTTAAGAAACTCATTCAGTAGGAGCCAGAAATAAAAATAGACGCACATCTCAGAGGCTGTGCCCTGTGCCAGGCACTGCAAATGGTGGTTTATGAATGTTTCAGTTGTAAACAGAAACTGCCCATAGTATCTGTAGGGAAACATGAAGGGCACAGGACGGAGCGCTTGCACGTGAATTAAGCTGCTTTTAACTCACAAAGCAGGATCAGTTGTGAGGTAACAATTTGCATTCACAAACAAGTCATCCTTTGCAACAGACCTGATGAAATTCACAGCAGAATCCAGCACCACCACCCAGTGGCATAGCAAGGTCAGGTGGTACCCGGGGAAGAAAATTTCCTGTCACTCCCACCCACATTGAAATCTAGTTGGACTCCCAAGAGTCTGCGATCTACTCACAGTATAAAAACACTGGCTGTGATCTACTCATTGTGAATGGCAGAAGTTATTGAGCTTTTTGGGGGGTTACAGGGTTTGGGTCCTGAGTTGAGGGAGCTTCTGCTTCTCTCCTCCGTTTGCTTGCCTGCCTCCTTCCCGTCCTCTCCCTGCCTGCCTACATGCCTCCTCCAGCAGCCTGGGACTACAGGGCTGTCAAAACGAAGGGGGAAGGGAGGAACGCCACCGCCAAAGCGGCGCAGCTCCCCCCCCCCTTCCCCTGATGGCTCAGGGTAGGCGGGAGTCACGGGTGGACGGTGCGCCAAATGTCAACCCCCTCAGAGATGACACCTGAGGAGGTCTGCCCCCACCTTGCTCTGCCCCTGCCACCACCTTCCTATTCATGGAACACAAAGTGGTGGAGGCTGTTCCACTGGAGGCAATGTAGCATTAGGAGCCAGTGTGGTGTAGTAGTTAAGAGCGACAGATTCGTAATCTGGGGAACCGGGTTCGCGTCCCCGCTCCTCCACATGCAGCTGCTGGGTGACCTTGGGCTAGTCACACTTCTCTGAAGTCTCTCAGCCTCACTCACCTCACAGAGTGTTTGTTGTGGGGGAGGAAGGGAAAAGGAGATTGTTAGCCGCTTTGAGACTCCTTAGGGTAGTGATAAAGCGGGATATCAAATCCAAACTCCTCCTCCTCCTCTTCTTCTTCTTATTCTACTTCTTCTTTGGAGGGGCTGAAGCCTTCCAAACA
Source organism: Podarcis muralis (assembly GCF_964188315.1). NCBI lineage: Eukaryota > Metazoa > Chordata > Lepidosauria > Squamata > Lacertidae > Podarcis > Podarcis muralis. The sequence continues at coordinate 24,353,518 of NC_135662.1, forward strand.
TCCCAGCCTTTGCCATTATCATCATCATCATCACCACCACCATGGAGCCTTTAAATGGTCCTTTAGCTGACAAGCAATAAACATTCAGTTCTAACATTTAAATGGCTACCCGACAGTAAAAATGTTAGAGTAGAAAGTTGAAGGCCAGACCGTTGCCCTACAATAAGTTGGGACCTGGAATAAATTACTTGGACTTTTATAAAGATAAGAAGAGACTCTGGTTTAAATGTCTCATGTGTTTATACATAAAAAGGTGAATCAAAGTTTGAAGATGAGAGACAGCTGCTAAGGTAGTTATACTCCTTTGTCACCATTTCCCATCAATGCTGCATGCCCAGTATTCCCTAGGACAGTTAACCGCTTTTCCTCTGACGTCCATCTCTTCAACAAGTTTACAAAGCTTTAACATGCTAATCCCAGGCTGGCTATCAAAGGAAGATCAACGGTGACCTTTAGCCAGGACCTCGAGCCACAAATCACTAGAGTCAAGCAGACATATTGATTCTTCATCAGGAGAAATGGCAGCAGCAATGATGACTTGATGAAAATTGGGTGAAGGCTGCATCATATCAGCAGCTTTTTCTCACAATCCATTACTGATAACTGTGCACAGAGGTGACAATGAAACCTACATCCTTTACCAAGTACTGCTTGTAGTTTGCTTCCTAAGGTTTCTTGTTGTAAATTCTGATTTTTTTCTGGACAAGTGACACCCACTGATCCACCTCCTAGTCTTTGCCCTGCGTATCCTTCTTTTAAAATCCCTTTTTCTTTTTTTAAAAGGTGAATTTGTACCATATTTTTAAAATGGAGAGACCCATGCCAAGCCAGATTCTACTGCGGGCAGGAAATAAGCCCAAGCCAGAGTTCTGCTTTTGTTGTTGTTAAGTTGTGTCCGACTCTTCGTGACCCCATGGACCAGAGCACGCCAGGCACTCCTGTCTTCCACTGCCTCCCATGGATCACTGTCTTGCTGTGGCGAAGGGGCTTGAATAACTCAGAGAAGCTATGAGCTATGCCATGCAGGGCCTCCCAAGATGGACAGGTTACAGCAGAGAGTTTTGACCAAATGTGATCCACCTGGAGCAGGAACTAGCAAACCACTCCAGTATCCCTGCCAAGAAAACTCCATGGACAAAGACAACAGAGTTCTGCTTTACCAACTGGTTAAAGACAGGAGGAAAAAGATGCTACGGTCGTAAAAAAATGTTCAGCTTACTTCGTCACTCAGCAGAAATTCTGTCTTCTATAACACTGGGAAAGAATTATGTGAGAAACAGCTGCGGTTTGAGCCATTTAATCCTTAAAAAGAAAGATTTAAATTCCAGCTAATCATTAGCAAGAGCTCTACAACCCCAAGGCAAAGACAAAATTCCAGCATTCTCTTCCATGCTGTTAGTCTAAGACTGTATTTGAAACTTCATGTCTCTCAGAGATACTCTTTATGATTCTAGTTTTAAAAAGGGATTGCCGTAATAATGCACTGGAATTCCATGCTGTAGCCATATGCCCATCTGTCTCCAAATACCTTAAATCTGAGAAGGGACAGGTAAAGTAGAAATTACAGTATGTGCTTTGATTGATAGCCTACATATGAAGATGTAGATGCTTACCTCAGACTGTATTAAAAATGTGTCAAGAACGTTTGTGCAGGAAAAACTCGAGCTTGAGCTAGCCTGAAAGTAGATGACTTGTTCTTGTTGCGAATCAGGCACGCAGCTCCGATAATGTTTCCTATGGGAATGTGAATTACTTTCTACGCATGTGTAAAGCTAAGGCGAGGGAATGCCTGTGTAATTTATGGGCCTGTGGACATTACTTTTATGGGTTCCCCAGCAGCAGCTGCTATGAGCAAGTAAAGTTGCCTTGAACATCACAATGATGCGGTTATGGAAGAAATCCACTACACCTATCATTTTTAGTCAAACACATCTTCCTACTAAGCTCATAAAAATATAATGCACACCAACTGTGTGTGCCAACTGTGATCCCAACCCTGACAAAACTTGCATTCCAGCTCCTATAACAAAGCCCAGACATCTTTATACAGTGGTACCTCGGGTTACAAACACTTCAGGTTACAGACTCTTCAGGTTACAGATTCTGCTAACCCAGAAATATTACCTCTGGTTAAGAACTTTGCTTCAGGATGAGAACAGAAATCGTGCTCTGGCGGCGTGGCGGCAGCAGCAGGCCCCATTAGCTAAAGTGGTACCTCAGGTTAAGAACAGTTTGAGGTTAAGAATGGACCTCCAGAACGAGTTACGTTCTTGACCCGAGGTACCACTGTATAATAATTATTAATTGTCCTTCAGTTCACTACAACTGTTTTAACAATTACTGATGATGAAATTCCCAGCTGTCAGTTTCCAAAGTAGAAGGTGTCTGGCTGTATTGCCCTCTGACCTGGAAGTCCTTCTGTGGATGTTGCAGCTAGTTGTGTTCAGTGGTGCAGGAAAGACCGCAAATGATCAAATAACATTATTTTCTTTTTATTGCTTCATGCATTCCGTAGATGAACCATGACACTTGGCTCACTTTAAAAGACAGTTAGACAATTTCTGGAGGATATGGCTTTTCCTTCCTTCTGAAATGTATATTGTATTCCAAGTACCTCCATTGATTGACATGAGTGGCAGGACAGAACTGCTGCTGGATAAATCACATTGTTGTGCTTTTGTAAGTATCCCCACCTACACACATTTACATGGATACCAGCCTCGTTGCTTCCTATGGAATTTACTTCCAGGTTAAAATAAAAACTCCAGTTATGGTTGTACCTTCAGGTTCACTATAGAGCCTATGCAAACATTTCACATTTTATCCTTTTGGACTGCAAGCCTTTCTTGGCAGGGTGGGCTGTTATTCAACACAATTGCCAAAGTAAATATTTAATTATTGTTAACATAATCACAAAGAGTCCCCTGATATGCAAAACAAAAACAACCGGTTATAAACAGTACTATGTTCCAGCATTGAGAAAGGATGGTTGACACATTAATTTGTGAATTCAGGCACAAAATTACCCAAACTGTAAAACAAAATGCAACTGTGGTGCTATCATTTGAAAATGGTGTACGCATGTTTAGAAATTGTCAGGATTCCCTGCAATATATATCAATATATGATGATGGGGAAAGCATTGGACCACCATCTCCATACGTCAGGTATGTGCACCATTCACAACTCACATTGCTATAAGTGTATTTTGCCATTTCAATTCATCAATGCATCATTGATCAGTGCATCAATGTTAAGCCTTTCCAAATGCAACCTCAGGCATTATACAAACCTAGAGAGGGATCTGGAAATGTAATTTTCTATTTCAGATGCAGAAGAATAACAAACATTTGCCTATTCTTTTTCCCCCTTCACATCTGAAATAAACCAAGATTCTATCTCCTGGCCCAGTAGGTTCAGCTGCCCCAATTTAGAGATAGCTTGTGCATCATCTTGGGAGAGGAAGGTGAGAAAACCGTATCTTGGACACAAGAAGAATGCAAAAGAACAGGAAGCACCAGGCACTGGAACTACTTGTTCCTTCCTGCCTTCACATCATGCCTGAAGTACAAAGAGCAGAATCTCCCAAATTTAACAGTGTTCAATATAGAAAAAGGATAGGAGGAGCAATTTATAATACTAGCTGCAACTTCCTATTGGAAATGAAGCCTTTGGTAGTAGACTTGGAGCCAATTTGTTTAAGAAAAGCAGGGAGGAGAGAAGGGGTGCTTCACAAAACATTGGAAGAATGGGAGGGAAAAATCAGTAGCACAGAGTTGTTTTTAAAAGCAGACAGGGGAAGGATACTAGCCTGATCTGGCACAAGCTAAGTCTCAAACAAGTAGAAACACACACTATCAAGCACTTCATGTTTAGTCTTACTTTCAACTGCTCTGGTCAGACCTCACCTGGAGTACTGTGTCCAGTTCTGGGCACCACAGTTCAAGAAGGACACTGACAAACTGGAACGTGTCCAGAGGAGGGCAACCAAAATGGTCAAAGGCCTGGAAACGATGCCTTATGAGGAACGGCTAAGGGAGCTGGGCATGTTTAGCCTGGAGAAGAGGAGGTTAAGGGGTGATATGATAGCCATGTTCAAATATATAAAAGGATGTCATATAGAGGAGGGAGAAAGGTTGTTTTCTGCTGCTCCAGAGAAGCGGACACGGAGCAATGGATCCAAACTACAAGAAAGAAGATTCCACCTAAACATTAGGAAGAACTTCCTGACAGTAAGAGCTGTTTGACAGTGGAATTTGCTGCCAAGGAGTGTGGTAGAGTCTCCTTCTTTGGAGGTCTTTAAGCAGAGGCTTGACAACCATATGTCAGGAGTGCTCTGATGGTGTTTCCTGCTTGGCAGGGGGTTGGACTTGATGGCCCTTGTGGTCTATTCCAACTCTATGATTCTATGATTCAACCTTGAATCGCTATGAACTGCCCCCTGTCCCCATGCACCAAAACAAAAGGAGCCAAGGGGAAGTGAAATGCAAAACTTTGCAACTTGTTCTGCTCTTGTTTTTACACCCATAAGACATCTGACTAAGTGATTGATTTCCTCCCCCCTCCCCCAGCCACATGGACCTTATTGTGTTCCCTTTCAAATTAAACATGAGCAGGAGCACCCTCCGTGGTTGCAAGAGAAGAACGAGCTCAAGCTGAATTGCTGGACAGCTCCTTTTGGCACAGGTTGCTTCTGCGCTAGGTGTGGGGCCCTCAAAGAGCTGCTCAAGCATCTCCAGGAGAGTGAAGCAAAACCTTGCAGGCCAGCTTTTCTGGAGCATTCTTGGGAGGACGAAGATGCCCTTGAAGATCAGGAGCAGGGGAAAATTCCCCAACATTGTTGGGAGGTAGAAGCTTGCTTAACTTTAAAAGGTGGCCATGGAGTATTTTGTTCCTTGCTTTCAAAAGAACAAAAAACAAAGAAAGCAACAACAACTTGCGGCAGCTATTCTGCAGCCTCCCAACCAGAGCCACACCGGAATGTGCAGTGTCTTTTCCATGGGCATTCCAGGAATTGTGACCAGTTAGATGCAGATAAGCTTATGTCATCCATGAAACTTTAAAAAAAAGGAAGTTTAAGAAGCAAGTAGTGGGAAGGGAGCATGGGACCCTCAGCTGTCAGAAAGTCCAAGAAAGAGAACAGAAAAAGGGATATGAGAATCATGTGTGCTTACATGGCAGAGATTTAAAAGTACGATCTTCAGTGCTCTGTTGGAGCACAGTAGTCACATGGGGGAAAGGGATGTGGGGAAAAGGGGGAAAGGCACAGCTGGGATAGAGGCAGGGACCTAAACAAAATTTGCTGGCAGTGCACTACTGGGGGAACCCAGTAGGCGGCAAGGAAAAGGGCAGAGTGCTTTTACTAGAAGTCTGGCTGTATGTAGAAAGCCTCCTTTCCCCTCCCATGGCTCCATCTTCCCTCATCCCTAAGCCCAAGCATCCTTCTATTGTTTTATCTATTTTTCATATTTCTATCCCACCTTTGATTTCAAGGAGCTCAAGATGGCATGCATGGCTGTCTCCCTCCACTTTTCATCCCCACAACAAAGTTAGTTAGGCAGGGACTGGCCCAAGGTCACCCAGTGAGTTTCATGGCTGAATGGGAACGGTCTCCCAGGTCCCAGTCCAACCACTACACCACGCTGGCTCTCCTTAACAGAGACTCCCACCCTTGTGAGATTGAGCCAAGGGCTCCATGTGGCTGGTGGGGTGCCGGCTGCCCATTTGGCTCCAGGACAGCCTTTGCCCTAGTGTCCTGCAGAAGTTTCAGACTACATCCCCCACCAGCCCCAGCCAGTATAGGGAAGGGCGATAGCCCAGTGGCAAAGCATCTGCTTCAATCTCTGGCATCTCCAGGTGGGGCTGAGAGAGGCCCACCCCCATCTGAAACCCTGAGGAGCCACTGTAGAGACTACTAAGTTAGCTGGACCAATGGTCTGACACAGTTTGCAATGTTTCCAAATGGTCTGGGAGTGGCAATACAACATTTGGATGTTGGCCAAAGCTGGAGAACCGTGAGGCTCAGAGGAAGCAATCCATTAAAAAAAATGCCTGTGCACTAACATTTCAGAATGTGCCTTCATGGCGCAACATTCACCCCAGTCAGAGAAGCACTGAACCCTGTACCCTTGATCTTTAAAAGGGGGGGGTGGGCTAGGTTCTTTTGTGGAATAAAACCACCTCCAGAAATTCACTTAATGGAAAAATTTGCCTGGAACAGTTGTTCTGCATGCTGTACATGCAGACAGAGGACAAAGCAGACACTATCCGATTTCTCTCGGAAAGACAATAGCATTTGTTGCTATACAATTGCCAGGACACAAACTGCAGGTACTGTTACTGGCCAGGCAGCGATAGTAATCAATGCGCGTTGGTGACAAAGACAGAAAGGCAGGACCGAGATGGGCACAAGAATTCCAGAGTGAGGGTGAACTATGGCATCCACTTGAAGCCCAGGGAAGATACTGGCAAACCTAGCCTAAAGGCACATGATGCAGCAACCTCATTTAAGCTAAGCAGGCCTGGGGCTGTACAGCATCTGGATGAGAGACTGCCTAGGAAATGTATTGTCAGGGTTGCTTCAAGATCCTAGCTCACAGAGGATCACGCTAGCCAACGGTCATTAAGTAAAAGTCTTTATTGAGTTACAGTTTCCATTCTCAAGCTGCTGCGTGCAACCCTACGTCTAGTAGCTAGATCGGCGAAGCTCCGTCTGAATCTCCGCCCCTCGTACACCAACTTAATATCCTAGCCCTGCTCCACCTTTTCCGCCTGACTGTTCTTCTCTGGGTCCCTCTGCCCCCCTGGGTCTCTTCCTTCCGGGATTCTTCGGACGCTGACCCCCCGGACTCTCCTGTCTCCTTGCGCCGGGCTTTAGGACCCGGCTCTCTTTCCGGGCTGCCTACTGCGCCTCCTTCCTGTGCATTTGAACTTGGCGCGCGCGCCCAACCTTCCACCTTCCGTCTAACCGTTTCTTCGCTCCCAGATGGAGGTGTGGCCACCCCTGACTCGTGCCCTCCCTCCTGCTGTGAGCTGCCAGCGCTTGCCCCCTGGCTCCTTTCCTCTTCCCTGCTCTCTGGCGGTGACGCTGGACCCGATCTCCAACTGCTCTCCTCTGATTCCCCTCTGGCTCTATCTCCCTGGGGTGCCCCCCTAAACTCCCCCCTTGCCTTGGCCACTGGTGCTCCTTTCTGTGAATCCTCCGACTCACTGGAGAGACTCGGAGATCTCGGGTCGTCGTCATCGCTCATCCTTTCTTCTGCCTCCTCCCCTTCGCTCTCTGTTTCCTCCCTTGCCCTTGCCTCTGCTCCTGAACCCCTGACATGTATACACTATGAACTTTGCAGAACAACGGTGGAACCTAAATGTGATTTATAAAATAAAGAGAAGGCACAAGCTTTTCTAGTTGAGTGGTCATAGCCAGACAGACTGACTATCCCATCTGTTTACTCCACAGCATTCTTTTAAATTCATTGCATTAGCAGTCTTCTCCTATCCAGGAGAATCTATATAGGACACCATTCTCAATTTCACAGCTATCCATATTTTGAGCATAACTTTGTGGCAGAATGGATGGGCCATTACTCAGTGATAAACACATGCCTTACGTATAGAAGGGTCAAGGTTCAATCCTGGCATCTGCAGGCTGGACTTGGAAGACGTCCATCAAACAATGGACAACACTGACCTGAAGGAACCAATGGTCTGATTTGATATAAGGCAGCCTCCTAGCCTAATTTGGCCTAGAACTAAGTAGATATGCTAAAAGATCTACTGGGGTGCCTTTCTTTAGTGACAAGAGTCTCATCAGAGAACTCTGAAATACTTGAACAATATGGCTTGGTATTCAGTACCCATGATGATCCATCCTTTGCCCTCCAACTTATTCCCTCCCTGCCACCACTCCCACTTTTGCAGATTCTAACTGCTAAAACAAACATTTCTCAACAGCTGCTGTGTACTGCTACAGAAACAGTGCTCAAAATTTTCTGTGCTGCCTTCTGAGATTCTGCAAACATATTCCCACTGCACATACACAACCGAAACACCAGTCTAATAAATGGGATTCCAATATCTCTATTCTGTTACCTATATCTTGAACAACCCTGATCGGCTTTAGTTAGGTTGCTCTCATAAAAATGATTAATTGAAAGGCCATTTTCATGTTAATTTTTTTTATAACCCTTCCAAGAGTAAAGACTAGTCTCCTTGAATTAATTTTAGGATGTTTATATATGGAAGTTCTGTGTGTTTGTCTATGCTTTTACATATAACACACTTGTAAGTCAAACTATTTTTTTACTAAGACACGTTTGCTTTCAAAATAGTTCTGTTTTCTGTCTTGAATAAATATTCACAAGAGATTCATTCCAGACTAAAGGATATTCTTGACATGAATCATGCCAAAAGTGCAGTATAATTCTAACCCTAATCTCCCTATTTCATAGAAATGTGACCATCACCTCCCTATTTTACATCTCTAATGCTCATTCATAAATATTTGTAAAAGCTTTTTAGAAAGGGGTCTTGAGGCCAGTTGCTCTCAAGCCAGACATTCCATCTACATTTGCAAGGTTGTAAACTTGTGCCATTCTAGAAAAAGCTTCAGAAAACCTTTTACAACATAAAGTTAAGTCTTTACAACTACAACAGAGATGCATTAACAAAATGAGACAGACAGGAGGGGGAAGGAGGGCTCTCTCCCAACCCTATAAATATTCTATACACTATCACATGTGCCTGCCAACGATTTTGTTTAGCTTTCGTATATTAACTGAAAATGCTAAATCAATTTCCCATTCACTTTAAAGTGAATGGGACTCCAATGGTTCTATAGGATTTCGAAAATGTTATTGTTAATTTAGTCTTGCGTATATATAATTTCCTATTATTTAGTTGGAATGCCTTAAAGTCAATTTCATCTTCAAAATCTACAGTTGCTTCCTAAGGCTTAAAAAAAAGGAAAAATTTCAATGAGTAAATCCAACTGCAATCTTCAATGATGTCACTGCTGAAATGCAGTCCTGGCTCCAACGCCTGCTTGATCTTCTTCTACACAAGGCAGCAAAGACAATAGTCGGCTTTAACTGCGAATCCCAGAAAAATGTCATCACTGGCTTCTGGGAAGTAGATTATTCTAAATGCCAACAAGGTATGCCAAACCCTAACAGAAACTGGGTCTGTTCCAACTATTTTTTCCTCCCCGTTGACTTCCAGAACTAAGTAAGTTGCGGCTGAATTTCCAATTCTCATGTGGCATATTGCTCTCAAATGAACCTCAGGCTTTTTTTCTTTTTTAAAAAGTGTATTTCTTGGTAGACATATTCAGGATTTAAGCAGAAGCTAAAACTACAGGAGAGAGTAATTAAACCTGGTTTAATGTTAATGCAGTAAGTCTGTATTCATCCAAAGTCTTATGGTGGATACAGATGCCACTACTGTACTGAAGAATCCACTTTGAATAAGCTTTTGGAGCCATTCACACAGGCTTTTATTAACCCAGGATGTGTCCCTGCTGTACTTTTTTTAAAAAAGCTATTTCGCTGTATATGCGCTTTTGCCTGGTTTACTGGCTATTTACCGAATGATTTTACTGGTATTGCTCCCTGCTATTTATAATGAAAAGTGGGTAAGACATTTTATAAACAAATGGAGCGTAGGAGGATGTAGCAGATTTCTCCAGACATAAGACCTAATGAGGTGCTATGTATATTTCACATAGCACCCCAAGACTATTGACTCGGTCCTTTCATTATGCGAAGTTAAGAGGAGTGCTGCTGAGCATGTCCAAAGTGATTTCCCTTCTGCCCTGCATATCTCCCAGTACATTTCCGAGCACAATTCAAAGTGTTGGTGCTGACCTTTAAAGCCCTAAACAGCCTCGGTCCAGTATACCTGAAGGAGCATCTCCACCTCCATCGTTCTGCCCGGACACTGAGGTCCAGCACCGAGGGCCTTCTGGCGTTTCCCTCACTGCGAGAAGCCAAGTTACAGGGAACCAGGCAGAGGGCCTTCTCGGTAGTGGCGCCCGCCCTGTGGAACGCCCTCCCACCAGATGTCAAAGAGAAAAACAACTACCAGACTTTTAGAAGACATCTGAAGGCAGCCCTGTTTAGGGAAGCTTTTAATGTTTAATAGATTACTGTATTTTAATATTCTGTTGGAAGCTTCCCAGAGTGGCTGGGGAAACGCAGCCAGATGGGTGGGGTATAAAATAATACATTATTATTATTATTATTATTATTATTATTATTATTATTATTATTATCCTATATATTTCTACTGCCAATAATGTCCCACTGAATCCCATGGGGATTATTCCCTCCCTCCCCAGCAACACAATGCGAAGTGTCCCTTCCCCGTTGCCAAATGCCTAACCCAACACAAATCAATCGGTGTTGCCTTTGTGTGCCCCCCCCCTGGCATTTTCAGATGTACCAGCTCTGAACATGGGAGGTTCCATTGTGTGGTCATAGCGAAGTCATACCCATACACAGACCTTCCCTCCTCCGTTAATTGCATGGCTGCTGGCTTAGATGGCTTTGAAAGAAGATTAGGCATCTGCCTTGCAATGATCATCTGAGGAAATGACATTAAGATGCAGAACAAGTGGCACTAAGCTATGCTCGTTACATTATTAACAGGCAAACATCCCTTACTCCTCCTCCTCCTTCTCCCTCCCCAGCCTTTCGGAAAGTTGGCTTTGGGGTGCTACTCAAACAAAAGGCAGGATTAGAAAGGCAGTATTTCTACTGCTTTTTACTATTCCTTTTTAAAAAATGAGAATACCAGGCTTTGTACCTGGGACAGTCTGTATGCAAAGCATTTGCTCTGCTAATGAGCTATGACTGCTTCTCAACTGGTCTGGGACGGATTAGGGGTGGACAATCGTAGAATTGGAAGGGACCTTGAAGATTGTCTAGTCCATGGGTAGGCAAACTAAGGCCGGGGCCCGGATCTGGCCCAATCGCCTTCCCAATCCGGCCCACGGACGGTCCGGGAATCAGTGTGTTTTTACATGAGCAGAATGTGTGCTTTTATTTAAAATGCATCTCTGGGTTATTTGTGGGGCATGGGAATTCATTCATTATTATTTCCCCCCATAATATATTCCTGCCCCCCACAAGGTATGAGGGACAGTGAACCGGCCCCCTGCTGAAAAAGTTTACTGACGCCTGCAGTCTAGTCCAACCCCCTGCAAGGCAGAAATATGCAGCTGTCCCATATATGGGATCAAACCTGCAACCTTGGAGTCATCAGAACCACGCTCTAACCAACTGAGCTATCCAGGCTAGATCCCTCCCTTTCAAATAGTTGTGGGGAAACAACCTTCATCTTAATTTATATTGCCATGCGGTTAATCCATCTTCACAGCAGCCTGCTAAAGACAAATGCAAACATGCGGTGGTGTTCAAAACACAAAACTTCAAACATTAAAAAAATAAGAAGTTCCCTTATTTATTTTTTAAAGCACCTCGGATTCAATTCTGCATTTTCTTTACAGTTCATATACTCCATTTTGTACTGCACTTCAACATACTTTGTGGCCCGTCTGTCAAGGAAACTGCCTGTGGGCTTACCAACAGTGGCAGCCGCAGGGAATTACTGTATCTTATAAAGAATTAGGTTGCTAATAATACATCGCTTTAGGGTGTTAGCTCTCCAGAAATAAACTCCTCTTCTGAAAAGCAGCATTAGCTGCTGAAGTCAGCATCCCTCCACAAAAGTAGCATGAACTACAGGGAGAAAGGGCAGAGAGCCAACACAGGAGGCGAAGAGCCAGAATAATGGAAGGGAGCATGAGTGTGGAGAGACAGAAAGAAGATGGCCAACAGACAGGGCAGACCTCTGCTTCCTTGCTCCAAGTAAGTGTGCATAGCATTGCAGCCTCAGGATCCTGAAGCCAACAGGGCTAACCTCTGAGTATTTTGCAGTATAAGCTACTGTGCAGTTACCAAAGGCAGGATGATGGAACCTGCCACCCATATGGCTTGTTGCTTGGTACTTTCCAGACCACACGGCCAGCATGCTGTAGTATTTAGAGTGTCGGATTAGGACCTGGGAAAGCAGGGTTCGAATCCCCGCCCAGCCATGAAGCTCACTGGGTGACTTAGGGCCAGTCAATGTCTCTCAGCTTAGCCCAACCTCATAGGGTTGTTGTGAGGCTTATATGGGGAGAAGGAAAAGCATGAATACTACTTGAGATCTTTGGAGGAAAGGTAAGATATAAATGTAATAATAATAATAACAGCAACAATATAGTGGTGTAGGGAAGGAAGTTTGGTTGGGGGAGGGAATTATAATGAAGTACATGCCACCATTTTTGTGCGCTAAGACCTGAGAAATAGAAAGCAAGTGTAACTGCTTATTACGCACCAATTCCCCGCCCCTCCCCAGTCTAGAACATCTTGGTATATAGCAGGCATGTCCAACTCCCAAGAGACTGTGATCTACTCCCACTATAAAAAACTGGCAGTGATCTACCCATTGGATTGAGCTTTTGGGGGGGAGCCTTCACCAAAGTTGTTGAGCGGTTCAACATGCCTGGTATATAGGAATACTATTTTTAAAATGATGGAAAGATAAGAGCTGAAAAACTGGGGGGGGGGGATTCACTTATTTCCCCTTGGACTTTTATACAACATATAGTACCATGATGACCAGAAGTGGGGAACCTGTGGCTTCAAGATGCTGCTGGCATACAGCTCCTATCACTCCTTCCCATTGGCCACATTGGCTGGGGTTGAGATAAGTTGTGGTCCAACATCATCTGTGGGACCACAGGATCCCCACTCCTGATCCAGGCACACAACTACAACTAAGTTCTCAAATGTACACTCAGAATGAATGAATGAACGGATCTTTATTAGTGTCAGCCATCGGCCATAGCAATAAAACAACAATACGATATACAAAGAATAAAATTAAAAGTTAATTATATAAAATACATTTTAGGGTTTTGATGTACACCCAGACGCTCATTCAAAGGGTACCTGTGTTATTCTTTTATGCACTGAAAATATTTATGCGCCACTTTTCCATTAAAGTATCCAAAGTGCTTTGCAACAGCTTTAAAAGAAAGCGCCGTGCAACAAAACCCAAAGGCAGTCTAAATCCAAAACACATTCACCAAGGAGTGAGGCCCATTGACGTCCAGGGCATGCTTCCAAATGGACATGTATATTGTTATTATTTTTATTATTGTGTACCCACGCTTCATCCTAAGGTCCCAGTGTGGGTTACAACATTAAAACACAATGTTAAAACAATTTGCAGTCACAGAAATAATGTCATGAATATAGCAGGTGTGGGAGACCTGTAACACCTCCAAATACTGCTGGACTACACCTCCCATCAGCTGCAAATGTCAATTACTACAATTTATTATTTATGTAGCACTTCACTGTACAAAGTGTTTTGCAATCTTTATCCCAACAATTTTCAAAGCAACAAGGAATGTGTGTCATTAAAATGGCCTTTTGGCTGATAGAAAATGGAGATAGGAAGAGACTTGACCAACTACGTCACAGCTTAAACTTGGAACTAGGTGCTACAAAAGGTATGTTCAACTTCTCCACTGTTCAACTTCTCCTTGCTGTTAAACTAGACGCAGTGCCTCAAAGGTTAATAAATTATGTCCAATATTATTATTTTCAAAGTGCAAAATTTGTTCTCTCTCATCAACTTAATGCTCCCGTTGAGATTACGAGTGCTGGCCGGAATGTGTTGGGCCCCTATTGGACAGCAAAATGTTCCACTATGTTGTTATATTTTTAAAAGATACAATTTTTCTGTAAATTTATTTAGAGATGAAACACTCTGACACCAGTAACCAAGGTCATTCAACACCACCCACCCCATGAAAAGCAACCACAGATGGAAAAAAAAGGAAGAGGACTCCTTTAACTTTGGTCACATCCACACCACACATTTAAGGCACATGACTTCCCCCAAAGAATTCTGGGAACAGTAGTTTCTTAAGGGTCCTGGGAATTGTAGCTCTATAAGGAGTACAATAGCTCCCATAATTCTCTGGGGCAAGCAGGCAAATGTGTGTTGACTCCCGGAAAATGGCCGCTACTACCTCTCAACCGCATGCTCCATCTGGGAGGTATAGTGGTACGAGCGGGCCTGCCATGCTGGCCACTGGGAGAGCACAGGTGAGCAAGTGGCGGCAACAGCTGCTGCCTGCCTGCCTCCTCTTCCTTCTTCAGTGGCACAGTGAGGAGAACAGAGCCCAGCTAGGTTGCTCAAGGATTGTGTGTAAAGGGGTTGGCTGCTCCTTGCAGGCATGATCTCTCTGGAAGGTTCCACCAGCCTGTTCTCCCAGTAAAGCCGAAGTTCAGACTGGGCTTACAAAGAGACTGAGGGCAAGCAGGTAGAGAGGGACGTGTCAGTCTGGTACGTAAGGTAGTGGCAGCTTGCAGCCGGTGCTCATCTAATCCCACCTGCTGTGACCTGGCGTGCAAAAGTGTGGGAGGAGTAGTCACTGTCTTTTTGCACTCCCGCCTCCCCCTCTCCCTGTGGACGGCACATAGCAAACAGGAAAGCGACTTGTCACTTCTCCCTCCACTGGCTCACCTGTCCACTCTTGGCAGGGCAGGGACAGGGAACCTGGACTCCAACTCCCATCGTGCCTGAGAACTGGCCATCTGGGGCTGATAGGAATCTGACTCCGACAATATTGAGAGGGCCACAGGTTCTCCATCCTTGCCGTGCTCCACCCCCAGGAAGGGCAGAGGTGAAGAAGACAGACGGTTCCTTCTGCCTACTTCCTGTCCTATACCTGGCAGGTATAGTGGGCACTGCCAGCAAGTGAGGTTTTCTATATTAAAATGGAGGGTTTTGTATACTCCTGGAGAAGCCACGCTGGCTACACAGGGTCGGAGGCAGGACGCCTCTGAATGCCAACTGTATTTTCAGTCGGGGAGAGATCCATCTGCTTGTGCGCACCTGGGTTGATGACCGTGATGAGAATAGGATAGCGGACAAGACGGGCCTAATCCTGCAAGGCTCTTTTCAGGTCCCAGTTGCTTCCCCCTTTCTCCCGGCGCTGCAGCAGAGAGATTTGGGCTCTGGGCTACTCTGGCAGTGTGTGTGTGTGTGTGTGTGTGTGTGTGTGTGTGTGTGTGTTTGTAAAGCACACAGCCTCCCCCCCCCCCCCCGTCGGGAAGATGTGCAGCAGGGAGGACCAGGCTGCCTCGACCCCACCTCCCCCCGCGCGGTGCCCAGAAGCAGAAGGCGCAGGTGGGCGAGCAAGTTGGGTACCAGAAGCGGACAGCCCAGTCTTCCTCGCTGCTGCTGGGAGAACCTGAGGGCGGGCAAGCCAGCAAACTCCGCAGCAGCTCCGCAGGGCCCGGTTCTCAGCGGGAAGCAAGCGCTTCTCCACCCACCTGCTACCCGGGTGTGCGAGTTGCGCAGGGTCGGGCCCCTCCCGCAGCCTGGACGCCGCTGCGGCCCTAAACCCGGAGCCTAACCGCGGAGCCCTTGGGTGCCTGCGCCCCGCTCGCCTCTCCCTTCCTTACCAGGTACCAGATGCCGAGGATGATGGTCCCGGTGCGGACATGGCAGCACATGCAGCAGCTGTTGGAGTAGAAGCGGGCCCAGGGGGAGCTCATCATCTTCATGGTGGGGAACGCAACAGAAAGAGAGAGAGAGACGCGCGGCTCCGGTCCCGGCGGCAGCTCAGCGGCGAATTCCCCCAGCGCTGCAGCAGCGCCTGGATACCGCCAGCAGGAGGAGGTGGAGGAGGGAGGGGGAACCTCCGTTCCATGACGTCATCGGGCCTCCCGCACGCCAGCGGGGAGGGGCGGAGCCTCCGAGCCCCGGATTGGGCCGGCGAGGAGCGCGCGCCCGAGGAAGGCCGGGCGGAGGAATGAATGAGAATGCCCGAGTGGGAAGATTCGAACCGCGGCCCATTGACAAAAAGAGAGGCGGGCGCACGTTTGCGCTGCAGAGGGAAGTCCATTCCACGCCGCCCCTGAAATTAAAGGGGCTCCTCTGGGAAACTGCGGCGTCTTTGCATCGCCATCGGAAAGAAAGGAAAATTACAGCGGGGACGTGGGCCGGAGGCGCTTTCGCTGGGATGGCCTGGCGACTGGCTGTGAAATTGGCTAAAAATTTAAAAGCATCGAGAGCATAGAGTCACTGCAAGGGCGTCCCTATGGAAGCGGCTTTGTCCTTTTAACTGTTATATGCGGGGTGAAGGGACCAGGAATAAAGGCTGCGCTCTGTGCGTGTGTGTGTGTGTGGGGGGGTGTTGGTTGAAGGCTTACTGAAGGGAGAGGTTTGGGATATAAGTCATCAAATAAATCACCTTTTGATGTTGTGATCTTCTTTCTCAAGGATGCTGCTCCCTAGACCTGCTGCAGTCTTTCCTTTCCCATACAAAATACCCGCATGAACAGAGAGCTGTTGTTTTGCACCCCAAAGTTCTAGACCCAAATTATGCACCCCAGTGAAAGTGTGCACCAGCACAGACCGTGGGGCCTCAAATTTAAGAGGAGCAGGCCCCTGCCAGCTACATCGTAGCTGTGGCGCCTCCTGCAGCACCCCTGAGGCTCTGCGCCTCCCCTAAATCCGCCTCTGCCTAGCATTGTCTTCGCCTCAAAGGTTCCTTTGATTCCCACTCTACACCATCACTGCTTGGAAACCCAGCTCACTCCTATGCATGTAGTACTGATCGTGGGACATATTGCTGCTCATGGGACTTACTGCCAAAGTAAGGAAGCAAAGAATTACAGCCTGTACTGTAGATAACAGTGAAGATCACCTGAAGCATGGAAGGGACCCTGAGGGTAATCTGGTCCAACCCCTTGCAATACAGGAATCTATTGCCCAATGTGGGGTTTGAACTCACAAACATGAGATCACGAGTCTCGTGCTCTACTGACTGGGCTTTTGAATCCCAGGTAATCAGATATTTTATTCCCTTATCTCATTTCGCTTTTCGAAGCACAAAAAGGCATTCAGTTCCAAAGCTGCCTTTATATTAAAATTTCTAAGCAGTGCTGAAAGATTTTTAACCTTTCATATCTTATCTGCTCCACCAGGAAGTTCAGACAAGCACACAAGGTCAAACACAGACAGCAGAGCTTCCTATTCTAAAGCAGAAGATTGAAGTCTTTTAATTATTTTGGAGCTTCATAGATTCTCTCTCCACCCCCCTTAAGAGATTGATTGGATTGGTTCAGCTGATTATAGAAACAGAGGGAGTTCTTGGCTTCTCTCCACTGTTTGCCAATTCACCTCCTAGGAGCTATTCAAGGACCCTTTCAATGGCGGAAGATTGATAGCGGAAATAAAGAGAGATGAAAAATTAGACATTTTAAGATCTATTGCACGCCACTCTATAAATCCTGTTTTAATTCCAATGAAATAGAATACAATTTGGCGACTTTTCAAAGTCCATTTGAAACGTGGGCATTGCTTTAATGTGCTCTTTCTAAAGAGGATTACAGCACAGATCTGCACACTTCTCAAATGGAAGGCCCATTAAGTTAAATGGCGCTTTCTCCCAATTAAGTGTATACTGTAGGGTTGCAGCCTTAGATTACTTATAAGCAGGCATCACAGCTTGTCAAAAATCATATATCTGTCCCTGGAATACTATTTAGTGCTTCAGGGATTGGAGTCATGTGATGTGAGGGTAGAAGATGCATTTTTTTTTGACAGCAGTAATGACCACATCTTATACTTGTTTAACTCCTGCTTAAGTCCCATGGAGGTTAAGCAAGTCCTTAGCTGACTGAGTATACATGAATAGGAATGAAGCATCCAAGCCACCACAAACCAAGATCAGTCATAATAAAGGCTCATGGAAGCATCAAACCTGAAAAGGGACTGCAAATCATTACCCACTAATTTATAAGCTGGGATGCAGCCGGGGTCTGCAATCCTGCACAAAGGTTGCTAAAAATTTCATTGACTTCCAATAAGCTCCTGCATATGGGCTGTTAATCAGTTTTCTAATGGTGGCACAGAGCTAAGCGCAGAAAAAGAACATGTGGAATACAGGGAACAAGAGAAAACTATATAGTATCAGAAGATGGGAGTTTGCAGAGCCACCAGTGGAAAAAACCAACACAGCTGAAACAGAAACAAATTCCCTTCTCACTTGTAGGCTACCATTCTTATCGCAAATGTTGGACTTTAATGGTACATCTTAACATTAAAGCAGACTTCCCCAACCCAGTGTGCTCAGGATGTTGTCAGACTGCAATGGGAGTCATCCAGCATTCAGAGGGCACCAGGTGGGCAAAGGCTACTCTAAGGACAATTGTACCTGGGACTGATGGGTGGAAGGATGTAGATTGATACGTAAGTAAACAGCCTAGTTCTAGGTCAAATATGTGGGATTCGCATACCCCCTAGGAACTCTCTTAACATTGACAATATTATTGGGCTTGTATTTAGAGATTGTTTTGTTTTTGCAGTTTGCATATGCAGCCAAGGAAAGCTATCTGTCTCCACAAGTCACTTTCTTAAATGTTGTGCTTTGGGTTTGAGGGTATTGCACTTTCATTTAGATGCTTAAATACCGCTGTGTACTTAACAGTAGACATATTTCAAGGACTTCACAAGCATTCAAGCTATTTAGCAACAATATGGTTTTAGTGAGTTTGAACTGGGAGGGGAGGAGATCTGCTCCTCCATATCCTCCAGCGTTTCGCCAGTCTTCTTCCACTCAGTTATCTCTCTGCAACCTTGGGCAGCTGTGTGCACCCAGCTTAAAATCTTCTCTCTTACTGTAACAGATTTGTTACCAGAGGATGAAGTCCCTCCCCTGATGGAGAATCAAACAAATGCACTGCAGTCATGCCAGCTGTGTTTGTTCCAAGTTAAAGAAAACACACAGCTTTTTAAATGAAGTGTTTCCAACATGCAACCACAGCTATACTTATTTACAAAACTGGCACCGTATTCAGAGATTTCTGCAACATGCAATAACATCTTTCCAACCAAGGTCCTAGACGAACTCTGTGCTATCTAGGGACTTGAAATGCCTTCGTCACAGCCTTGCAAAGTTATCACTGAAGATGTGATACTGACTTCTAAAAGTTTGTGATTGGCACCTATTTCCTGTTCCTGCCTGCAATTTCTTGTGGGGTTTTTTTTTGCCACATTATAGGATATACATGTCTATAGCAACTGAAGTAGGGAATCACACTGACAGCAGTCTTCTGATTCCACATACGAAAGTGCTTTAAAATATATTTTCAAATTATTCCACAGAACTGGATTGAGGCCCTAAATCAAATGGGCTGGATCAATAGTCACAATGGCCGCCAACCCCCAATTCTTGTTTGAGGTTTTGTTTTAAGTAAAGGAGAACAAAGACAAAAATTAGTAATGATCAATTAAAACATAGGTCCTATAATGCAGGTTGGTGTTAAGCTCTGGGTCTGAAAGATATGAAGACTACAAAATTAAGGCTGCAATCCTAACCCCACTTACCTGGGAGTAAGCCCCATTAAATTCAATAGAAAAAGCAGAGGAATATAGTGTTACCAAAATGGCAAACAGCAACACTAAAAAGGTATTTCTGTGAACAGTTTTGAAAATTAATTTTAATGTATAACATTCTTTAGCAAATAGTTAAATAATGTCTGTCTACTGTAATTTTTTTGTTTTTTTAAAAAACAAAGTTTTCATCCACCTTGAGCCAACTTTGTAACAAACATGTATGAATTCTATACACTTTCCCCAAGAAAACCAAACGAAAAGTCAAGAGTAAAGCATGCAATGACTACCCAATCACATATCACATTTTTTTTTGTAAAGTTGTGCATACAAACAATTTCAAAAGTTACAAAACCCACATGAATCTTTGAAAAACATTCCATGCATTTACTAATGAGAATATGTTAGCTGCTTTGCTTGTGTTTGCCCCATAAAAGGTTATCTGGACGCAGTTGGCCATGAAGGCTACAGTTAGTCAATATAAGTAAAGTGTACATTCCATATTAATACAACTTTGTTTTGAGGGGGAAAAGGTCATTGCCAATTGCGCAAAGTAGAAAATTCCCGTCTTTACATTTTCTGGTTGCTAAATTTTGCTGCCTTGCTGACATTCAGGCAGGAACATTTAGGTTTTATTGACTCAAGTCTTGTGCTTTTCAAGAACTTCAAGAATGCATTGCTCCAGAAACTGGGAAATATCTACAATCCCCATAGATAACTGATTTCAGCTGTAGTTGGAGCACAATGCCAAAATTTGAGGGAAAGCCTATAGTTCCAGTTTAGGATTCCAAAGGTGGAGGATAGGAAATCCACAGAGACATCACCCTTGAGTAAAGCTGAAGGCTGCTGTTAGAAACCCATGTCAGTTGAAAAACACTTTTAGGACTGGAATGGATGTAAACAGGACATTTTAGGTTACAGTCCTCTGCAGAGGTTAAGTGTTCCAGTACTGACAACTGAGAAAAGCAGGTATTGAGAACTTTCAAATTTTACAAGTTTCAATCCGATTTCCAAAAACACAAATACTGTACTTTGGGGCAGAGTCTGCAAGCAGCAGTTGGTGTTCAAAGTAACACCAAAGAGACAACCCAATTAATTCTTAAGAATTCTTAAGTTCGTAGGGCAACTGTCCACAGCTGACTGAGCACAAGGGTTCTTTGCAAGGATGCCATGATATTGCTCAACAGCAGGTTTAGAATTGAAAGTGGCTGGTTGTGACCGAAGTTGTGATGCTAGAGAATACCGTTACACTATCATTTAGTAGCTGGGTCACACTGATTTGTGAGAAGCTCACACAAGCAGCTTTACTGTCAAAACACATTAAAATGCCTCTGACTTTGCATTTGACCTGCAAGCAGATATGTATATAAACCCTTCCCATTCAACAATTCTCCTTAAATAGGAGGGATGGTGGTGAATGAACTCTTGTGAATTAGCCAACATGATTTAATGACTCTACATAATATATGGACACTTACTTAGGCCAATCACATAAGCAAAGGCATTGCCCACCACATTTCATGAATAGCGGTTACCATTTCTCTACCTTTCACATAAACTGACATTTGATCATGTGTGGAGAGGGGCTGTAACTTTTTTTTAATACTGTCAGTGCATGAAATTGGTTGAACTCTCTGTAGGTGTTGATGAAGAATGGAATTTACAACATACATGATTTCACATGTTCAACATTCTTTTAAAAATCATAGTTGAAAATCCAATTTCAACATTCGGTAATTTCATGGACACTTGTGTCTTCTCAATAAGACAGTCTATGTACTATATACTACTAAATAACACAATCTTATCACTTTGCTCAATTTATTTTAACAAAATTGATTTAGAAATGTCACTGAATTAAACAAAACATTTGAACATGTAAACATCTGCCATGTTCCTGTAACAGGAATTAATACCTGTGGACATTAGTATTCGTTTATTAGGAACACTATCAATTAATAAGGCTTGTCTTCAATACAACTAAATCCAGTTTGTTGCTTTAATTGTTCTTGCATTGCAAGTTAAATTTTTACCAAATTTTCTGATTTAGACAATGAAACATTATGGGAGAGTCAGTAAGTACCATCGGTTACAGCTGTTACAATTTCTCTGCCACATGAAAAACCTAAGCCAATCACATCAAATAATCATTGCTTTTCTTTAATAGATGCTCACCAAGTTATGTTAATTATGGTCCTTTAAAACACACACAAACATTTTGTAAAGGCTATATACAGTGTACATGGCTGAGCATGCACTATTCATAGATAGATACCTGCCTGCTGGATGTGATGTAATTACACAGTGCCTGAAATGATGCAGCTCAACTCCCATTTTAATCAATAATTCCAAGAGGAAAGTTGGTTTTACAATTGCTATATTTGCATGATTTTTAAAAAAATACAAAACACACTAATCCCATTTAAGAACTCTAGATGCAGATTCTACATAGGTTAAGGCAGTAAAAAAGCACTTCCTGATACAGGTGGTCTCAAGATCAATTAAAGCTGTCTGAAGCCATTATTTCCCTCTTTCATTCTCAACCACATCTCTGAAGAGTTTATGGAAGTTTTCTTTAAAATTACATTTAATAAAAATAAAAATGGGACATGGAAGAGACATGAAATACAACTTCAAAATTAATGTGAATAAAATTTTAAGGGCAACAACTAACCTATTACCTTAAAAAGGAATAAAACACGACTGATTTGGAGCATACAGCCCCTTCTTTAAAATATATTATTTGAGTAATTCAAGTAGAAGACTAATCAGAAGCAACTTCATGAACCATGCTCAAGTTTTGACCAATTTTCTCAGTTTCTTAATTCATAACAGTTTCTGCAAGTTTTGCATTCTTAACCACATTTCTTATGCTACAGAAATGACTTTACTGAATGGTTCTAGTCATAATTTTTCCACTTATTTTGAAATATTTCCTTTAAGTCAGGGGGACTATTCAAGAGCAAGCATTTATGACTCCAGGCTCTCTGTACTTATAATTAACTTTATAATCAGCACATTCCATTAAGTATTAGAAATATATGGCAGATTTAACCAGAGTTCTTTGATTTAGGCATTAAGAAATTCAGAATGGACACTACTCAGAGTGACACTGTTTTACAGATGATTTAGGAAATTTTAAGACCAATCCTTTTTCTCCAATGGACGTAAAATAGAGATAATCTGTTGTAAACAGGGCACTGTTGTAAAGACAAGTTGTTTTTTATAATTACTTTCCCCATATGTTGAAACAGACTCTTCAATGTGTCTTCCAGTATTGTCATATTTCCTGTTAAATTATGTCACCAACTTATTTTCCTTCTGTTCCTGTTCTTAAAGATGGTTGTGTTCAAAGCAGTTTGTTTTTAAAAAAATCTGTTGAAATTTATATAAAATTCTGTACAGGTTCACAAATTATTGCATAAACAGCATAATCTTCACGACAAGTGTTTCTGCAACACACGTCCATCTCAGAAAATTCACGTTTCCCTTCTGGCCTTTTTCTTCTTTTTAATTTGTTTGGGAGACTCCCAGCTCTCTTCAGACTTGGCTACAAGTTTAAGAATAAAGAATATTTACTGTCAATTATATTTATGTACAGTTCATTCATACATTTTTTGAATAATATTTATTAAGTTCCCATGCCTCTAATTGTATATTATAACAAAAATCTTGCTTTAATCATAACTGTTTTAACCTCTTCATCATACATTTCATTCTACATCATACATTTCATTCTACTGAGTTACTCAGGTAAGGAAATGCAAAAATTAGAAATTCCACTAAGGCAACATCTTTATCTCTACATCTAGGTCAGGCATAGGAAAACTCGGCCCTCCAGATGTTTTGGAACTATGACTCCCATCACCCCTGACCACTGGTCCTGTTAGCTAGGAATGATGGGAGTTGTAGTCCCAAAACATCTGGAGGGCCGAGTTTGCCTATGGCTGATCTAGGTAATGTCATGGCTTGAGAACTGTCTTGGTATGACTTTTGATGCGGTGACATTCAATATGGTATGATTTTCCTACATAAACGCAGGAAATGATCTTACACTGGGTCAAGCCATTGGTTCATTTAGCCCAGTTCTGTCTACGCTGACTGTTCAGATGGGAAGTCAATTTCCATTCACAAATGTGGTTTGTTACAGGCAAAGTGTCACATGCCAATTTCATTTTGTGACATACTGGTGCAGGAAAATAATCAAGAAACGAAGACCCTCAATTTCCCAGCCTCCTGACAGCTCAAACACATAAATCTGTAAATAACACATTTTCATAGTGCATACAAACCCCACTGGTTTCAAAAACAGGACTGATGGATGCTGAATGTTCAGAATCATGCCTATGAGGGATAAGCATAATCTGCAAAAAGATCTGCTTGGTTGTTTTGATACAACCACCATTTGGTTGAATGAAAATAGAGTACTTCCCACTGAGTCTAGCAGGCACCTGGAGGAAGAAATTACTTACTCTGTGGCGGAGGCACACTGTTTTGCTTAACATTAGAAATAGGAACTTCTGTCTCCGGTAGCATCTGTGGCACTTGGGAAGTTATCTTGTCAGATTCACTCTCTGATACAGTTACAGATGGCTCAGTAGAAACAGCAAATGAGGGCATCTCCTCAGGCTAAAATAAAAACTGCAGATTAGAATACAGACTTTTTGGCAACATTTAATTATTACTGTTTATAACAGAGGATGTCGAGACATTTGAGTGCATTTTTAATGTTTCATTTGGACTAAGTGACAAAACAGGAGAATGAGAAGCTATCATTTCCAGACAAAATAGTGTAAAACTAACAAATTGCAACTGTGACCTAACTAGTGTAAATTTCCTTGGATAATGGCCAGAAAAATATTTAAAGAGCTGGGTCTTGTTAATTTTTTTTTTTAAAAAAAAGGTCACTGAAGATGCCCGACATTGAGATTCAGCTCTAGGATTTCTGCAGAACTTGTAACATATGCAAGGATATTCGTTCGGGAAGAATGGCAAAGTAAGTAATGTAAGAACGTAAGACCAGCCCTCTGGGTCGGACCAAAGGCCCATCTAGTCCAAAGATTATGGGCAGAATTTTATGCTGCACTATGACGTACAATCCATCTGCGCAAACATTGCAACTTGCCAGATGGTCTGATTCCCCCCGTCTCCTTCCCCCACAAAGTCTTTTGGGGATTCTCCTTACCCTCTTGGGAGTCTATTTTGGTGGCTGGGGGGTGGGAGGAGGAGGGAAAGCCCCACTGCACAAGCAAAAGTCCTTGTTCAGGGTTTCCCCTGACAGGGATTGTTAGGTGAATCCCAAACTCCTTTCCCACAGAGGCCAAACAGATGTCTCTGCATATGTATACTTCTTCCTGCTGTATACATGATCTGTGTTTATGGCATGCTGTGGTCTAAGGAGCTCATGTGTAGAAGGGCCCTGAGAAATGGAACAATACTTTTTTGTTTATAAAGTTAAATTATACCTCAGCCTTTAGACTCTCAAAAATATGGGTGCTTTTTTGTTGATTGTAAGTATTGAAAGTATGCCTGATGAGCACCTAGATATATTTATCTATACCTTAGCTTGTTCACTAGTGCTGATGGTCTTTAAAGAGAAAGCTATCTCCTCTTGATGAACTTTTGAGGTATCTTCTGGAAATTCTTCTCCAGCATGTCTTTCCAGGTCATCAGCATCCTACCAAGAAAAAAGAAACACAAAGGATACTGAGGAACTTGAACCACTCTTTCTAATCCTGTAAAATCAATTCTGCTGCAAGATCAAATCAGTGTAATGAACCAGAATTTAAATACCTAATTTTGTAATCTAAAATCAGTTTCTCCTCTCGGTTTAAGATTGATAAAGCATTTCATGATAGTAATAAATAGGGAAATATTTCAATTTCATTACGTTCTAGCAGTTTTTTTCTATTGGTCAGAACCACCGTCAGGTAAAAAGACAGAGTATAAACATATCTATCTATAATAATAGCAATAATAATATTCTGCCTCACCTGTACAGGAGAGCTAGCCTCTTCTCCCTGCTTCTTCTTTTTCTTTTTCTTCTTCTTTGATTTACCACTTGCAGTACTTTGCAGAGCTGGTTCTGCCTTTTCTTTCTCATCATCTGAAGCCTAAAGAACAGAGAATGTTTCATTAGAATAAGCTGCTTCTCTACATAACCATGAAATTAAACTATGTCTGTTTTCCAACCCATTTCAGTTATGTTTTTAACACAGAGAATCAGGATGCATATTAAACGCACAGAAAAATGGCAAGAAAGCAGCAGTTGTCTATGGTATTAGTCCACCTTTTCTAAAAACTAAGAAGCATTTTTAGGATCAGACTAATTCCAACAGATCTCATAAATACCTTTTGTGCCTCAGATAGCGCTTCCTCAAGCTGTGGAATGCAGTGAGTCTTTTCTTCTTCTATCCAGTTTCCCCATTCCTCTGCAGGGGCATTCCAGTCAGAACTGGGATCAGCAGAAGATAGGCCGTCTGTGAATAATGAAGGAACAAGTTTCAAGTAGTATAGTAAAAGTCATGTGACTCAAATCACACACTAATTATGTCAATTTTTAGAGTGCATAACTTTGCTTTATTCCTCAAGTATTATTGGTCAAATATCAGTCAAGTATTTTCTTAAAAAATATTTGCTATATTACTACAGAAAACATACTTTAGCATAACTATTAAACTTGATATTTTGAAAAATATCAGTTGCTGTGAAACAATGAAGTTACCTTTAAAATTACTACAATTACCATTTTTAAACACACATAAATCAAAGTAGCAGCAACTATTAAAAAGCAAAAGCTAGATTTTTAAAGGCAGTTGTGCCAACCGGGACTATTCTTCCAGAACCAATAGCATCATCTGCCTGGTTCCTGTAGAATGCAAGATGGGTAATTCCAGACAGTGACAAGGTCACTGGTTAACTGACTGTGTTTCTGTTCCCAATGGGAGACATTTGCACTTACAGTGGTACCTTGGGTTAAGAACTTAATTCGTTCTGGAGGTCTGTTCTTAACCTGAAACTGTTCTTAACCTGAGGTACCACTTTAGCTAATGGGGCCTCTTCCTGCTACCACCGCCCGACTTCTGTTCTCATCCTGAAGCAAAGTTCTTAACCCGAGGCACTATTTCTGGGTTAGTGGAGTCTGTAACCTGAAACGTCTGTAACCCGAGGTACCACTGTACAGCAGGTAGCCAGTAGGAGTTTTGCTCCACTAAGATTGCCTCTGACCCCTATAGAGCTAGGGACTATCAGCCCTCCCTCCAAATACAGTCATACCTTGTTTTGCGACCGGGATCCATTCCAGAGCCTCGGCAGCTAGCCGAAACGGATGCAGGGCAAAGCGCCGCGTCTGAGCACGCACACAGAGCGGTTTGCACTTCTGCGCATGTGCGAGCGGCAAACCTGGAAGTAACCTGTCCTGGTACTTCTGGGTTTGCCACGGACGTTCGCTGGAATGGATGCTAGACAATTGCCTGAAGAATCAGTTGTCTAGTCCAATAGGCTAAAGTACTTCTTTCTATATACACCTATACATGGAGGAAGATGGCCATTTCTAAGCAAGGGAACACCAATGGAAACTAGCTTTGTCTATCAATCATGCTTTGTCAGGGCACAAAAATCTACACTATTTAGAAGCAAAATTGCAATCTGATCTGAAAGATGGTCTATTTAAAATATACCGGTAAGTCATTTTGCTTGCACAAATGTCTCAAAAGATCTCTACCACTGAGATAACATAGTTAAATGAACCCCATGGAGGGAGCCATGCAGATGTTAGCAGAGACAATTAATAGTTTGCAGGACTAATTTATTGTAGTGCAAGCTTTCATGGGTGAGAGCCACTTGCATAGTTTAGCCTTTTGGCCCTTGTTTTATTTTTAAAAAGCATTTCCCTCCCTCTTGGGTGCACTTCAACTTACCCACTAAGTAGGCACCTCATGCATTGAATAAATTCGGACTCTGCTCCCCAAAATGCATGTCACAATATATTTCTTAGGTTTGGGGATAGCAAAACCACACTTCATTATTAAAAGCATGTGGATAAACACCTGGTCCCATTTGCAGAGGACACATGGATGAATAGGAATATGAATATGAATGTAAATCTTTCTAGTGTAAGTCGTACAAGGTTTTTAAAAAATAACTTACTTAACCCAGACCATTCATCATCAATATGCGCCTGATTACGATTTAAATCCCATTGGAAGTCTGTAGTAGTAGGTTGAGGAACAGATTCACTGCTGGCTCCTGAAAAGAAGACAACACACACACACATAGAATAAGCTTTATGAACTGATAGGCATGTTACTACATATTAAGATATTTCAAATGGAAAAGGGCCTAGTATTTTAAGAATTCTACATGCAATGGAATAGCTTGTTTCTTTGCTGTCCCTGATATTACCGATTAAACCCAAAGAGAAAAGCTGATTTACATACGATCAAACATCCTACCCTATTCTGAAAATCCAGAGAATGAAGTATTTTAGTAGCATCTGCTAAGCCAATAATGATAGTTGACATTTCTGAAAACCAGCCTATTAACTACCATATGCATTTTATACGTAAGTTTTTCCAAACTTATATGCAACAACTCTTTCAATTAACATAGATGACCAGAGGTTTTCCGAAGAGTATAACTTAAGCATGTAGTTCATCTGTAGAGCAATTTTAAAATATTACCAGAAACTGGAGGATTTAGCCCCAATGAAGTGAATGAAGTAGAACTCTGTTCAGGAGGATTAATCCTTCCATCCACTCCAGACCAGGCTGTTGAAAAAATACAAAATAACCTATTTTTGCTACTGAAAATTAGGCACACATTCTTAAGACAAGCCTCTTACAAGACTAGCTTTTTCCAATGATTTTAGGGAACAAAATATTCCAGATTCATTGTACAAATACAACAGCTTGTAACATTGTAGCCAAGGATTTGACTCCACCATGTTTCATTTCATTGTAACAAGTAAAATAAGCTAATGGCCTGAATTTCACAAGTGTCATAGTTCTAATTCACCTTATTCAAAGACTGCAAGATCATTCTTCTTCTAAGCCTTATGCCTTTATAACCCCCAAAACAATGAATTAGGGATCAATCAGCTACCTGGAGCTGTGCTTCAAACAAGTATTACTGTAAGCTGTGGATAATTACATCTTACAAGTTTTATCTTCAACAGGTAATAGCAAAACATGATGATTCTTCTTTCAGATATGCTCTTAATTTTATTAGTAACAATTTGGATTGAATTTTAACTCTTGCTTTTGAGCTTTCAGATTCAAGTTAGGGAAAAGAGAAATACACAGAAACAGAAATCCTTCAAACTTTAAATTAAAAAGTATTTTCAACCCTGTCTACACATTTTTACACTTCTGCCCTTTCCCAAGAAGCTGAATGAAGCTGATTATTTATACAGATTTTTTCTTAAAGTCCAAGCTGACTGAGAGAAGGATGAGTAGGGTTCCAATGATACCCTGCATGGATATCTGCTGCTAAGAAGTTAAAATGCTATCCATGTGGTGCTAATCTCCACATAGGCCACAAGTAGCTCTTCGTACCTTAACCACAGCATATAAAAGGAAAGGCTAAAGCTTCCTAATCATTACTCAAATAATTTTTCTACAATGAGAGCTGAAAGAAGTATGTTGGGCGGGACATTAAAGATACATAATGCCATTTCTTAAAGACAGTTTTTGTTCTTAGAGAAACAAGCACTTACCAATACCAGGGAACAAAGTGCGCTCACCCCAGGTTCTGCCCACCAGGGAAACTCCCCAGTCCTTCCCATTTCCATGATCTCCAGCATCTTTTCCCCAAGCTGATGTCTCATTCTTCCTTTTGCTACCAGAAGATGATACTGAACTCCACTTCTCCTCACTTGCACCAATCTGAGGAGAAAGCTTTACAGGCTTTTCGTTCCAGTTGCCTCCATTTACTGTGGGGCCTTCACTCAGTCCTGAAGGAGCTTTTTAACACAAACATATACTTAATTGTAACATGTGTTTTAGTTGATACCATGAATGTACCTGATTAAAAAAAAATAAAAGTCATATTCTGCCAAGGGAAGCTCATAAAAATACCAAGATTACATTAACATTTCCATTGAACTTTTTGTTGTTGTTATTCTGCTCTTATCTCATTTCTAATCCAGCCCTTTTCTTTTTCTTCACTTCTTCCTCAGGAAAAGCTGGCTAGCCTAACTGAATACCAATACCACTCATGTGTTTCTCTGTTCATAGTTGCAGTCACTATCAGATGGGGAAAGGAAGGGTAGAAAGAAGTGTTTTTGCCATAACTATCCAGAGGGCAGTAACTATATAAAAATGGGTGAAATTCAGCCTTCACTAGATCTACAAAAAACCACTTCTCCCTATCTGTACTAATCGTATTGTGAACACTTGACAATGTGTGTCATAAAACTCAGTTGTATTTAATTTTGAGCAAATGGATGCAAGATCAGGCTGAAAGCCTCACAATTAACACAATCACAACAACATATTCCTATTATTACCAACGTCAATTCTCTTCATCTATGTTAAGAGAAATTAATGGTTTTTACTAATAATGCAGGTTAGTAAAAAGTAACTGACAGCAGAATTATAAAAAAGAAAGAAGCTGAAACTACACAACTTAAGTTAGGGGGAAAAACTGTATAGTAATTATGCAATACATTACACCCCACATAACTATGCAAAAGCTCCGTGTGAACCAGTGCACAAAATTCTAAGCAGTACCACAACTCCAATTAGGTTATTATATGCAGTAAACAGTCCTTACCTTGCTGAAGTGTAATTTCTCCTTTTCCAGATTTAGGATTACTAACTTGAGCATTCAGAACAGGATCACCTGATTAAGAAAAGCTACATTAGTGACTAAATATCCTACTATAATCCTTTTATTTATGCTGATGGATAGGCAATCCTAGGCTCCATTTTTTTAGTTAACACCTTTTAAAAGCGTTAATTAAATCAACAGAGCAGAGTTTCAATTATTAGTGTGTAATCTGTATTCTTCTCTTGTTCTTTAAGTGTTGCTGCCCTGCCCCCTAAGACGAGAAGTGAAAAACAAAACTAGAACAAGAGTCACATATCTACCTTTGCTTTTTCTGGTACCAACTGAAAGGGATGTTGCAGATGTTAGCTGTTCAGTGGAGATTGTAACTGAATTTTCCATAGCTGGTAGATTTGATTCTGGCCCAGAATCGGTCAGTACCTTGTCACGTTTACGCTGCTGCCGTTTCTCTCTGTTACTGATTTTTGTTTCCCAAGCGCCTGAAAGAGGTATAAAAAGCCATTAGTTAAAACAGAGGAAGTAACCTATCTCAGTGGTTTTCAAACTGTATTTCAGTGAATGTTGGGTGTTCCTCAAAAGCTTGTCAGAAGTTGCTCAATGAGGGAGTCACCAAATGGCAGACAAACTGATCTGAAAGACCACTTACCCATATTTTTTATTGCCTACCACAGGTCCCTGTTTGCTAAATACATATTGAAAGTCCCTCAATATCCAGCTTCACTTCCATATACAGTTATACAGCTTGATGCTCTCTCAAACGGTTCTTTCCCCACTTTCAAATGTCATCATTGCAGGTGCAAACTCTGGCTGTCCTGAAATCTTGTGGGCATTTTTTTTTTAATAGCTATGGAGGAAAATCATTCTAATAGTTACACCCAAGTTGCTTTTATTGAATTTCCTTCAACTCAAGTGCAGTTATCACACCCAAACCCCAAAACACATTCTGAAATGTTTGCTCCTTCCCAACACTGAAAATACAATGCCAGTTCAAGTCTGACACCTCAGATTATTTGATAAAACCTGTAATTTAGGCAGCAATCATAACACAATTATATTCTACAATCACATGAACTGGCAGCTTGCTGCTCCATATGGATAAATTGACCCATAAAGGCAAAGAGCTCAAACCTATTAACAGATTAAAAACAGGTTTCATTTTAAAGACCGTAATAGAATGAACCACAAATTTCTTAAAATGTTTTTATTAATAGCACCATTATTAAATTTTTAACTTGCCCTTCCTCCTGAAGGAGCACAAGGATTATTTTTTTTAAAAAACCATACATGCTTTTCAGTACCTTCATCAACTTCCTTTCTATCAACACGTGACTGGTCCTGAACTGTTTTAGCATCTCCCTTTGGTTTCTTCTTATTCTTCTTTGACTAAAATAAAAAGCAAGTATTTTCTATCAATATTAATTTAAGCTATCAAAATACCTGAAGTTGCACAGTCATGTTACATTTAGTAGTAATCTTTTTGAAATGCACTGCTTCACACTGCAGTACAGGCATTTCATAAGGAATCTAAAAATGCCCCAAAGCAAAAGTATAGGTTTTAAAAACTTGAGCTTTACAAAAGCCAACATTGATTAAAATGTATTACTTAACCAGAGATGTATTTTATAAAACATCGTACAAATTATGGCTACTATCCTAAACCCATTTACCTGGGTAGTCCCCCTTTTCTAGTAGCCCCATTGAACTTGGTGCATCTCTATTCTAATTAGACAAATTTATGATTGTACTGAAAGAGTCTATTGTTAACAATAAGCATACCAATGATTATGGTTGACAGTATTGTCAAATACTGAGGTTGCACATGGGAGCTATTTTTTAAAAAATGTATTCCCGTATAAAAACAATGTAGTCACAATGTAGACTTTATGTCAAACACAAGAAATTAAGATATGAACCAGAGGTTGAGAAATGGGCTGCTTCTCTTTTTAATCTAGTAATAATTCCTATACTTTGGTAGAGTTGGGAGGGCAGGTATTTCTTCTGATGCTACACTGAGTTGCTTTATAAGCTTTCCTGAAATTGGTATAAGGTCAAGGAAGTATGTACCCTTCTCCAAGCATGGAAGTCAGGACTTGCTTCTAGTCAGACTAGATCTCAGAGGCACAAAGCTCAATGTGATTGTAAAGATTGGATGGTGCAACAAGACTATTTGCTGGTGGCAAATACAGATTTTTGGCTGGTTACCAACACTAGTCAAAATAGTAGAGCCTTTGCCTGAAATTTGCTTTAGACACTATCAACTTATATATATTATCTACAGTTTTCCATCACTTACAAATAACCAACCTTTTCAGCTTTCTTTTCTGCCTCTGACTGCTGTTTAAGGTTGTCTCTTCGAACTGTCTGTATTACTTCCTCTTCAGACACTTCATGAGCAGGTTGACCATTAAGCTAGAAATCAGAAAATTGTCACATTAATTTTAGACAGAGTTCACATAACTACACATTGTATTTCACTGTTTTTCAGTCTAAATGTTTAATTCGACCGAAGTCTGCCAATGTGACATACTTACCTACCCACTACTTGTTTGCTCACTTCTAGTTTAGAACAGAATCTTAAAACTTTCACTTAACAACTATTCACTACAATTTAATATGACCAAGAAAGTGGTTTAATATGAATTGCTGACTGGGTCACGGTTACATAATAGAGTCACAACAAAGGGTTGTATCTGAAGTAGTGCTGAGTAACGCAACTGGTTAATGCAAGGATTTTTGCTTTTGAAACAGGAATCCCCCTCTCCTGCCCCTGCAATCTGTTCTAGGGGCTCCCCAGCACAGATCTGGGGAGGGCACAGGGCATGAATGGAGGAGAAGAGAGGGAAAATCCATTGTGCAAGTGTAAATCCTTGTCCTGATGAGATGAGTTTGTTGAATACTGCCCAAGGTTTTGTTAAAATTCCACCAAATGCACTGTTATGAATGGAAAGCAAAGACAGAAAAGGGAGCTAATAGTATTTCCCCAGTATTACTGAAAATATGGGCTCAATTTATAAACAAACTGTGTTCATTGGTATCTCCAAACACTTCAGTGCTATTCCACCCACAGCTTAATAAAAATGAAAGCATAAGCCAATTTACAAATTGGCAGAGAAAAGGCTTTGAGAAATTCAAAGATTGGATTGTTTATAATCAAGTAAAATCTCAGGATGAGATGCAAGAATGCATAAAAAATACAGAACTTGCTCTATTTGAATATTTCCAAATTAGAAATTTTCTAATAAATTGGCTATGACAATGTGAGACATCTAAACGATTAACTGAATTATTAAACATATGGGGTAAAACTGCCTGGTGGACTATGTTTTCAAAATGGATACAGGTGATAGGAATAATGATAGGGATCTCTATTCCAACTGAAAACTGGAAGTATATCTGGGGAAAAAATACAATCATACTGCTTCGTTAACTTTAATATATAATGCAGAAAAACTCTGGATATTATGGTATTTAACCCATTTAATACCAGTAATTATAGTAGTTGGAATTGCGGTTCAACTAGAGTCAATTTTATACACTGTTGGTGGGAGAACCTTGAAGCTAAGAATATTGGCAAGAAATAATACCCGATGTAAGTTCTACTTTGAAATATATGCTTTGGAAGGACCGCCAAATAATTTTGCTTCCATATTTGGAAAGTACCCATGGAGGGGGGAAATTTGTCATGTCATACAATAGTGGCAGCACAGATTCTATATGCCAAGTATGGTGGAAGGAGAAATTCCTAGTTTGAAGGAATGGTATATCAAATTATGGGGAATAGCTGTTCGAGTAAAATTACTTGTCTATTTGAGTTTACCAAGGGAAAAAGGTAATCAGATCTGAATAGGATTAGGTACAATTCATAGAATTTTGGAATAGCAAGCAGCTATTGGGTTAGTTATAACCCTTTCTCAAGTTTATGAAATTTGAAATAGATGTCAAATTTAACAAAGAAGGAATTTTTTTTTATTCTACTCTAATTTGAATCTTGCTTATTTCTACCTTTCCCCCTTAATCTTATTATAATTAAGAGCTAAATTGTCTTCTCAGTATTCTTACCAATGGGGCATATAAATGTATATATTACTATTTAAGATGATTTATTTATTAACGATACAGATATCTGATTTTAAAATAAAATGCGTATTAACAGTAAGTCTCACTTATCCACAAAAAGTGGAAAAAGTTAAATGAGTGGCACTGCTTAATTTCCAAGCCTCAAATAACATTGAGGTTTCTTTCAATTGCATGTAGTCCAAGGCCACAAAAGCAAATCCTATCCTAAATATTATGCAGTTAAAGAACAGTGATATTACAGTACCAAAGCTAAGGAGGTCTTTCTGCTCAAGGAGTTGGGAGGGAAGACTCACTGGAAACCTAGAGGTATACTGCCTTCAATTACATGAACCAAAGGCAGAATAGAAGCAAAATAAGAATGTTGAGTTAAGAATCTGAGGCATCATCTCATCTACAACTAAAATTAGTCTCTGCAATAACAATGGGTATGATCCAGTGAATCTCACTGATTTCAATGGAAAAACATGCAGGTGGTGCTTAAGCCTTTCATTGAAGCCTTTTGAGAAACTTGACCTCTGCACTCCCTTCACACTGACAACCCCCAAAATACTTCATGTGCCCTGCTTCTTTGGCAACTCCACTTTTATCATAATTAAGCTGGCTTAAATGGAGGCCAAAGAAGAAAAGAGGCTGTGGGCCAAATGGGACTGCATGTGTACCATGGGCCAATTCTGACCCACGGACCAGTAGTTCCCCATCCTGCTTTAGAACCCCAAAGAAACTGCTCAAAAATTGAAAGTTGAAAGAATGTGAAATAGCACCTACTCTTCTGCCTCAGAGCAGAGAGCTCTAGGATTAAGAGAAGACATTATAATGGCTTAGTTCAGATGAAGAAAGATAGCTATCAAAAAGGTAGATTGCACTCAAGTTCATTTCCTATTATCCAAACCATGGTTTGGAGGTTCAGAATGTGACATTTGAATCAGGCCTATGTATTTTGCCTTCAATTCCCTATGTGAAAAATTAGTGTATTTTCCAGGCAGACATCACTACAGGATTACTGCAAAAATCCGATATTTTGAGATACATCTCCTTAAATTAATGCCTACTTTCTGTATCTGACACACAGTCACAATTCACAACAAAACAAAGATGAAGCTCACTAGTAAGATATCTCCAGTTAGAGGATTTTGGAGCAACATTTTACAAATTTACAAAAAAAAGAACTTTAAAATAAACACTTTAATAGCTAATGTGCATTATTTGACATGCCCTGGAGCCACTTGGATGGCATAGTTTTTATTCATCAAATATTACAACTTTAAGAGTAAAAGTTGGATAAGGTTATATTTAAAATCCAGAACAGTAAAGTGACTTTCATCTTTACAGGAAAAAAGTTCTAGTGTTTCCTACAAAAAAACCTTGAAAATATTTGAGACATGCCTAAAACTTTATTATAAATGCTTTATTTTCAAACATAGGAGCCCGAAGTTAGCACTGTCATGAAACCAATTTCTAAATATAACTACAGTAGTTTGAGTTCGTGTCAAATTCTCATTTTACAACATGAGCGGCTGGAAAAGGCAACAGTTGCAGAATACTCCCTTCTACAATTACATCCAATCCTTGATTGAAATGGGGTAAAGAATCTAACCTTTATACATATTATGATATACTCCCAGCAGCCTTGACACGATTTCTTAAGCAAAACACATAGTTTAGTTCAAGTTTAGAAGATTTTCTGCTTCTCTGTCCAGAAGCTGGTAATAGCAACTGAAACAAATAACCCTATGGAAAGTGATGAAATCTCTCAGCTAAGATAGTCAAAAATACCAAAAAAGAACATGGCTCAACAACCAGGCTTTGAAAACTTGATCTTCTCTCTTGCACAAAGCACTACAGCAGTAGGGAGAGGAGAAACATCAAGCGATCCGACTATGGCAGCCCAATTCTTGCCTACACCACAGCATAAAGCAATCACATTATACAGTATGGGATTAACATCTCCTGTCATAGTCACATGCCTGTCCTGCAGCAAACGATGCTAAAATCTGAAGCATAATCACAGAATTGTACAGTTGGAACTTGGAAAGGGTTCC
Organism: Podarcis muralis; assembly: GCF_964188315.1. Taxonomy (NCBI): domain Eukaryota; kingdom Metazoa; phylum Chordata; class Lepidosauria; order Squamata; family Lacertidae; genus Podarcis; species Podarcis muralis. Next base: position 24,389,883 of record NC_135662.1, read on the forward strand.
AAGGGTAATCTATGCAATGCATAAAGGTAAAGGTACCCCTGCCCGTACGAGCCAGTCGTGTCCGACTCTGGGGTTGCGCGCCCATCTCGCTTAAGAGGCCGGGGGCCAGTGCTGTCCGAAGACACTTCTGGGTCACGTGGCCAGCGTGACAAGCTGCATCTGGCGAGCCAGCGCAGCACACGGAAACGCCGTTTACCTTCCCGCTAGTAAGCGGTCCCTATTTATCTACTTGCACCCAGGGGTGCTTTCGAACTGCTAGGTTGGCAGGCGCTGGGACCGAGCAACGGGAGTGCACCCTGCCGCGGGGATTCGAACCGCTGACCTGACGATCGGCAAGTCCTAGGCGCTGAGGTTTAACCCACAGCGCCACCCGCGTCCCATGCAATGCATAGGGTGGGGCAAAATTTCACAAAAGACTTAGGGAGAACCAAGGCTGTGCTGCTGATACAAAAGTGGCCATGGCATGTGGCAGAAGTTAGGGGAGCTCGAATGCAGGAGAGGGCCTGACTGGAGTTACAAAGTCATCCCATACTTGAGATCTGATGGCTAAAGAGCTATAGGATTTAGCACAAGGGGAATCTCTGGTAGTTGGAAACTAGTTTAAACGACAGCTGTTTAGCCTGTCACTTTAATGATTATTGTATCATTTTAAATACTTCAAACTTTCCCTTTCAAAATCTTCTCCACCATGGAGGCTAATCAACAAAAGCCTATGACTTTGCCACACACATTGCTTATTTGTTGTTGGGAAATAGTAGATATGGATCTTCTCCTCAACCCTAAAATAATCTGGCTTCAGCTGGCCTCAGGGAACTTGACAGGCTTTGAGGCAATGGCTCCTCCACAGTCTACTAATCAAGCACACTTTATGGTTAGGGCAGGACAGGGACAAAGAGGCATGTTGGGATGCTAAGCAGGGTCAGCCTGTCAAGCAAAATAGCAGGGGTGTTGGCCCATGCAGAAGCCTAAGTATTGGTTCTTGCATTACACATGTTGATTGACTGAGGTGTGCTTGGATGTCTAAAGCTCCTCCCCTTGCTTTCGTGTGGGATGATAACCTGGAATCCTGCCTCCTGTTGTTCCAAGCAGCTAGGATTCCTTCAGCAGCCCTTATGTTATTGGCAACTATAACTGGGTGTTGAGGCTGGTGCAAGAGAGAGACAAATACTCCAAGGTATGTCTGATTCCTTTCTGCTGCTGTGGCGTTTTGCAGTGTGTGTGCAAGTCCTAGGAGCTCCTTCTTTTGGCCATGTCATGAGAATGATGTGGCTCTCTGATATTATATGGTTGTTTTATTGGATTTTTAATATTAATTTGTTTGTTGCCCAGTGAACCTTGGTTACGGGTTAACTAATAAATGAAATTACCAAAACAGATGCATTGTTTTTTTTTGGCCAGATATTCAAAAGGTAAATGAGGGCATCTACCCACTCGTGCTTCTCAACCTCATGTGCTATGCATTGAACGACTAGAGGTTTCTGCTGTCAATATGTCCAAGGAAATAACTGAGGGAGAGCAGGGAAAGCACACCTCTAAAATAGTTGCAAAAACTTTTTTTCTTCTCTCAGTAAAATGTACACAGCTACAGCAGCAAACCAGCCATTCTTTAATTCTTCATTGAAAAGGGGTGTTTTTATAAAACGAGGAAAAAGACTTTCCCTTCCTAGAGTTTGAAAAAGAATAAAAGGCAGGGACAGCTACAGTGGAGGGGAAGCCTTTTCTCCTATAACTTTTCCCTCGAGAAGGACTGTAAAAGCAAGAATGAAGAAGGAATTTTTCCCTTGCTTGGATACCTGCTGCTGCTTCATTCCTTCCAGTCTGGGGTCTGCTGAACTCTTGAGTAGCTCTCTTTCAACAGCACACAACACTCTAGCTTGAAGTAAGTGACAGTCAGGAGCCAGTTAGCACCACACAGGCACTGAAGGAAATTGAAACTTCACAGCAAAGATATGACTGGTGGTGGGCTTCAGTGAGGAATGCTCTCTTATATGCAAATGACTGTGCCCAGAAGAGTTCTAATTGGTAAGGTATTGCAAATTACAATCAAAGCTGTCTGAATGGAAGATTGTTTAGTCTGGATGCCCCACCACATTATTTTCAATGGGAACTCCTAAACGAGTAAAGGACCTGCCTGAATTAACAGTAGACTGTGTACATGTGCATGCAGACTGACCAGCAGTATCAGAGGCTGACAATGGATTCCAGAGAATTGAGTGATCAGATTGTCATAGTGACTTATAATTATATGTGTGGGCAGGAGAACCGAGAGCGGGTTCTGGGTTTCTTGAGGGTGAGAACACCCATCTGACAAAGTTTTAAAACTATCCCAATCTACCTGCATAGGAATTATGGGGAGAACTTGATAAAATAAAATACTATTTGCCACAAAGCTCTAACCATCTTTCGAAATTATCGTTTCAAAACTGGCCCTACTACATTTTAGCCTTCGTGAGATTGCAGTCCCTTGAAAACCTGCATGAGGGTGGGGCAGTGTAAGTGGCGAAGGAGTGATTGGCAAAAACTGGATTCCAGTTCCTTCTGCTCCATGAGTGGAAGGAGTTTTTCTGTTCACAGAGGTCTAGTTACAATCAAACCCATAGGAAAGATAATAAGATGGTCCAAGGTATTCTGGGCAGTTTACGGCTCTGAAGGCACAAAACAGTTTAAAGACAGCACTGCGTAAGGCATATTGCAGTGTGTGGAGTTACCAGTCACAAGCTAGGTCTCCAGAAGGGGGAAAAATCTGAAAAGGATGGACCCTGTCAGATTTCACCTGAGCATCAAGACGAAGATGGAATCAGGAACACCCTAAAGCTGCTAAAGTGCTGTTCCATCAGATAGTTCTCAAGAACACGGAATTCACCTGTTTTTACGCTAATTGTTCCTCAAACCACCAGCCCCACAAATTTTGCTGGACTGGCTTCCCCCCTCATTAGCAATTCAATGCACTGCTTTAAAGAATCCATCACTACCACACTTTAAAAGTGGAGAGAAATTTGGGTGCCATATTTCAACACTGGTTATCTTGCCCTGTTTATTAGATCTGTCAACAGCAACAAGTTTAACATGAACACCATTTTAGCCCATTGAAAACTGTCAATACCATCTTAAAACATTGCCAATGTACCACACACAGAGGCTTCAGTTGATTTCAAGTTTATGCAGTATTACTATTTATCTTGCCTAAAATTGTACCTCTCAACAACAAAAAAGAATTAGATTCAACACAATCTAGGATATAGGATGCTATTGAACAGAAACCCTCAGATTTATAGGAGCTAGTATCAAACTTTTAGACAAGCGTTTTGCACATGTCTGAAAACAACCGTAAATGCTTAGATGTCACTTCTTTCTAGAAAGCACCAAGGGCAGGAAATTTCCAGGCCTGTTCACTTCCATGTTAATTTGCTTTTTAATATTCAGTCTCCAAATCCAGAATAATCTTCCTTGTCCGTCTACTAACAGACCACTCAAAGAGGGAGAATAGCCACTTTTTAACTACTGTGACCATGAGAGCTGTGTGAATAAAAGAGTGACTATACAACCCATTCTACCAGGTTGATCAAGGCTGAGTCCAATGTATACCTAGGATTAAAACATATTATTATTAACAGACTTATCTACACTAAATGAGATAAAGTTAGAAAGTTTTATGCTGAAGTCCTAAAGGTCAACTATTCAACACACTGTGTGTAGGGGAAGTCACATGGATCCTCAAATGAGAAAATCACCCATGCTGCAGTACGTATAAGTTCACTGGTAAGAAGAGAGCTGGTGCAAACTGTCTTGCTGTCAGCTAGAACCTGTAAATTGACTGTTCACGCTCACAGGTGCTTGCAGACATTACATCCTTGATAAGAAAAACTTCAAGGCGCAAAATTCATGTAAAACTGCAGCTGCAGTTCTCTGCTTCAGACAGTACTTGGAAAAGCAGGAAAAAAGAAATGGGGGGGGGAATGAGGAGAAAAAAAGAACATATTTAGAAATGCAACATCAGGTGCAGGCACTAGCGCTTTCAATTAAACACATACACGAACACCGTTGTGATATGCAGAATGTGTGAAGCAGCAGCAGAAGCGCTACAGTTTTCTTATGGTGTTGGGTCAAGACATTGAAACTCCCTCTATTCCACCAATAGCCACTCATGCAAATGTTCTCTTTTCCCACCGTGTTTCCACTCACCCTGCCCGTTTTCTCCAGCGGCCTCTTTTTATTCCTCTTCTTCTGCTCGTCTCCCTTCAGCAGGAGCATCGTCCCAGGGACCCCCTTGTGAGGAGGGCCTCCTCCTGCTGTTGCTGCTGTCAGGCCCCGCGTCGCCGCCACTTCTTCCTCGTCCTCTTCGTCGTCCTCCTCGGCGGTTCTCCTGAGGCGGTTCTTCCTGCGAGCATCCCCCGCCCGGGCGCAGGCCGCGGCCCACAGCAGCGCCAGCAGGAGCAGCAGCGCCAGGACGGACGTGGAGAGCAGCACCAGCCAGGTGGGCAGGCGCTGCGGCTCCAGGCCCGGCGGCAGCTCCAGGCCCAGCTCGGTGCGGAGCAGGCCCACGCCGGCCGACAGCGCATCCCGAAGCCGGGCCGACACCTCCTCGGCCTGCTGGGCCACAGCCTCTTGCCAGCTCGGCGAAGCCATGGCTGGAGCAGCGGGGGCCGCGACAAGAGCAGAAACTCGCCTCACGCCGAGCGCATCGCTCACCCTCCGAGGAGAAGCCGAAAGCCCTTCGGGTCTCCCGCCGCCACCGCCGACCCGAGCCGGAGGAGCGAGAGAGGCGGCGGTTGCGCCGCTGACTGACTTGATTCGGCCCAAGAGCGCAACGTCACCCCTCCGCCGCCGAACGTCGGCGGCCGCAGCGTTCGGGCGGGCGAGCGCGCACGGGGCGGCGGTGACGGAAAGGGGTCACGTGGAGCTCAAGGAGCCGTTGGCTGGGAAGCGCCGCTTGCGCCTGCGCGCTTGCGACTGAGCGTCTACGTGCGCTCGGCGCCCCGCCCACTCGACTGGCGACGGGTCCTTCTTTCCCCCATCTGCCCATCCCTTACTGTTGTTACGTAGTCGGCGCAAGTGGGCGGTTCCTAAAGTGGGCGTCACTCCTGGCGCGGGATTGGGCAGCGAGAGGGACTTGTAAGCAAGTAATCTCGACGTGGCAGTGATTTCCTCGCCGAGGGAGGGGCGGGGAGGAGGAGGGAGGGGGAGGAGCCGCCGGTGCCGCCCTCGACCTGCCCCGTCAGAGCTTTGAGGCGAGGGGAGGGGGAGAGCGTGGAGGCTTCTTTTTCTGAAGCAATTTAATACATAATAATAATAGTAGATGGAATGGAGTATCCTGGGAAAGGGTATGGCTGGCAGCCATGCAGGCAGAAGTAAGACCCAGTGAATTTAATAGGATTTACTTCTGAGTAGCCAGGATTAAGATTGGCTGCAGGGCTGCCATCTCATACGCCTGAGAATACGCCCCACTGAACATCTCTTGCTTGCATTACAGGCATTTTCCAGCCTTTTGCGAGCTCTATTTTGCAAGAAGGTTGGTTGTAATGGGGTTTGTTTTTGTTTTTTAGTTACAGTAATTTCAAGTATAGGCAAACAGACACCCCTCTTAATTACCCCTCTGTGCATCAGTAAACAAGGGGAATTAAGACCAAGAGAGCTGAGTGTGGGTGGGTGGGTGGGTGGGTGGGTGCTCCTCACTGTATACAAGTTGTACAAGTGACAATAAAGTATTTCAATTCATTCAATTCAATTAATGTATTGCGGCGTTTCTTGAGGCGTGAAAACCTTTCAGAGACATCTCTGCAAGGGCTACAAAATACAGTGGTACCTTGGGTTAAGAATTTAATTCGTTCCGGAGGTCCGTTCTGAACCTGAAACTGTTCTTAACCTGAAGCACCACTTTAGCTAATGGGGCCTCCTGCTGCCGCCACCCCACTGCTGCACGATTTCTGTTCTCATCCTGAAGCAAAGTTCTTAACCCGAGGTACTATTTCTGGGTTAGCAGAGTCTGTAACCCAAGGTACCAGTTACATAAACCCACGTTTATGTAAGTCAGACCTAAATGTTTAGGTTATTCGTGTCCAGATGGGGCACAGCTGGGCCACCAGCTGAAGCTTATGGAAGGCCCTCTGTGCCACTGAGGCTACCTGAGCCTTAAATTACAGCAGTGAGTTTCTTGAGGAGTACTGTAGTTTTACCACTGCTTCCTTCCACCCCCTCTGGAAAGGAGACATTAATCCTCTCCATGGCCCAGCCAGCTGTCCCCTCCCTGTTAGTTTTTATCAGCCAAGAGGGGCAAGGTTCCAAAGTGCAAGTGGTCACCCTGACCAAGCCAAGCACCTTGTCTACATCCTGAAGCCTTGCTAACTGAAACTCATCCAGCATAACAGGATTATGCAGTTATTTGAACACCTATCAATAGTCATCTGCTGTAACAGTGGAGTCAAGGTCCTGGCGGATACAAGCGGTTTTATCCTCAAAATGCTTTTCAAACAAGTCACAGTGACCTGGAGTTGATTCTGTCACCTCATTCAGGCCAGACTGTAAACGGCCCCACACTACCCAGAAAAGCTCTGCTGGACAGCACAATGAGGGTGCAATGGAGGCAGCACAATATGCCTTCCCAAATTGCTCTTTGGGGAAATTCTGCCTGCTCTAGGTAAAGGTAAAGGGACCCCGACCGTTAGGTCCACTCATGGCCGACTCTGGGGTTGCGGCGCTCATCTCGCTTTATTGGCCGAGGGAGCCGGCGTACAGCTTCTGGGTCATGTAGCCAGCATGACTAAGCCCCTTCTGGCGAACCAGAGCAGCGTACGGAAATGCCGTTTACCTTCTTGCTGGAGCGGTACCTATTTATCGACTTGCACTTTGACATGCTTTCGAACTGCTAGGTTGGCAGGAGCAGGGACCGAGCAACGGGAGCTCACCCTGTAACGGGGATTCGAACCACCGACCTTCTGATCAGCAAGCCCTAGCTCTGTGGTTTAGACCACAGCGCCACCCGCGTCCCTCCTGCCTGCTCTAGGAGTGCCCATTTGCTTCCAGTATGCTCTGCTTGTATTTTTGAAAATCGAAAAACTCTTACAATAACATCATAAATCTCCAGTGCTCTTTTGTCCAACCTACAATTCTGTCTTCAGATTAAAACTTTCTTAGCTCCTGGAGAAGCTGGAAGTGTGGAACAAAGCTTATATTGGACTCATCCACTGAGGCTGCATTAGCTTGGGAGACAGATCTGAACCCACACTTCTTGCTTTCTGCCCTGTACGTCTTCATAGATGGTTGTGATTTAAACTGAAAATGTGTGGGCCATGGAGAAATGGTAGAGCTGTAGGAAACTTGAATCTCTCTCTCTCTCTCTCTCTCTCTCTCTCTCTCTGTGTGTGTGTGTGTGTGTGTGTGTCTGTTTCTGTGGAGAGAGATGAGCTATAATTTTGTGCTTTCTGAATTTCTAGTCTTTAAGACAGTTAGATAGGGGAAGATGATTATTCCCATGCGTCTACAATTCCCTCTGGTCTTTTGACACAGGTTAGAATACCGCCAACCCCACCAAAGTAACATTGCCTGCTTTTTGGCACTTTCCACACACAAATGCTAGGGGAATTGTCTTTGTGCAACATTTGTTTGTTCTATCTGAAGCACTTTTACCCCTCTCTTCATCAGAAAAGGTTTCCAGTGATCAGAAATAAGGCAGACCCTGCCCTCAGACTTTGACTACACAAAAGCAGAAGAGATAGGGAAGTGGGAAAAAGCAAGCATAGGCACTGGATCTTAGTAACAAAGTTATTTTAATGACCTGCTGGAATAGAAAGAGTTCAAGGAGAGGATGAGACAAAAGGTGCTGGTCTCTTAGCTGGCCCAATTGATGGTCCCGTCTTCCAATCTCTTCTTCAGCCTGATGGAACAGCTGCTGCTAGGTGATAGCTGATGGAGGGAGGAACCTGCTGAGTGTGGCCTGCTTCTCCATTCTCACTCTGCTGCCACCCCATGAAAAGGCTGTTGCAAGAGAACTGTTGATTAGTGGGAAATGGAGCCATTGTTGAGGGCTCTATGGGTGTGGCTGTTAATTGTGCCTCATTTTATTTGAAAGTGGTTGCTCTTTGAACATAGCACATTGTCTTGCCTTACATCAAGAAGCAAGGAATGGTACTCATCTTACAAGAAGGGTCAAGCTAGCCAATTCATAAAAAGAGTTGGCTTTGCTTAACTGTTGTCACTAGTTCAAATAATGGGAGTATGCATTGTTAAATAATGTGTGTTATATCCCCATGCATGTATCCCACATTGTAGGTAGACTGATAGTCTTAGAATAACACGTTGAAAGCAAATCATCGGGGACTCATTGTGAGTTTTCTTTACCATTTCTTCATCATGGTTATAATCCACAAAATCTTCACTCCACAAGTATACATCTACAAAAGAATACCATCCTCAGTAAGATCATGACACATGTTCTCAACACTACTTCATAGTTTCAACAGCTCCTGATTTTCCACATGATCGTATTTTAATTCCCTTGTTTCTGAGTTGTTCTTTTCTGCTTTCTGCACATAACTTTTCTGCTTTGAGCAATTTATCTGGAAGACATTCTCCATGAGAAGATTCCATATGTATACAGTGGTACCTCGGGTTAAGTACTTAATTCGTTCTGGAGGTCCGTTCTTAACCTGAAACTGTTCTTAACCTGAAGCACCACTTTAGCTAATGGGGCCTCCTGCTGCTGCTGCGCTGCCGCTGCACGATTTCTGTTCTCATCCTGAAGCAAAGTTCTTAACCTGAAGCACTATTTCTGGGTTAGCGGAGTCTGTAACCTGAAGCGTATGTAACCCGAGGTACTACTGTACTCCAAATGCACGCTGAAAGTTCCTACATTTCACTACCAGCTTTTGAAAGAACAAGGTAGCAAACATTTTCAAAGCTCTTTGTCCTTATTTCCCAATATCCTAAAATCCCTCACAGAGCCAGTCTTCAAGGAGTGGCTTGGTCAGGCACAGTGGCGGAGCTTCATGCTCCATCACCGGGGGGCGGAGAGCAGGAGGGAGTGGGGCTGGAGCGCATCCCGGGGGCGGTGCTCTCCCCCTGCACTCCTCTTCCTCTGCCAGTGGTCAGGCACCTGCTGTGGGTCACACCTCAGCGGAGGACCCGTTGACAAGAGTCCCCTGGACCTGCACTTTCTCCTCACCTTTTCAGTGTGCCTGTTGAATGGTCATAGGCTTCAATCTGCTTGGGAAACACCTATAGCTCACTGGTAGAACATCTTCTTTGCATGCAGAAGGTCCCAGGCTCAATCTTTGGTGTCTCTTTCTGAGATCCCAGATAACTGTTGCCAGTCAGTGAATTCTGTCTGGGTGCTGAGCGTTGTTAGGAGACCCCTATTCCTCTCATGCAGCTACAATTCACCAAGCTCCCTGTGAAGATGAGTTGGTTGGTAAACCAAGGTTAACTCTGTGAGGGGATTCCTAAAAACTCTGGGTACCCTGAACAAACTACAGGCCCTAGTATTCTTTGGAGGAAGCCATGAATATTTAAAGTGGTATCGTAGTGCTTTAAATGTATGGTATGAATGTGGCCAGTGTTGACAATACTGAGCTAGATGCTCTGCCTCAGACCATCCTATTTTCACCTGTCTCTCATTCTGGCCCAGAGGAAATGCGGAAGTAAACAATTGACGTGGAGAGTAGCAGCAGCAGCAGCAGCTGCCCAGAGCCACTTTGCTCATTTTCTCTGTCTAGCAAGCAACCAGGGGGGCAGCGATGATGAGGCAGAGCAGCAGCAGGCACCAATGGCTGGGAAGGGATGGACTCATGAAGGGAGGCCAGCCATCGGTGGTGTCATGGCTGAAGGGCTCCTCAAAGCCTAGAGCTGGACCTGGGCAACTACCTTGTAAGCTATTCTTCTGACTCCAAGCTTCCTCACAGATATTTGAGTATAGGGGTCAGGTCACACATGAATTCATGGAGAAGACCTTCCCTTTCTCCATTCTTGAGTCCCCAACAGGCCTGAACAGTACTAAAGGCTCTTGTTCCAGGTTGGATGGAGCCCTGAACAGGAGCACTCAATAAAATGTTTATATTATTTATTATTGTTAAATGTCTATACCGCACTTTATCCAAGGATCACAGGGTGTTTTACAATATATCAACACAAAAATACATACCATAGTAAGAAACAAAAGCAATGGAATGGCTACATACAACATACACTTAAAGAAACCTGCCCCCCTCCCCCAATCCTAGGAACTATATTTTAGCCCTTGCAGAGTTGCAACTCCCAGCACACACAACAAATTACGGTTCCCAGGATTCTTGGGTTTGCGTACGCTGTAAATGTACTTTGAATGTATGGTGTGTGAAGTGTATTTTAAGTGGTCTATAAATACTGCGTTGTAGGTCCCACTTGTGGAGGGACGCGGGTGGCGCTGTGGGTAAAAGCCTCAGCGCCTAGGGCTTGCCGATCGAAAGGTCGGCGGTTCGAATCCCCGCGGCGGGGTGCGCTCCCGTTGCTCGGTCCCAGCGCCTGCCAACCTAGCAGTTCGAAAGCACTCCCGGGTGCAAGTAGATAAATAGGGACCGCTTACTAGTGGGAAGGTAAACGGCGTTTCCGTGTGCGGCTCTGGCTCGCCAGATGCAGCTTGTCACGCTGGCCACGTGACCCGGAAGTGTCTTCGGACAGTGCTGGCCCCCGGCCTCTTGAGTGAGATGGGCGCACAACCCTAGAGTCTGTCAAGACTGGCCCGTACGGGCAGGGGTACCTTTACCTTTACCTTAGGTCCCACTTGTAGGATCATAATATATAGGTACAAGGGATTCACCAGATCACATGCACTGTACAAAACAAAGATGATCATTACCAACAGTTTAGGCTTATTTTTAATACATAAAAGTGTTAACTCTCCAGTCGGCATTAGATGTATTTTAGCCATCCAAATTATCTCCCTATCATACTGCCATTTTGATATCACCTTGGAAATATGCTTCAATGGTTTGAACACGTTCTTGGCCGCTGTTGTGACTAATGCTTATAAATAAAAGACACATTTGTCTTGGTGAAAAGGAGGTAGCAAATCTTTTTCAATGTCAGACATTACAATATGCCTATTATAAACCTCTTCTTAGAAGTGGCATATAATGGACAGTACAATGCATAAATGGATGATATCCTTCACTGCCTCATAGCGTAGACACACTTATGTAAATTGACAGACATTCTAGTATATCTGTCATCATGATAGGCCGAGGTCATTGTTTGAAAGTGAAGTGCCATGATGGATTCCCAGATGGTATAACGCCAGTTCTAAAAATAAGTTTGCAGAATGCGATCATGCTTTCTATGTGTGTTGGGGGGGGGATAAATTTCTATAGATGTTTACCCACCGTGAAAATTGGGTGTTATATATACCTTGCTTGAACATTTATTTTACATATAACATGACTTCGTGGTAGCTTCTACACCATATATGTGCAGCATCTCTAATTAGCCATTCACACTGTTTATGCTAGCTGGTACCGTAATTTGCAGCTCTGCTCCATCAGGCAATTTTTAGGTAGTCTGTCATCTAACATTAGTTGCAGTCTGACCCAATGCATATGAACCTGAGCTTCAGTTGAGGGAATCCCAGCTTCGGCGTGTAGGAGTGCTGGACGGTGGGGGTGAGGGAATGAAAAATAATGCTCCGCAAAACTGAATTTATATGATCTCATTGGAAATACCGGCTGCATCAAGCATCTCCAAAATGTGGCAGTTGTATATATATAAGAAAAACTGTTTAAGAAATGGTGCCTGAGTTTGATTTTTTCATCTTCCCTCTTTGTCTCTTTTCCTTTGTGTGTTGTGTTTGTTTGTTTGTTTGTTTGTTTGTTTGTTTGTTTGTTTAGATTGTAAGCCTGTGAGCAGGGACTGTCTTTGTTTAATTGATGATATGCATGTAAGCCACTCTGGAAGTCTTTCTGGCTTTGGGGGATGCAAAACATACATACATACATACATACATACATACATGAGTGGAACCACTACGCTATAGTTCTCGTCTGCCTACATAAGACTTTAGTTAGCTTCAGCTCCCTGCTGAAGCCGAGGACAGGAGTCAAGAGGGTGTTGAAGACTCCAGGGAGTCTCCCTCTCCTGCTGGGACAAGCTCTCCTCCCGCCTGGTCTCCAAGAACATGCAGAATAATGAGAGCAGAAGAGAGATCAGCGGTGCACACATGCAGTTTAAGACTGCTTGGGAAACATTTGAGAGAGGAGGAGCCCTAGAAAGGGTGGAAGGCAGGGACCTTCAGTCCTGGCAATGGCTCCACAAGGGCAAGACCTACTGGAAAGTGTCACTGAGTTGCATGCCAATTCCTTGAACAGTTAACTCCACTGACAACAACGGAGCCTTTGGCAATGGCACAGGGACGGATTTAGGTTTGATGGGGCCCTAAGCAACTGAAGGTACTGGGGGCTTTTATATGTCCAACTGTCCTTTATCAACAACGAATTGTTGCTGTTTTTGTGTTGAATATATGCTATATGGTAATTTATGGACCTAATAGGTATCTAAAGCCATTTGCACATGTTGCCATGCAACCAGTCCATGAAGAATGTAGGCACCCTATACAGTCATACCTCGGGTTACAGACACTACAAGTTGTGTGTTTTTGGGTTGTGCACCGCGCCGAACCTGGAAGTACCGGAACGAGTTACTTCCAGGTTTCGGTGCTCGCACATGTGCAGAAGCGCTAAATCGCGCTTTGTGCATGCGCAGAAGTGCTGAATCGCGACCTGCGCGTGCACAGACACGGCGTTGCAAACACTGGGGGTTGCAAACATGCCTCCTGCACGGATCACGTTCGCAACCCGAGCATCCACTGAATATAGAAATGAGCAAACCAGTGATATTTTAGGGAGCAGCCTAGCTGGCGGAGCCCATTACTTACATCATAGGAGCTTACACAACACAGTGCATGCACACGAAAGCTCATACCAATAACTAACTAACTTGGTCTCTAAGGTGCTACTGGAAGGAATTATTTTATTTTATTATTTTATTTTATTTATTTTGTTTCAACTACGGCAGACCAACATGGCTACCTACCTGTAACACAGAACACTGTTGCTGTATGTAGGTTTTATTTTATTTGTTTTTTTATCTTATATTTTGGAAATGTACATCCATTTTTTTCTTTAATTTTTTTGGGGGGTCCCCAAGAGAGTGAGGCCCTAAGCTATAGCTTGTTTAGCTTATACATAAATCCGGCACTGCAATGGCATTCACCTGAGAGGTGTTGGAATTTGGTTCCAGTGAGTTCTGGCTGAAAATAAGCCCTGCTCAAAGCCCTCCTCTTACCGACATACCCCAACAAACTCCTCAAGGGATATACAAAAGCCAGTTTAATTCCTGCAGAATTTGAGGAGTGGGAATACTTTGTGGCATTCAAGAACCTGCCTAGTCTTTAACCAAGTAACTCAGCCTCCCCCTTTGTACCCAAATATTGACAAGGGTGTCATTGTCTTTTGGCAGAAGCCTCCAGGGCAGAATGCATTTTTTGTAGCAAGTTTGAGATAAGGGATGAGGCTGTAACAGCTAAAACCAGCCCCTCTGAGAGCCTCTTTGGTGATAAATGAAACCACTATTTTTTCCCCATCATGCAAAAAGGTAAATTTGTGATGGCTTGACTGGATAAGCACTGCAGATATAAATATACACATGTGATTCAGTGCTAGTTCGTTTACACTATTTCTGCTGCTTCAAAATACATGATGTTATTTCCCATAGCTGTCAAGCGTCCCTTATTTGGCGGGAGAGTCCCTTATCCCAGCGCCATGTCCCGCTGCTGTCCCTTATTGATGATGTCCCTTAAATAAGCTACTGAAGGTAAAGGGGCCCTTTCTATGTCCAGCTGTCCTTTGTCAACAACAAATTGTTGCTGTTTTTTTGTGTTGAACATATGCTATATGGTAATTTATGGACCTAATAGGTATCTAAAGCCATTTGCATGCAACAAAATATGTATTTTATCAAAGTAATTGTTGATCCCTTATTTTGGCTGCTGATCCCTTATTTTCGAGGCTGCTGATCCCTTATTTTCAAATCTGTAAGTTGACAGCTATGTATTTCCTCAGACTGTAAGCTGAAATATTCCCCTTGAAAGGTAATTTACTTACTTGCTTGTTTTCTTGTGATTGTGATTTGGACAAGCTGGTTGTTTAACTGGGTTGATAGGGTGGTGTCAGGGCAACACTTTGGGTCAGAGGTTCAGGGCCCCACTGAGGCCCTCCAACTACAACAGGGCAGATTTGCCATATTTTGAAGTAAATTAGGTAATAGATATTACCTCCCCTTTTTGCTGGTAAAATCATTAGGTCCAGAATCAAAGAGTGTGTTTACATCACATGTCACAGCTCTTCCCCCCTCATCTGTTCACATAAGCACAGCTTCAATTATTTTGTGTTTGTGTATACATCAGGTTGCGTTGAAGGCAATGGGGAAATATTTGCCATGCAAATATACCTTGGCTAGAGCCTAATTAGGAATGGCTTAAGGGACTCCCACCATTGTGAAGCTGGTTTGAGAAATAACACATCAAACAGTAGCATCCTATAACAGAGTACAGGGTACGTATATATTTTGGATAACATCGTGAGAGCACAGATTTAAAACCCTGTACTAGAAACACAATGAATAATATTCAAATATCTAAAGGTCTGCCACATGAAAGATGGAGCAAGCTTGTTTTCTCCTGATCTGGAAGAAGAAGAGTTTGGATTTGATGTCCCATTTTATCACTACTCGAAGGACTTTCAAAGCGGCTAACATTCTCCTTTCCCTTCCTCCCCCACAACAAACACTCTGTGAGGTGAGTGGGGCTGAGAGACTTCAGAGAAGTGTGACTGGCCCAAGGTCACCCAGCAGCTGCATGTGGAGGAGCGGGGACGCGAACCCTGTTCACCAGATTACGAGTCTACCGCTCCTAACCACTACACCACACTGGAGGATAGGACCCGAACCAATGGAGTCAAGTTACAAGAAAGAGATTCTGACTAAACATCTCGAAGAACTTTCTGACGATAAGAGCTGTTTGACTGTGGAATGGACTCCCTTGAAAGGTGATAGACTCTCCTTCACTGGAGGTTTTTAAGCAGAGGTTGTATGGCTACCTGTCATGGATGTAGTAGTTGAGATTCTTGCATTGCAGGAGGTTGGACTAGATAACCCTCAGGGTCCCTTCCAACTCTACAATTCTATGATTCTATGAAATGGGAGTGAGACTGCAGTCTAAATTTACCTAAGTGCATTGCTGTTGATTTGTTCTAAAATGTATGTGGCCAGCAGATGGCAGCTACAGCTCATTCAATACACCTCCAAAGGTCTTCTTGCAATCTCAGAATTGGAAAGACCTGAAACACCAAGAGCTCACTAACTGAGTAACAACACACAGCCATATATATATTCCCCATAAATTATAACTGGGATGATGAATGGGATTCCATTTTCTGTGTATGTGAAAAATATTGGATGCATAGTTCCCTGCAGAAGTTTGCTTGATGGAAAAGTTATGCAAACTAATGTGACCTTGCTGTTTCAAAACAGGAGTTCTTTTCTCATTTGGGAAAATGTTCAGAACATCTGCGGGGTTATGTTTCCTGTTTCTCAACCACATGCATTGCATCTGATAACATGAATGAACCATTCTGAACTTTCTTCCAGGGTAAAAGAAGTTAACAAGGCCTTCTACCATGGGAAAAGTCTTAATGCAGATCTTGAATAATATATACAAATATAGAAGGCTGATTGAATTCACCTTTTGCACACACAATTCTGTTAATGTCATTTCTCCTGGTTCCACAGAACCAAATACAATGGAGGTGAACATAAATCTTGAGATGAATGCAGTGCATCTGCCATTTCACTTTAGAACTCGCTAAATGGTAAACTATATGCAACTTGAGCCCCGTGGGAGGAAAGCAGTTGGAGGATGATTTTGAGGGGGAAAGCAGCCAGAATGGAGTTGAGCATACAGCTCCTGTGCTCAAACTTAAAGCCTCTTGAGAATAGTTTTCAATCATCATCATCATCATCATCATCACCATCATCACCATCATCACCATCATAGCACTTTTGTGTGCAGACCATTTGCAAAGTTTAAGCTGCAATTGTATACACACCTACCTGGGTGTAAGTTCTAACAAACTCAGTGCAGTTTACTTCACAGTATATATGTACAGGACCCAGTGCAAGTGCAAGACATTCTGCCATCTGAAGCAAAGCAGCCATATGCCATGCCTGTGGACTGACCTCTATCTAAGTACCCTCCGCTCCAGCAATCAGAGACTGTGCCTGTGTGCAGCCAACCTTTCCTCCACCTTTTTCATGCCTCTACTGGTTCTGGGAGACAAGGGAGAAGGGGCGTTTATCCCAGCAGGAGGGGGAGACACCAGCTTTTTTCATCTCTGCCTCTTAGATTCCCACCTCCCCTGCTTCAGCTTCTGCCTCTGATTCTGGACTTCTCTCTGCCATAGACTCTCCCAGCTCACTAAGCCCTGTTACCTCTTCCCTCTTTTCCCTCTGACCATTCATCTTTGTCCCACCACCACTTGCCGGACCCGAGCCTTCTTCCTTTGGTGGTTCCTTCCACCATTCCTCTGTTTTCTACCACCCTATGACATAGACACTCTCAAAGAGCACAGCCAGTCTCTTCATACCAGTACCAAGCAAAGCTGCTGCGCTCCAAGAATGCTAAGTGGTGTGTGTGTGTGTGTGTGTGCGCGCGCGGCTGCAGCTTGTAGAGTTTGTACAGATCTGCCACCTTTTCATCTGGCATCTGAGACAGAGTTCTTGGTGTGGCTAATGTGTCTGATTAATGCTAGGATTGCACAGACAACGTACTAGCATGTAATCTTCCCTAGTTTAAAATGGTGTCTGATTGCAGCTCTCTGTGGATTGTTAAGAAAGGAACCTCATTGGAGCAAGTCAAGTTTTCTTAGCTGAATTTTGTTGCTGTTGTTTTTTGAAACACTTTGTTTAACCTTTTGGACCTGGTATGATCAGCATTTTTTCTTTTTCTATATGTTCGTTAGCTTTTGCTACGATTAATAAATCAAAATATTGTATAAATAGTTGTGTTTCGGTCTTGCTGTTGTATCTGTTTGAATCGCATTTGTTTGGGGAAAAAAGAAAGGAAAGGAAAAGACAGAGGAACAGAAATAAATCTTCCTTTCTTGGCACGGAGGTTAATCTGATTTCCTTTTCCACTCGTCTTAATATACACGGTGTCCCTTGAAACATAAATGCCTGCACATCGCTCCAGACAATGAAATAACAACTAAAAGAGAGAGAGAACTTATTCCCCTTTATGCCTCTCAAACAGAATGTGGTTGGGCACTTTTTGCGTGATCAATATGTTACATTTATTGTTATTACTTATTACATTTATTTGTACTAAAAATTCTTGAAATTATTTGACGAGGTAAAATGCAACCAGTAAAAGCAACTGAAAACAACAAACAATACAAAACACACAAATTGCTCCTCCAGTAAAATAGAAATAATGCACTGATGGGAAATGATGCTGTGTGACCACCCCTCCTGCCCCAAACCTTTTGCAGGTGCAAATGGTATTGAGAGTAGGATTGCATATGATCTCCTCGAAAGCATCAATACCATGAATCACCATGAATGCATAATAAAAAGAACGGCTGTAGGGATCCTTTATAAAGCAATTTTAGAAATGATTGGTTATTTATTTCTGTTCAGTGTGATTGCTGCTGAATTTAACATGGAATTAAAAGAGCTGTAATGACTTTTTAAAAAAAACCCCAAGAAGAGTAAGGGGGGAAAGGCAGCCCTCAAAAAGAATCTTGCTACTTCTTTACCCATATTCTTCTTATTTGTTTGTTTGTGTATAGGGAAGTTTTTAATGTTTGATGTTTTACTGTGTTTGATGTTTTAATTTGCTGGAAGCTGTCCAGAGTGGTTGAGGCAACTACCTATCTATCATCTATCTATCTATCTATCTATCTATCTATCATCTATCTATCTATCTATCTATCATCTATCTATCATCTATCTATCTATCTATCTATCTATCTATCTATCTATCATCTATCTATCTATCATCTATCTATCTATCTATCTATCTATCTATCTATCATCTATCTATCTATCATCTATCTGTCTATCTATCTATCTATCTATCTATCTATCATCTATCTATCATCTATATCTATCATCTATCTATCTATCTATCTATCTATCTATCTATCATCATCATCTTGTTGGGAAACTGCCAGGGAGATATAGTCCATCATGGCCCCAAGCCGGCTGCCGGACTTCCATCGATCTCCCGTAGCCAGGCAGATCCAGCAGTTAGCGACACGAAGCCTCAGAAATAGATTGCCACATTCCAGGCTTGTGCACACTGTTCTTTATCAGCAGAAACCACAGCCAGAAAGCTTGCACCGCAGAAGAGAGCATAATTTACAGACTTTATTTAGCGTTGAACAGAACAAAGGAAAAACATGACCGTTCTGAGTCAGTGACTCCGACCGACTGAAATCGAAAGGAAACAGCAAACATAAACATCCTCAACAGGAAATACGCAGACTCTGTGACTCACAAGCCTGCTCTCTCTTAAGGTGGAACGGAAATATCCTAACATCCTCCCCCTTTCCGTGTAACCTGTTGTACCTGTGGTTCACTCAATTGCAACCTTTGTACATAAACCTTATGTTGTTCTCTGTTAACAACCTTAGACAACAGATCAGCAGGAATTTCATTTCCTGCCATGTAGGACACCCGAATCAGTCCTTTCTGAATACACTCTCTTGCACAATGTAGCTTAATCTGCAAGTACTTGGTTCTTTGCTTGCAACTCTCAGAGTTCAGCAAAGCCAAACACGATCTATTGTCTTGATACACTTGTATAGGACATTTCACAGAAACCCCGATGTCCTTAAGCAGTTGCATCAACCATTCACAATCCATGAGTGAAAATGACAGAGCATTGAGTTCTGCTTCACAGGAACTTAGGCTCACTGTTGTTTGCTTCTTGCACAACCAGTCAAACAGGCAGTGGTTGTACATGTAGCATACTCCAGAAGTGCTTGTACCACCTGTGGTGTCACTTCCAAAACTTGCATCTGCAAAGATTTCAAGACCTCCAGTCTTCTGACTGGTGAACCTCAGCCTGTAGTGCATAGTCCCTTTCAAATAGCGGGCTATGCGCTTCAGAGCTTTCCAATCCTGAACCGTAGGATTGTTGGCATGTCTGCTAAGCAGATTACAGCTTACAGCTATGTCAGGTCTCGAACATCTGGCAATGAAATTCAGCTTGCCTAGAACGCATCTGTACAGCGTTGTATCAGAAAACGCTTCAGCAGTACTATCTACCTGGTAACCTGTCACCATCGGTGTGTCTGCTGGGTTTGCATCAACCAAATTCAACCTGGTTAATACATCAGCAATTTTCTGTGTTTGGTGTACCAGAAAATTACCTGCTTGGTCCTTCTCCACCTGCAGAGAAAGATAGTTGGATACCTCACCAAGATCCTTCATGTCAAAGTGCTCCTTCAGCTGAGCTAGGGTGCTTTGATAGAAAGCCTGATTCTTCCAAAACATCAGAAGATCATCAACAAAACATAAACAATACAGTTTGTTTTGCCCCTCCTCCTTGACAAACACACATGGATCAGCTTTGCCCTGGTGAAAACCTAGAGAAAGCAACGTTTCAGTGAGTTTTGTGTTCCAACACCTAGCACTCTGCTTGAGACCATATAAGGATTTCCGCAGTTTACAGACCATTCCCTTCTGTATCTGCATCCCGTCAGGTGGAAGCATAAACAGCTCCTCGTTCAAAATCCCGTACAAAAAAGCTGTATTAATGTCATGATGGGAAACATGCAGTTTCTCCTCCGCAGCGATCTTGAGCATCAGCCGAATGCTCTCATATTTGACTGTGGGTGAGTAGGTCTCGTGGTAATCCTGTCCTGGTACCTGTGAAAAACCTCTGGCAACCAATCTGGCTTTGTGTCTGACTACCTTGCCATTCTGGTCTGTCTTGGCCTTGAAGACCCATTTGCTGCCAACCAGTCTCATACCTGGGACTACCGGTACCAGTTCCCAAGTTTGGTTCCTGTTCAAGGAATCAACTTCAGCCTTCATGGCATTAAGCCAAGGCTCAGCATCTTTAGAGGTTAACTCCTGAACCTCTTTGAAGCTTGAAGGTTCCCACACCTTCTCTGAGCTACTAAGAACAGCAGTTGCAGTCTTAGCAAACTCATCAGCAAATCTCTTTGGAGGTCTGCCTTTGGTCGCCCTTTCAGACCTACGTACTAGACGCAAGTCTTCTGGACTCATCTCCTCTTTCTTAGGAGAAAAATGACCAATGGTGAACAGTGGTTCTTCCAGTTCATTGTCAGACGCATCAGATGGTCTGACTGAGGCCTTTGCACTCTTGTAGTCTGCTGTGTCATCACTCTCACTGACATCAGCAGCAGCGCCGCCCAATGAACTGGAATCCGAACTCTGATCATCATCATCCTCATCATCATCATCCTCATCATCATCATCCTCAGCAGCTTCCTCAGCTTTAGCTGCTCGCTTGACATCACCTTCATCCTCCTCTGGGTAACTCTGGAAAATTCCCACATTTTCCCCCCACTTAGGATTGTACTCAACACTCCTTGTGAACTTTATGGACTTAGAGTCAGTCATCCATACCCTGTATGCACCTTTTTCGTACCCCATGAACAAACCATGTGCCCCACGCTTCCCAAGCTTGTTGGTTTGTGGGGTGCGTACCCACATGTCAGAACCAAAAATTCTCATGTGTTTGGTGTTGGGTTTCTTGCCAAACATCTTCTCATAGGGGGTACAACCAATGGGTGATGACAATCTGCGATTAACGGAGTAAACCAGATTCCCTAAAGCCTCCCCCCAAAACTTATCAGGGAGATTGGCATCATGCAACAAGGTTTTCATTCCTTGCAGCAATGTCTGATTTGCTCTCTCCGCAAGCCCATTCATCCATGGCGATCTGGGGGTTGACATGTCATGCTGGATTCCCTTCTCAGTCAGGAAAGCTTCAAACTGCTGAGAAGTGAATTCCCCGCCCCGATCGGTAAAAAGACAGGAAATACGTTTACCGTGAGCATTCTCCAACCAAGCACAGAATGCCTTAAACTTCGGAAACGCTTGCGATTTCTGTTCGAGCAAAAACACATGAATGTACCTAGAAAAAGAATCAATTAGAACCATGAAGAACCTTGCTCCTCCTAAAGAGGGCGTAAGTGGCCCAACTAGGTCTGCGTGCACTAGCTGGTAGGGCTTGGAAGCCTGCCTGCTAGACTCTTTGCCTTTTGGAGCAACCTTCACCTTGTTCTCTGCACAAGATACACATTTCATGTGAAATTTACAGGGTTTGATGTTCAAACCTTCAACCACCTCTGGCATCTTGGCCAGTGCCTTCCAAGAGAGGTGACCAAACCTTCGATGCGCTTCATGAATGCAACCTGCATGAAGAACTTTGTTAGTTTGTGCAACACAACAAGAATCAGCATTAGATACAACAGCAGTGTCCTCATAAGTTATATGGAACAAACCATCCATAAACTTTGCATGCAAATAGTCCTCTTTGCCTTTACTGATGACACAGACGCTCCTCTTGAAGGAAATCTGAAAACCACGTCCAGTAAGCTGCGGGACGCTCAACAAATTGCTTGCAGCTCCAGGAACATACAGAACATTACTGATGGTTGTATGCAAACTTGCAAGTTTCACAGTCCCTTCTCCTGCAATTTGCAACGTCCTTCCATCAGCCAGGTGGATCTCACCTTCCTGAGGCTTGAAGGAGATAAACAGGTGGCGATCCTTCGAAATATGGCGGGTACAGCCCGAATCAACAACAAAACTGCCTTTGGCTGTTGGAGCAGCCTTCACAGCAAGCAAACCCTTGTTTTCAACTGGCTTGGGCTTTTGCAGCTTGCCCCCCTGCTGCTCCTGGCCAGCAGACGTGCCTTTAGCCTTTGGTGAAGCTGTGCCAGCAGACATAGCCTTGTCTTCCACTGGCGTGGGCTTTTGCAGCTTGCCCCCCTGCTTCTGGTCAGCAGACGTGCCTTTAGCCTTTGGTGAAGCTGTGCCAGCAAACATAGCTTTGTTTTTCCCTGGCGCGGGCTCTTCACCCTCCCTTCGCTCCTGGCCATCTGCAGACGCCTGTTTACCTTTGCCTTTCCGGCCTCTGCAAAGGCGATGACCTTGGTTCTCACGAGAAACAGAGCTCTCAGCTGCCGACTCCTTGGCTCCCCCTGGAGGCTGGAATGCTGCCTGGGATGACATCACAGTCTGCTCCCCCTGCAGCTTGCAACCGGTGCCCTCAGCATCCCTGCATTCACTCGCATTCTGGGAAACAGCCAGGACCTCCGATGCAGTCAAACTCTGGGCTGGGATGACTGACTTGTGAGCTTTCATCAAAGCATACCACATTCCACGTGCAGTGGTGTTGCCAGCCAGCGTCTTAATTTCCTCAAGAGATACGGATAAGACTATTACGTCAATCGCCTTCGAATCATCGGCTTTCCATCTCTCTGTCAGAGGAACTGGGGGGGCCTCACTCACGGTATGCCACACCCTAAACTGACGCAGCAAACTCTCACACCATTTTGCCCAGGTTTCATAATTCTGCCCATGTAACTTAAGGCATTCAGCATTTGCCTCAGAAGCTTGGAAAAACTCCATTTCCAGCTTTCTGCTTTAGCCGTGAGTCTTTTTTAAATTCAGAGACTCCTTATCTTGGCAGCTCATTAATCACGATGCCTTTTGGCTCGGCTCCCAGGCCAATTTAGCCTTGCCGGAGTTCAAAGGCTCCGTCCGAGGTAAAACAGAAAAGCCTCCCTTTCTTTTGCTTTTCCCACTTCATACCTCTCAAACGCAGTCTGTTGCAGCTTTACTCTCCTGTAGGTGCTGTGAATCTGGGCCCGAAACCTTGTTGTTGGGAAACTGCCAGGGAGATATAGTCCATCATGGCCCCAAGCCGGCTGCCGGACTTCCATCGATCTCCCGTAGCCAGGCAGATCCAGCAGTTAGCGACACGAAGCCTCAGAAATAGATTGCCACATTCCAGGCTTGTGCACACTGTTCTTTATCAGCAGAAACCACAGCCAGAAAGCTTGCACCGCAGAAGAGAGCATAATTTACAGACTTTATTTAGCGTTGAACAGAACAAAGGAAAAACATGACCGTTCTGAGTCAGTGACTCCGACTGACTGAAATCGAAAGGAAACAGCAAACATAAACATCCTCAACAGGAAATACGCAGACTCTGTGACTCACAAGCCTGCTCTCTCTTAAGGTGGAACGGAAATATCCTAACACATCTATCTATCATCTATCTATCTATCATCTATCTATCATCTATCTATCTATCATCTATCTATCTATCTATCATCTATCTATCTATCTATCTATCTATCTATCTATCTATCTATCTATCTATCATCTATCATCATCTATCTATCTATTTGTGGATCGAGGGCCCGACCCCCGCTATGTGAAATAAAGACACAAGGACACATGATATAAGGTTAATGGGCAAGAAAAGGCCACAACTTTATTGATTACAGCAGTGAAAAGGTATTGGCTTAGGCATTGGATGACTATAGGAGGTGGGTTTATTCAACAGTAGGTGGAGCCTGTTGATGCTAATCCAACTATAGGCTCTCCCCTGATGTCACCGAGGGTCGTGCCATGGCCTCCCGCCAAGCAGGCATCGGACGGAATACACGACCGCCAGATTCCTTTAACGGAATAACCCACGGTAGATAGCATAGGCGATGGCCACACCTAGCCCTTGACACACATGAATCCAATGCCTAACCTACCCACCAATACCACAAAAGTTGTGACGATTGCTACGAGGTAGGCGAAAAAACCAAAAAGCCTAATGCCAAATGGAAAAATTCCTAACATTCACCACCATGAATGCATAATAAAAAGAACGGCTGTAGGGATCCTTTATAAAGCAATTTTAGAAATGATTGGTTATTTATTTCTGTTCAGTGTGATTGCTGCTGAATTTAACATGGAATTAAAAGAGCTGTAATGACTTTTTTTAAAAAAAACCCCAAGAAGAGTAAGGGGGGAAAGGCAGCCCTCAAAAAGAATCTTGCTACTTCTTTACCCATATTCTTCTTATTTGTTTGTTTGTGTATAGGGAAGTTTTTAATGTTTGATGTTTTACTGTGTTTGATGTTTTAATTTGCTGGAAGCTGTCCAGAGTGGTTGAGGCAACTATCTATCTATCATCTATCTATCTATCTATCTATCTATCTATCTATCTATCTATCTATCATCTATCTATCATCTATCTATCTATCTATCATCTATCTATCTATCATCTATCTATCTATCTATCTATCTATCTATCTATCTATCTATCTATCTATCTATCTATCATCTATCTATCTATCTATCTATCTATCTATATCATCTATCTATCATCTATATCTATCATCTATCTATCTATCTATCTATCATCATCATCTATCTATCATCTATCTATCTATCATCTATCTATCTATTATCTATCTATCTATCTATCTATCTATCTATCTATCTATCATCTATCATCATCTATCTATCTATTTGTGGATCGAGGGCCCGACCCCCGCTATGTGAAATAAAGACACAAGGACACATGATATAAGGTTAATGGGCAAGAAAAGGCCACAACTTTATTGATTACAGCAGTGAAAAGGTATTGGCTTAGGCATTGGATGACTATAGGAGGTGGGTTTATTCACCAGTAGGTGGAGCCTGTTGATGCTAATCCAACTATAGGCTCTCCCCTGATGTCACCGAGGGTCGTGCCATGGCCTCCCGCCAAGCAGGCATCGGACGGAATACACGACCGCCAGATTCCTTTAACGGAATAACCCACGGTAGATAGCATAGGCGATGGCCACACCTAGCCCTTGACACACATGAATCCAATGCCTAACCTACCCACCAATACCACAAAAGTTGTGACGATTGCTACGAGGTAGGCGAAAAAACCAAAAAGCCTAATGCCAAATGGAAAAATTCCTACCAGGCCCCCCAGACAACCGGGGCGACCAACCTAAGGTCCATAGCAAGGCCAAAAAACCTAGACCCTGAGCTAAATGGGAGTGGAGGGTGGGTGACTCGCTGCAGGACGACGACGACTGAGGAGGAGCCGGAGCTGGAGCCGCAGCATTAAGCTGCTAAACACGCCCCCCGGAGACACCTGGTTGGCTGCCTCCGGTGCCAGCCAGGTGAGGAGGGGCGGGGGCTAAGGCCCCCGGCCAGGGGCGGAGCTCAGGCTCCCGCCCACAACCACTCCCCTCTCTTCCAGGGAGGAGAGTCTCTATCTATCTATCATCTATCTATCTATCTATCTATCTATCTAATCTATCTATCTACAGTAGTGCCCCGCAAGACGAATGCCTCGCAAGACAAAAAACTCGCTAGACGAAAGGTTTTTTCGTCCGCGATTTGCCTCGCAAGACGAATTCCCCTATGGGCTTGCTTCGCAAAACGAAAACGTCTCGCGACTTTGTTTCCTTTGTGTAAAAACCGTTAAAACCAAGGGTGCTTAGCTTGAGCAGCTGCAGTTGCGACTTGACTTCGAGGAGCAACTGTTAGCACGTGGTTTGGTAGCCTTTTCTCAGACTTTGCTCACTTTTGAAGATTTTCCAAAACTTTTCCAGAACTTTTCCAGAACTTCTCTTTCATCCATTTGGTAAGTTAAACTTTTAAAACTTTTTTGGGGGGTTTTGGATTTTGGGTTGGGGTGTTTGGGATTAAAGGACTTGGTGTTGGGAAGGGGTTTGCGATAATCTGGGGGCTTGTGGGCCTTTTTTGGGAATTTTTATGATTTTCTGTGACCACTGGGCCAGGTTTTTTTTTTTTGAAAATTTTTCTGAGTTTGAATTTCTGAGTGCTGGCTGGCTGGCTGGGGGAACAGTTGGGGAGGTTTCTGCAGGAATCTGGGAGCTTGTGGGGCTTTTTGGGATTTTTTGTGATTTTCTGTGACCATTGGGCCAGGTTTTTTTTGAAAATTTTTCTGAGTTTGAATTTCTGAGTGCTGGCTGGCTGGGGGAACAGTTGGGGAGGTTTCTGCAGGAATCTGGGGGCTTGTGGGGCTTTTTTGGGATTTTTTGTGATTTTCTGTGACCATTGGGCCAGGTTTTTTTTGAAAATTTTTCTGAGTTTGAATTTCTGAGTGCTGGCTGGCTGGGGGAACAGTTGGGGAGGTTTCTGCAGGAATCTGGGGGCTTGTGGGGCTTTTTTGGGATTTTTTGTGATTTTCTGTGACCATTGGGCCAGGTTTTTTTTTTTTTAATTTTTTTCTGAGTTTGAATTTCTAGTGCTGGCTGGCTGGGGGAACAGTTGGAGAGGTTTCTGCAGGAATCTGGGAGCTTGTGGGGCTTTTTGGGATTTTTTGTGATTTTCTGTGACCATTGGGCCAGGTTGTTTTTTTTTGAAAATTTTTCTGAGTTTGAATTTCTGAGTGCTGGCTGGCTGGGGGAACAGTTGGAGAGGTTTCTGCAGGAATCTGGGAGCTTGTGGGGCTTTTTTTGGGATTTTTTGTGATTTTCTGTGACCACTAGGCATGGTTGTTTTTTTTTGAAAATTTTTCTGAGTTTGAATTTCTGAGTGCTGGCTGGCTGGGGGAACAGTTGGGGAGGTTTCTGCAGGAATCTGGGAGCTTGTGGGGCTTTTTTGGGATTTTTTGTGATTTTCTGTGACCACTAGGCATGGTTGTTTTTTTTTTAAATTTTTTTCTGAGTTTGAATTTCTAGTGCTGGCTGGCTGGGGGAACAGTTGGAGAGGTTTCTGCAGGAATCTGGGAGCTTGTGGGGCTTTTTTGGGATTTTTTGTGATTTTCTGTGACCACTAGGCATGGTTGTTTTTTTTTAAAAATTTTTTCTGAGTTTGAATTTCTAGGGCTGGCTGGCTGGGGGAACAGTTGGAGAGGTTTCTGCAGGAATCTGGGAGCTTGTGGGGCTTTTTGTGATTTTTTGTGATTTTCTGTGACCATTGGGCCAGGTTGTTTTTTTTTGAAAATTTTTCTGAGTTTGAATTTCTGAGTGCTGGCTGGCTGGGGGAACAGTTGGGGAGGTTTCTGCAGGAATCTGGGAGCTTGTGGGGCTTTTTTGGGATTTTTTGTGATTTTCTGTGACCACTAGGCATGGTTGTTTATTTTTGAAAAATTTTTCTGAGTTTGAATTTCTGAGTGCTGGCCATGTTGTTATTTTTTGAAATTTTTTTTTGTCTGGGTGGGGAAGCAGTTGGGGAGGGGTTTGCAGCAGTTGGGGAGGGGCTGGGGGAGCAGTTGGGGAGGGGTTTGCAATTTCTGTGTTGTGGGTGGGTTGGTGCGTGTCTGTGGGAGCAGTTGAGGTTTTTGAAGACATTGGTGATTTTTGAAGCTTTTCCTAAACTTATTTTGCAGCCATTTGAGGTTTCTGAGAACTTCGGTGGTTGATTGTTGAAGCTTTTCCAGAACTTCTCTTTCATCCATTTGGTAAGCTAAACTTTTAAAACTTTTTTTGGGGTTTTTGGATTTTGGATTTGGGGTTGGGGTGCTTGGGATTCAAGGCCTTGGTTCTGGGTTTTAATTTCTGTGTGGTGGGTGGCTGGCTGTTTTTGTATTTTTTGGGTTTGAAGCACATCACTGATTTTTTTTTCTGTTTCTGAGTTTACGAAGGTAGGAGCTGTGCTGCCATGGGACCCAAGAAGACTGCTGCTGCGGTGGCCGGCGATAGGAAGAAGGAGAAGGTGACGCTGGAAATGAAGAAGGAGATCATCTGGAAGCACGACGGCGGAATGCGTGTGACGGACATCGCCAGGGAGTACGGCAGGAACCCATCGACCATCGGGACCATCCTGAAGATGAGGGAGAAGATCCTGGCGACTGATGCAGCCAAGGGAGTCACCAGGATCGTGAAGAACCGCCCAGCTGTCCTGGAGGAGGTCGAGAAGTTGCTGCTCATCTGGATAGAAGAGAAGCAGCGTGCAGGGGACACAGTGTCTGAGGCCGTCATTTGTGAGAAGGCCAAGGCCTTGCACGCTGACCTCATCCGGGAACAGCCAGGAACCTCAGCCGAGCCAGAAGTCTTCAAGGCTAGCAGAGGTTGGTTTGACCGGTTCAAGACAAGATCTGGCATCCACAGCGTGGTCAGGCATGGAGAGGCTGCCAGTTCTGATGTTCCTGCGGCTGAAGACTTTGCAGCGGAGTTCCTGGAGCTTGTGAAGACGGAGGGCTACGTTCCGCAGCAGGTCTTCAACTGCGACGAGACCGGGCTGTTTTGGAAGAGGATGCCCAAAAGAACTTTCATCACTCAGGAGGAGTCCAGGCTGCCTGGCCACAAGCCCATGAAGGACCGCCTGACCCTGCTCTTCTGTGCCAACGCAAGCGGCGACCTGAAGATCAAGCCCCTGCTGGTGTACCACTCGGAGAACCCACGGGCCTTCAAGAGACACAAGATCGACAAGGAGCGGCTGAGTGTCATGTGGCGATCCAACAGCAAGGCTTGGGTCACACGTGTGCTGTTTGTGGACTGGGTCAATCTTGCTTTTGGCCCTGCTGTCAAGCAGTACCTGCTGGACAACGACCTGCCGCTGAAGGCTTTGCTTCTGATGGACAATGCTCCTGCCCATCCTAAAGGCCTTGAGGTGGACTTGTTGGAGGAGTTCAGCTTCATCAACATCATGTTCCTGCCGCCTAACACCACGCCACTGCTGCAGCCGATGGATCAGCAGGTCATCGCCAATTTCAAAAAACTCTACACCAAGGAGCTTTTCAGGCGATGCTTCGAGGTGACTGACTGCACCACCATCACCCTGCGGGAATTCTGGAAGGACCACTTCGACATCGTCACCTGCTTGAAGATGGTCAACACGGCCTGGAAAGGGATCAGCCAGAGAAATTTGAATTGCGCTTGGCGCAGCCTGTGGCCGGACTGTGTGGCACCAAGTGACTCTGATGCACCAGAGTCAACAGTGGTGCAGGACATTGTTGCCTTGGGGAGGACCATGGGCCTGGAGGTCACGGAGGAGGACGTCTGCGAGCTGGTGGAGGGGCACGACGACGAGCTGACCACCGTGGAGCTGGTCGAACTGCAGGCAGAGGCTGCGCAGGAGCAGGCCTCACTGGAAGAGGAGGAAGCAACTGAGGAACGGCTGTCCTCCGAAAGACTGAGGGACATTTGCCAGAAGTGGAAGGAGGTGCAGACTTTTGCAGATCTACACCACCCTGAGAAGCACGTGGCACATGACGCTGGGAACTTTTATGATACGAGGGTCATGTCGTCTTTCAGGGAGCTGCTGAAAAGGCGGATAAAGCAGCAGACTATGGACAGGTTCTTGACCAAGAAGCAAAGAGTGGAAGAGGAGCCTTCTTCGAGTGGTCCCCCAGAGTCTTAGAAAATGTACTGTACACTTTGTTGATTTTTAAATGTTTTTCTGTCATGTTTATAAAGTTAATTTATTTTCCCTTCAATTTTTGAACTGCTCTTTACAGTATGTGTGACTTTAAAGAGCAGTTAATAAACTGTTGTTGTACCAAATTTGGCTTTGTTTGGACTTTTTTTGACCATAGGAACGCATTAATTGATTTTCAATGCATTCCTATGGGATTTCGTGCTTCGCAAGACGAAAAATTCGCTAGACGACAAAAATTGCGGAACGAATTAATTTCGTCTTGCGGGGCACCACTGTATCTATCTATCATCTATCTATCTATCTATCTATCTATCTATCTATCTATCTATCTATCTATCTATCATCTATCTATCTATCTATCTATCATCTATCTATCTATCTATCTATCTATCATCTATCTATCATCTATCATCTATCTATCATCATCTATCTATCTATCATCTATCTATCATCTAAATTTCAAGACAGAATAAAAACATACATAAAGCAATTGCTCATATATAAACAGTTAAAAAAATGTCTGTATATGTAAAAACCGTTACATGTATAAAAACAGTTATAACAATTACATCCATAAAAACAATTTCAGATTAAATTCAGATACAGATTGGAACAAAAGCATCTGCTAAGGAGGCTTGATGAAAGAGGAAATTATTCAAGACACCAAAAAAAAAAAAAAAAAACACCTAAAAAAAGAGAGCATTCCTGGCTGATATGTAATGGGAGGGAGCTCCAGAGGGTGGATGCCCAATTCTAACCAGGCTTCCTGATAAGATGGTATCTGCTGCATGTCCTCTCCTGCAGACTACAGAGATTGGTTGGGCGTATAAGGGATGAGATAATCTGGCATGAGCAACTGTGCAACCCTCTGCATGGCTATTCTGAAGTAAGCTTCACTGAGTTCAAAGGGCCCTACTCCCAGGTAAGTGTGTGCATGACTGCAGCCTCAAATTTCCAGCTTCCTTGAAAAGCAGGTCCTACAGTATTGTCCTTTTCACATAGTTAACAGAGCTAGAAATACACAGTGGTGACTTGTTTCTTGTGGGAAAGCCAGATGTCTTTCTTCAAGTTATCCCTTCTGCTGTGGAGATAAGTGCATTTTTTCGAGCATTCGCACAGCAAAAGTTTGTCAGCGTATGATGCAAATTCCTTCCTCCACAGCTCACACATCAATTGTAATGAGGGGTGCAGTATGGAATGCGGCTGTGTGTTGCAAACATCTGTTCCGTGTGATGTGACTGGTGATTACAGGCACACCCACATCTCAACTTATGCCACATTGGAAAGCTGGAAGCTTATTGTATATATTTATACATACGCCAGCTATTTAGGAGCTGAGCTATCCCCCTTGCCTTCACAGGACCACTAAAGTACAGAAGCAAGACTACCCTCGCTCTAGGAGCCTTTTACCTCTACCATTTCATAAACGTTTTCTAGAAAAGTTCAGCAGCGATGTCTTCTGTGCAAGGAGAATGGCCTTTCCAATTGCAATTGACATATTTAGATCCATTCTCCAGGTTGTTGTTTTTTTAAAAAACAAGTTATTGTTTTATGCTGCATTGTAAGCTGAAACCCCCTCCCAAGGCAGCTTCAAGTGATATATCACAATCTACAGGCCATAATCCATTTTAAACTAGAAAAACACAAGAGCAGCAAAAATGGATAAATAACAGCAATAACATCAACGCAGCACTAAACCCAGTAATAACGTAAAATCACAACAATAACCCAAAGCGAAACAACACTGTTATTATTATTATTTATTAAATTTGTATAGCACCGTTCATCCGGAGATCTAAGCTACATAAAAGTACAATCTATATAAAAAACACAAAATACACAATAAATATAAGAACAAAACAAAACCAATAATCCCCACCCTCCCAAACACATTTAAAAGGGCATTGGATGTCAATCAGCCAAAGGCCTGGTTGAAGAGGAATGTTTTTGCTTGGTGCCTAGAGATAGATAATGAAGGCTGAAGCCGAACTCCCTGGGGAGAGCATTACACAAGCCGGGAGCTACTGCAGAAAAGGCTAGCTTTCATGTTGCCACCCTCCGGACCTCTCATGGATGAGGCACAAGAAGAAGGGCCTCAGATGGTGATCTCAGTTGGCCAATTAAAACTCATCATCATGAGTAAGAAGCAGTGAAGAAGTAAGTTATGAGAGCCCTTCTTCAAGACCTGCACTGATGAGGCTTGGTAGCTTATCGCAATTGGCGCAGAGGTCACTCAACCTGTTTATTGAGCAACCATCCTAATTTGTTTCCAGGGAGATTAGATGATGTGCATTTACTCATCACTTTTTTACAGCCAAAGTCTGATTTTTGGAGCAAGTTTGTTTGCTCAAGAGTTTGTTTGTTGACCTGCCTAACGACTCTCCAGACAAGTTGGACTGCCAAAGTGTATCTCAATTTGTAGTGTGAAGGTGGCCTGTTCAGATATTATTATTACTATTTCAGCAAGTGCTGTCATTATAGAGACAGAAGCACTGCTGTGACTTGGTGTCAGAGACAAACAACATTTCAGAGGACTTTTGTGAGATAGGTGCTGGGGAGCAAATCTTTCAGGTCTGCCTGTTAATCTGGGCAGTTCACCCACTGATGCCTTTTACTGCGGCTGATCATTACAAACTGCCATGCCACTGGCAGCTAAGGAACAAGAATTTTCAATAATCAGAAGCAGTCTGAGTGTCTCAGAGTAGAGAGTATCCTTAGCCTGCAGGGTTTTAAGAATTGGTTCCATCCATCATGGGTAAGAATGCTAGTGGCGTAAAGAAGAAGGCTTCCTTGTGCGCTGATTAATCTAAAAATTTCCCAGCAAGGTTTCTTATTCCACAGCCTCCCCGCCCTTTAGAAATGAGGCATCCTTGGCTGAAAAGTGTCAGAAATAGTTTCTCACACTCATTTTAGAGATAATTAAATTAAATGATAATTAAATGTAATAGTACCAGTATTATTTTCCTGGAAATTATTATTACAGTATTGCATTTCTTACCCACCCTTCACCAATGGATCTACTCTATGAATAACATAGGATATGGTCCAGTATTATGAACTACCAAAGACTGAAGGCAATATTCAACGAAGTGTTTCTGCTGGCACAAGGATTTCCACTTGTGTAATGGAAGTTCTCCTCTCTCTCTTCTCCCAGTACTCCCAATCTCCTCCAGTGTTGGGGATCCCCTAGAATAAATTTTAGGGCATACATTGGAGATGCACAGGTAGAGGAGAAGCAGGGAAAGTTCTGTTGTGCTGCCAAAAGTCCTTTCACTATTGGATGCTGAAAGAGTATTTCCATCTTTAAATCTGTCTTTCTATACCTATGGTATTTGTACTGACTTTTTTTTTGGTCAGTACCCTTCTTCCTCTGTTCTTTTATTAGGATTGAGCTTCCTATAATTTTCCAGCCTGGTTTTGGACTGACTGAAATGTAAAGAACTGGATAATTTAAGAGGGGGCTTAATAGACCTCAAAGAAATTCCGTAACTAGCATCATACTGAAAACATTTTGATTCCTGGTATAGCAAATATGCTGTGGCATTCGCTCTTCATTAAAAAGTGAATGACCACAGTGCCAGGATGTGGGTAGCCTTTAAAAGCAGTGTGCACATTTATGCCGATGCAGTCTTTTGGGAACTGACTTGCTTTTTATCATAAAAAGTAATGAGGAGTTACTTGAGGGATTTATTCCGAAACTTTAAACTGCATGTAAATTCCTGAGGATCAAATTAACCTAAAGGTAAATAGCACTCTCAATGGGGTTTCAGTCAAGGCCGACGGAGGCAAAGAGACTCAGCTTAGAGAAACATTTCTGGTGTAGAGATAGACACTTCATTAAGATGCTCAAAGATGCCGTATGTTGATGATAAAAAGACATCTTTCATAATTTGATGTTTGGATCCTCCTCAAACGATCAGTTGTCACTTTCCAGATGATTTAGCCAGAAGTTATGGGGTGAAAAAAATGGAAATGGGCATTGCTTCAGTGTAGCTTCTAGGACTAAAGATTCATAACCAGATGCATTAGAGTTCCACACTAGAAAATTCTGGAAACAAATGATGG
Organism: Podarcis muralis; assembly: GCF_964188315.1. Taxonomy (NCBI): domain Eukaryota; kingdom Metazoa; phylum Chordata; class Lepidosauria; order Squamata; family Lacertidae; genus Podarcis; species Podarcis muralis. The sequence goes on from NC_135662.1 coordinate 24,423,360, forward strand.
TTTTAGGGTGTGCTTTTTTCAGGACCGTTTTGGTCACATAGGCTGCAAACTTTCTCCCTCCATCTGCTGGGAGTTGATTGCAGAATAACTTCTCATAGGAACTGAGGACAACTCTCTGTGTCATCACTTTAAACTGATGCCTGGGCTTTCTGTGAGTGGTGTCAGCTAACCTTGTTTTGGAAGGGCTGCGAGTAGGTGCTGTACAGGACCTCCATTGCAGGTTCAATCTGAGACATCTCCAGGCAGGACTGGGAATGCCCCCATCTGAAACTCTGGAGACAACACTGAGCTATCCTTTGTATAAGTTTCATATGCTGTTAAGTTGTGGGTGAACATATCAGACGACACAGAGATTCTCCAGACAGCTCTTGTTTATTCACAGGTCAGAACAGAACTGAACTGAAGGGTTCAGTCAACCTGCTTATATAGAGCTCCAGTACAACGTAACTGTACCAATTTTCTAAAATTATCCAATCACTGAACGTCACTTTTGATCCCTTATTTGCATAACTATCTACAGTATCCCCCTGCTGGCCCAGGGTGAGAACTTCAGTACATAACATATGCCCCTGTTTTTCTTCTGAGGTTCTGGAAAGGAGCATATTGCCAGTTGCTTCGGCGAGACTCACAAGTGGGCCTCAGGTTAAAGTGAGTAAGTAGCCTCCATGCATTCTAGCCACCCAGCACAGAGGCACTCATTGTCATAGAATCATAGATGTGTAGAGTTGGAAGGGATGCTGAAGATCATCTTAGTCCAATTCCCTGCAATGCAGCAATACACAGCTGTCCCATACAGGGGATCGAATCTGCAACTTTGGCAGTATCACACCACACTCTAACCAACTGAGTTATCCACTTGGATGTCTCCTGCCCAAAGATGGCTGCCGCTTGGACATATTGGAAAAGTCTCATCACAGGAAAATATAACTGTAAGAAAAGCTTCAGAAGATAAGTTTGCCACTTGATCATTGCACTTAAGGTGTGAAAAACACAGTTGTGGGTAACTTTGAAAAACACTGTGTTAGTCTGAATAGCAGTGAAAGATTGGTTACAGGGAATCCAAGGATGAAGAGGGAATTGTCACAGAGTATCCCTCAGCTGCTGAAGGCTGATCGCCGAAGAATTGATGCTTTTGAATTATGGTCTGGAGGAGACTCTTGAGAGTCCCATGGACTGCAAGAAGATAAAATGTATCCATTCTTAAGGAAATCAGCCCTGAGTGCTCACTGGAAGGACAGATCCTGAAGCTGAGGCTCCAATACTTTGGCCACCTCATGAGAAGAGGAGACTCCCTGGAAAAGACCCTGATATTGGGAAAGATGGAGGGCACAAGGAGAAGGGGATGACAGAGGACAAGATGGCTGGACAGTGTTCTCGAAGCTACAAACATGAGTCTGACCAAACTGTGGGAGGCAGTGGAAGACAGGAGTGCTTGGCGTGCTCTGGTCCATGGGGTCACAAAGAGTCGGACACGACTAAATGACTAAACAACAACATCCCTCAGCTGCAGGATGAGCCTAGCTTTATCTTGGTTTCTTGTATGTAATAAAAGATGTGTACACATACTAGGTAATCAGCCTTTTGCTCCTGCTATGTTTCAGGTGTCTGTCCTCCTGTTTTTGTTGTTGTTGTTTTACAGAGCCTTCACATCTTTAACTGTTCAGTCTTAACTTTTTTTATAAAAGGAAACTTGACACGCAAAGCTGCTCCAGGGATTATATAAATGTGGACTTTTGAACTGAATGTAACAAGAGTGCTTCTGTACACTTCCAGATCTGAAATGGGAATTAAAACCACTTAAAAGTGGTTACTGTACTTGGATCAGACATTCATTTTCTTCTCAGTTCAATTTTGTCTCTCTGTACTGGTGCTTTCAAAGAGTGGGGTGAATGCATGTAGCACGATGGCATCAGTCAGGTTCCTTGTAGGCCAAGAAAGGGAAGAATGAATGAATCTTCAAAACTTCATTGAGATTGGTCCATGGTTGTTATCTTTTCAAGCCATGGAGAACATCTTTGCAGCACAGTTCTCTCTGACTAAATTTAGTTACGGTGCTGCTGAGATCTAATAGGCTTAAAAACTGAATCAAATGCTACTGTCCATTAGCTATCCCTATCACATCAGTTCAACTATAGAGGCAACTATTACTTAGAAAATTATGAGTGGCTGAAATGTTCTCAGCATAAATGGAACTGGGGCTGGAATTAGAACTGTCTGTTGCCCTTTCTAATAAGACTGTAATTGCACAATCCATTATCTTCTCTGCTTCTGAGGGAGAGAATCCCTCTGTGACTGGGGCACGTTATAATGGCTGTGCATTACTTTTAATCAGTGGCCCATTTGTGTCTCACTCTGCTCCAGGCCCAAGGCCTGGATACCCTGTACTCATAGTTATTCTCTGAACATAGTACCACTGATTTTAAGGTGTGATTACAATGCAGTCAAACAGGGCTCTCCACAACATCCTTTCGCTTTGGAGGCGAAATGGCACCTTCTCTGCCCAAGAAATAGTTATGTGAGGGAGCCTTGAAGCCAAGTTTCACTTCTTGATTTGTTTCCTTTTGGTTATCACTCATAAGTATAAGTATAAGACATAAGTATAAGACATCATAAGTATAAGACATCATCATCCCCGAAAGATGCCATTAGTCCAATGAGCTGAAAAACAGTGGTTTTATTGCCTGCATTTCCCAACAAAATGTAGACACAGTGGAACAATTTTTCAAACCTACACTAAAAAACTCTTATTCCGTTTAGCCATTCAAGACGATGATGGTTATAACAAAAGTCTGGGATACACAACTGATGTAAATATTGAAAAAAACAATTAAGGACACATTTTCCAATAAATATAGTGGATTGAATAGAACATTTCTTTACATTTGAATAGTTCTTTACATTTACATTGCTTATATTAATTTTATGCTTAATTTTGAAATAGGGTACTTGTTTCTGGAGACAGTGTATTTTGCAATATGTGTATGTGTGTATATATGTATATGTGTGTGTATCTATCTATCTATCTATCTATCTATCTATCTATCTATCTATCTATCTATCTATCTATCATCTATCATCTATCTATCTATCATCTATCTATCATCTATCTATCTATCTATCTATCTATCATCTATCTATCTAATCTATCTATCTATCTATCTATCTATCTATCTATCTATCATCTATCTATAAATTATTGCTGTGTTGTTTTTAAGAAAGCCTTCATCAATTGTTAAAGAATTCAAGCATTCTGTCTGCTGGAACTTAGCTACCATTCAGTTTTTATTTACAAGCTGTGGGCGCTCACTGAATTAGAATTTTGCTCCTGAAGTGAGATAATAGTTTAAGGGCACAGAGTTCCGCTCACATTATGTATTTCCAATTATTGTCATTCTCAATTACTTTTATTCATACTTCGGACTGAATGCAGACTTCCCCTTTCGTTTTAATGCTTGGCAAGCGGAAAAGGGGACTTGAAGCAATCTGTACAAATTGTCGCGCCTCAGGCCACATTGTATGCTAATCAGTTTCATTTAGGGAAGACATCTCTTCCTGCAGCTTCTGTGTCAGGGTGCTCTCTGGTTGTCATGGCTGACAGCTCCTGTCAGGAGCTATGATAGTTATCACTGTGTACCGGAGCATCTTCTGTGCTAGCATAGTGGTAGATTAGGAACACAGGAACCTAAGAAAAGTCCTGCAAGACCAGGTCAGTAGCCCATCCCCATACAAGCAGAACCCAAACACAAGAGTGTTGTCTCCTCCTGTGGCTTCCAGCAACTGGTGTTCAGAAGCATTACTGCCTCAAAATGAAGGCCTCACCTATTTTGGTGTGTATGCAGCAGTTGGTTCACCCCACTGAATGACCCATTTGCCCCCTAAAGCTGGTAAAGTGGCACCTCGGGTTAAGAACTTTATTCGTTCTGGAGGTCCGTTCTTAACCTGAAACTGTTCTTAACGTGAGGTACCACTTTAGCTAATGGGGCCGCCCGCTGCCGCCATGCGATTTCTGTTCTCATCCTGAAACAAACCTCTTAACCTGAGGTACTATTTCTGGGTTAGCGGAGTCTGTAACCTGAAGCGTCTGTAACCTGAAGCATCTGTAACCTGAGGTACCACTGTACAAAGGTTTGCATTTGCATTTTCCTTGGACGTTGGCCCAAGTAGAAAGCAGTTCCTTTGAGGCAAACATCCAGCTACCCATTTTCAGTTTCATGACTAGTAAGAATTTCATTTCATTTCACTTTTAATTTGTGTCACCTTTCTATTTTACTATGCACAGGGTGGTTCACAGCAACACATATACAACAACACATCTTACAATAATCTGATCCAATAGAAAAAGTCATAATAAAACTTTAAAAGGGATGGAAGGGTCTCCCGATTTCAAATCTCTCGGCTTTTCATTTTCCAGTCTTAAAGTAAATCCACATTTTCCCAGCAATTTGCATTAAAAAAAAAATCCTCATGAAAATCCGTCAGCATTATAGTGTGATTTCCTCTTAATAAACACATTTCATGTGCAGTTTTGACTCATGTACCCATTTCAGCAAGCAATTTCCCCACAAGTGATGCATTTTATATGATATTTTCCCCAAATGTCTTCATTTTTATGCACACTTTCCCCTAAAATATGAATTTTTGGAGAATTGTATCACAACTTTTGGATAAGTGTGAATTTTGGACAGCTGTTGCTTTTGAAAGTGTGAATTTGAGAGATTAGGCTTTAAATGTGAACTGGATCAAATTTCTCCTCCATCCATAATGACTGCTCACCTTCAGTTCAATCACAACATGGTTGTGGTCTAATTTTTTGGGCGTTCAAGGAAAAGAGAAGCCTTGTGAGAATTCTCTCTCTCTCTTTCTCCTCACCACTGCATGCATAGAAATGAGTAGCAGCAATTTCAATAACTGAAGCTAAACATTAAGTGTACAAGGCCATGAGAGGGCACCAGAGTGCACATTATAAGTCCATCGCAGAAACTTACTAAGTGAGTAATGCGCTCTGTTTGGTAGGAGTTCATTTCAGGTACCATGATTGGAAGGTTAAATCCCCATCTGGTCAACAATGGCAGAAAAATGTCATTTCAGGTACCAATGTTGGAAGGTCAAATCCCCATCTGGTCAACAATGGCAGATAAATGTCTGCTCAAAGCGACAGACATGTGCATCTTTAAAACAGAAGATAAATAGAATTTCTAGGCCTTGCAGGCGGACTTGGCCTGGACAAAGCAAAGTAAAAAAAATAAAATAAGGGGTTGAACTGTATTGAACTAATGTGTCAGTCTTGGGGAAGAAAAGATGAACACCGATTTATAGCTTTTATTTTGGAGAGGGGGGATTGGGAGGTGTGAGACCAAAGAGGAAACACCCCTGTGGTAAAAGCGTGTTCTAAAATGGGCGGCTTCTGGGACACTGAGCAGCTCTTAATATATTCAGAGTATTCAGATATGGATACTTCACTACAAAATGAATATTGAGTCAAGCATGAAGGGCATATGAACCAGCATGCAAACAGCTCTGCATGATTGGAAGTGTTTCTATAGCATACTGGATACTGAGGGTTTGCACTTTAAGCCTTGTTTCTGAATCCGAGCATATTCAAAATTCTGATCTCTTTCCAAATTGTTCTTTGTAGTCTCCACTTCAGTCTGTAATTCAGCTCCTGAGCCACTCTATAGAAAACAAAGCACTGTGTTTACCTAATTACTAATAGGGGGAATCTAAAAATGGCTGTAATTTTCCACTTTTTTGCAAAATGGATGAAATTTACATGCATGGGAGTAGATTAAGAGTAGATGAAGCCTGCCAAATTGCAGGCAAATAGATCCGGGAGCTTTTTGTGGGGGAAGTAAAAAATATTCACTTCCCCCCATAATTCACATTAGTGTACAGTAATTCCTTTGATAGTCCAGCTACAACTCCACAATCTATATTGGCTTCATTTGGGTGAGGGTTCTGTCCTTTTTTCTAACCTTTTTGACCAGTCTTCCTCAACCTGACTGCCTCCCAAAGTTTTAGACTACTACTCCCATCAGCCCCAGCCAGCTGAGTTACTAGCTGGGGCTCATGGGAGTTGTAGTCCAAAGTATCTGGCGACCACCCAGTTGAAGGAAGTCTGTTTTTGACTATTCAATGTATCTCAATTGGATCTCCATGGTACACTTCCTTGTGAGGGTTATGTCCTGAAAAACTGTATATAAATAAAAGCAAATCATATGAACCAAACAAAGGGACACATAACCTCAGTAATAAGGGAAGGCTGCAGGGAATAGAATCAAGACAAAGAAGTGATGGGCAGGCCTGAGGATGTGTACACACTAAATCCCTAAAGCATATTTCATACCGTTCAACTTTTTCAAGCCTCAAACTAGGACGCGTGTCTTCCAGGATGTGCTCCCGGACAAGTCACATGACCCACACCTCACTCCCATGCCAAAAAAGTGGGGGTTTTTTGTGGGGAGGAGGACAAGAGCACAGTGCGGAAACCCATGAGAGCATGGCACCCAAAATGGCTGCCATGTTCCCATGTGAAAAAAACAGGATGCCCTGTTTTGATGCTTGAAGCACGTTCTTTCCCTCAAAGAATTCTGGGCACTATAACTTGTTAAGAGTTGCTTGGAATTGTAACCCTGTGAAGGTTGTATGCCGTGCAAAGAATTTTTTATGTGGGAAAGAATGTGTTTTGAAAGTTCTTTAAAGGTATAGCGTGTGCACATGGCTTTGCTTTTATTGCAAAATATAACAAATTTCTAGCTACCGGCACATTCATACCTACTCAGATATAAACTCTATAAATTTAAAGAAAGCAAAGTTATGCATAAGTGGACTAGTGTTAGAGATTTAGAAGTCGGAACTTTTGGGACCTCAGCTATGTGCACAGATTTGCAGTTTCCTGTCCTAAGCCCTTGGAATAGGGTGGGTTGGAAATCATGGTTAATCGTTAATAAAATAAATCAATCTTCCTCCCACCATATGCTGAAGTGTCATGTGTATTTATAGCCCTTCATTATTGCTGGTCATCTTTCCTATTTAACTGAGGAGAGAGCTATTCTTCTTCTGGGCTTGGTTAATGAACCAAAGAGGGTAATATCTCATCTGAGGCATGTTTCATTTTGCATTGGGTTAAGTGATCTTATAGTACTAACTTAGAGCCTACAGAGTTAGGCCAGATGATTCATCTGGTGTATAAACGAAGCCTTGCTTCAGAATGCCACAAAATTTATCTCTGCTTTTCATGTCAATCTTTCTCCACTGTAACATCATCAATCAGCCAGATTGCTCTCATATTTCATTATGTTTCCATGGTGATACGTCCTACAAAGTTAAAAATAAAGTCCCTGCTCTGCTGCTGAAATTTGGAGGGTGAAAGACTCCATGATTGCCTAATAGCGGTCTGGATGAGAAAGTGCCGATAGACGGATATGGATATCTAACATTTGTGGAAAAGGCATGTTCGTTTGCTACGTGGATTAGATATTGTAAATGAAATGGAGAATTGCACTCCAAAAAGTCTACCTGAAGTTACCAATAAAGCCGCTGGTACTGCTTCATTTCATTTTGTATTGCTTGATCTCTCTTTCTCCTCCATCTGATACAAACCCTTTTCTGGTACAAATTCATATGTAGACAAATATTTATACCTGTTCATAACTGGTGCTGAGTTGATTTGCTGACCAAGTTGATAAGTGCTTTCCCTACAGTGTCCTGCAGCACAACCCTGTGCATTTTAATCATTTGCGTCTTAGTATGGTCACGCTGCTTCTTGGGAGAAAAGCAATGACAAACCTAGACAGCATCTTAAAAAGTAGAGACATCACCTTGCCAACAAAGGTCCGTATAGTTAAAGCTATGGTTTTCCCAGTAGTGATGTATGGAAGCGAGAGCTGGATATAAAGAAGGCTGATCGCCGAAGAATTGATGCTTTTGAATTATGGTGCTGGAGGAGACTCTTGAGTGTCCCATGGACTGCAAGAAGATCAAACCTCTCCATTCTGAAGGAAATCAGCCCTGAGTGCTCACTGGGAGGACAGATCGTGAAGCTGAGGCTCCAATACTTTGGCCACCTCATGAGAAGAGAAGACTCCCTGGAAAAGACCCTGATGTTGGGAAAGATGGAGGGCACAAAGAAGGGGACGACAGAGGACGAGATGGTGGCACAGTGTTCTCAAAGCTACCAGCATGAGTTTGACCAAACTGTGGGAGGCAGTGGAAGACAGAAGTGCCTGGCGTGCTCTGGTTCATGGGGTCATGAAGAGTTGGACCTGACTAAACGACTAAACAATGACAACAACAAATGTTCTTCCAGAATTGTAACCCTGATTATTTCAGGGGGGGGGGGAGAAAAAAATCAATCCAATTAGTCAGGGTTTTAATTTGAAAAAGTGTCCCTGAAAATAAGAGATATATGTAGAAACTAAATCGAGTGCCGGAACATTTGGGATTCACTTCCTGATCAGAGATACAAACATGCACACACTTCATCAAGCCTTTCTAGTTTACAGTTATCATGTATGTGTGCATTTGAGGATATACAGTTAGAAAATACTTTATAATTCTTGCGTAATTCTTATGCATTCTCAAAACTACCCTGTGTGGTTTACAGAGTGCCTGGCACATCATATGTGCACACACAGAGAAGTCATATATTTTTATACCACTTTTCAGACAAGTATTGTTACCGCAATCCCTAAAGAACACAGGCCCTTCCCCCAGGCTTACAAACTAAAAGGAAGGCGAGTGGGGGTGGGAGGGAGCAGGGAGATCAGTTTGACAATCCCAGAATAAAGCAGTGAGTTGTGTACAACCACTTATTATACAGGCAACGACTGATTTACATGTGATCTTGATCACACACATGTGCAAGGCGCCGAACCCAGAAGTGACCCGAAAATGTCACTAAAAGGGCAGTGGGGCAGGGCAGGGCGGAACGCAACAGAATGCTTTTTGCAGGCCTCGCAGTCATGTGGGGGGTGGGTGTCCGGAACATAACCCCCACACCAAACAAGGATTGCCTGCACAGTGGTACCTTGGTTGTCGAACTTAATCCATTCTGGGAGTCCATTCGACTCCTGGAATGGTTCAAAAACAAAGGCGCGGCTTCCAGGGCCATCTTTAGCATATGTGCCACTGGGGTGCAAAGATCTGCCCAGCGCCCCCAAATTTAGTTTAGCCCCCAAATTAACTTTTATTATGCCTTATCTCACTATTATCATTTGATAAATAGCGCTCATGCCTGCACGGCTCCAAAAGGCGTTTTGTGTGTGCGTGCGTGTGTGTGTGTGTGTGTGTGTGTGTGTGTGTTTTGTTTAAAATCAGCTTTGCTAAAGAAGACAAAGAACACATTGGGAGTCGGTGTAAAGACTCCATGCATGCGCTTACGGTCGTAGGGAGGTGTCTGAAAGACGAGATGAGCGCGCATTGTGCGCATGCGTGGGAGAGCCATCTTGGGCAGCCTTTCATTGTGGGAGCGACCTTATTTCTAGAGGAGCTTGGAGGGCTCTTGCTAGCGCGCACATACGAGTTCTTCTTCTGGAGCCTGTGTGTGCTCCCGTCGCTAGATAATCGTGTCCTCTTTCTGTCTGTCTCTCCTTCTTTCATGTCACTCCCCTTCCTCCCGGCTTTGGTGAGTGAGACTTTCCAGAGAGATCTCCCTTCAGCAGCATTAGTTGGCAGGCGGCGCGAGATCAGTCGTGTCAAAGGTGCCACTGACCCTGCTGCCACATAGCAGCTCAATAAAATACACTTAGGTGGCTTCAGCGGCGGGCACCTGGCACCCCCCAGAATTCAGCGCCCAGGTGCCCAGCACCCCTTGCACCCCTGGGTAAAGACGGCCCTGGCGGCTTCCGATTGGCTGCAGTAGCTTTCTGCACTCAATTGGAAGCCGCAGAAGCTGCGTCGGACATTTGGCTTCCAAAAAACATTTGCAAACATGAACACTCACTTCCGGGTTTGAGGGGTTCAGGAGCCAAAACGTCCGAGTACCAAGGCATTTGACAACCAAGGTACGACTGTATATCATTTGAGGGCCAGACTGATCTTCCCTTGCCAGTAGTCTTACAAATCCAACCCCCCCCCCCCAGTATCAAAGGGTAAAGGTCATGGGTTTGAAAATAACTAGTTCCCATCAACCCTCACCAGCATAGCCAATCATCAGAGGCAATGGGAGTCCACCAGGTTCTAGAGGGAGCCAGTTTGAGGAAGGTGGCTGTACGGTACATTGAATTACCGTGATGTGCTGATTTGAGAAAGTGCATGAACTAGGTTCTTAGAAGCTGTTTCTTTGACAACCATCGAGAAATGATTCCTCTGCCCTTGATGATGGTGAAAATGTGATTTTCCTCAGAGCTGACCTCTCAAGCAACTAAAAATGTCACTGAAAGCATCTCATTTTTCACAGCTATTCTGATAAATTCAAATGCGTCATAGGTGAAAAGGGGAAGAATAGGGATTTTATCTTTCCGCTTTCCAATAAATAAAGCGTGTTGTTATAGTAAAGGAAATCTCAAAGCAAGCCTGAGCAAACAAGGCCATCTGTGTGAAACGGGATCAAGACAACATAAATGAGAATCCATTTTCTTTTGTCCATTTTATTCCATTTTCTTTTGTCCATTTTATTCTTAAGGATGGCAGAGGGATGCATTGCCCGTAATACACAGTTTTGTTTCTATTTGCACTGCTGAAGGAACAGTGACACTTTGTACAGTACAACTGCATTAAGTTGATGTTCTGTGCTGAAATCTTCTATTTCTGTTACTAATTTTATGTAGATTTTCAAGTGGTTTCTTCAAGGTTTTGAAGGAACCTCTCTCTTTTTTCTCCCAACCTCATTTGTTTTTGATGTAGACAAAAGGTGGGAAGCTTTAGTCTGTGAGCCAAGTTTGGCCTTCCAGCGGTTCCAGTTTGGACCTCAAGGCAGTTGTTTAAAAGCAATACCCAGCTTTCAGTCAGTTGACACCACTCTAAAGGACAGGGTGACAGGAGGGTGGGATTCAGTTCTGTGTTCGCTGCATGCACTGGGGGAGGAAAGGAGGGCGGGGGAGCGCCCCACCCCAGCACCATAAGGGAGGGAGGTACCATCGCAGCATAGTATAGAGCATAGTATAAAGCAGAAACAATACCTGCAGGAATTTTATTTTACTCTGTAATTTTAGTGTATATTAAAAAGGTAAAGGTATATATATATATATATATATATATATATAATCTCAGTGCCATCACCACCAGTCTCTTCGTTAGGTATGTTTATATTTTATTGTGTTTTAAGGGACTGTCTTTCCCTTTTCCCTTTCCTTTTATTTTTTTTTAAAAAATCATTTTATTGTCGCTTTTCTTTGAGCAGTTTTCCTCTGTTGTTTCTCCTTCCTTCTTGGGATCCTTCTGCTATCAACAGCAACCAGCATTTCTGACTCACTCCAGAGAAGCAGACGAACTGCAGCCATTTCATAAATGCCAAGATGCAATCTCAGTAGTGCATTTCAGATGTAACTTATCAATTATCCTTTCTGCCTTCCGTGAACCCAAGTTGTTTCTCCAATAGCCAAATTGCAAGCTTATTTAAAAAAGAGAAAAGGGGGATAGATTTGCCTTTCTAGTCAAGAGGCCTATATAGAACAGTAATAAATGAGATGCCATCTGCACTTCTAATTAAAAATCCAATCATATAATGTAATGAGTTTTCTAGGTACAATTAGCGACCGCTGGTGGTATCTTTATGGAAACAGCTCTACAATTATGAGACAAATTGACTCTATTCATATGTGTGTGGTTTTTTTTTTTAAATAAAAAGAGCCTTTAAAAAAGTTTGTTCTTTTCTGTCTTCTGTAAGTGAAGTGGAGCATACCCATGAGATATTTGTATCCAGGGTGTTTTTACTCTGACGTATCTGCTCCTATCCTCTGTGAAGGAGGGAGGGTGAGACAGATAGGATTGTGTGCGAGTGTGTACCAGCAAGTACAATCCCAAAGGTGTTTTGCTGGTGCAGTCTGCAGCACACAGAGGTGTCCACCCCTAACCACATATGATGTTGGTTGCAGAGGTTAAATAAACCTGGTGCTAATTCTGCCCATTTGGTGGCCAAGCGCACATGTCCAAGATTTCTAAAAAGAAGGCAGACACCAGACTACTCCTTAGGGACGTGGGTGGCGTTGTGGTCTAAACCACTGAGCCTCTTGGTTTTGCCGATCAGAAGGTCGGCGGTTCAAATCCCCACAACGGAGTGAGCTCCCATTGCTCTGTCCCAGCTCCTGCCAACCTAGCTGTTCGAAAGCACACCAGTGCAAGTAGATAAATAGGTACTGCTTCAGCGGGAAGGTAAACGGTGTTTCCGTGCGCTCTGGTTTCCCTCACAGTGTTCCGTTGCGCCAGTAGTGGTTTAGTCATGCTGGCCACATGACCTGGAAAGCTGTCTGTGGACAAATGCTGGCTCCCTCAGCCTGAAAAGCGAGATGAGTGCCACAACCCCGTAGTCACCTTTGACTGGACTTAACCGCCCAGGGGTCATTTACCTTTTACCTTTACCATCTTACTCCTTAGGGGTTCCTAACAACTCACAGTACCCTTAGATGAGGCCTAGCTTGCACCAGTCCAAGGAAGGATTCCTGTGGTAGCGCTCTTGACTGGCTCAGAAGAGTATGCCGTACAACTCATGCACCACTCAGATGGCCTATTGTTTTGTTTTTAAAATATCAGAAAATGAAAAATGAGTTTATAATGGTGGAGGCAGGCAGGCTGTCCATTTCCACTTGATAAGGCCTGATACTAAATCATGAAAATGTCCTTTTCTTTGTCTAGATTGCTTTCCATTGGATCACAGTGGCACATAAACATTATTCTTGCCGAGACACCAGCTGAATCACTGGTAGTTATTATCCAGATCACAAGACTTTCTTATTATCTTCACCATACTGTATACAATTAAAGCGGCAAGACTAGCATTCAAATAATTTGAAGTTAATATTGCGAAGACTGGGATTAATCACAAGCAAGGTACAGACATGGATCCCATTAGTCCCCTGTGCTTTCTGTGTGTGGTTAAAATCAAGGTAAACAAGATAATATGGGAACCTGATAACAAGTGCTGTTTGAAGGGTTAGCTACATCATCACAACATACGGAGCAATTCTCTGTCCCTAAATGATCCTTGTTTGAGCTTACCATATCTCGGTAATCATCTTATAAGGAGTGGCTTGGCATCGTTCTGTACCATCTCTGCTGCGTGGCTATGCTGTTTCTCTCAATGTCCCAGAGAGACCTGCCACTTTGCGCTTGGATCTTCTCTTATTAGAGAACATTCTCAGACAGTTTCTTAATCACTGGAAAGACGACGTAAAGAACATAAGCACGCTTCCAGACAATTGGTTTTTCCAATTATTTCTCACAACTATGGTCACATGGTGAGTTCTGAAACTGCAGCATACAATCTAATTTGCAAAAATACCTCTATGTTCTTTTTGGAAAGCCCCGCTCTCCTCCCCACCAGAAACTTGACAATTGCTGTGAAATATCAATTTGGTGAACCGACTTTTGTGCTGCATGATTTGGTATGCATATTGGAGTTTCTTTTGTTTTTCTACATAAACATACAAATGAAAACATATGCATTTGAATTGATCTGGCTAACTTTCTGTAAGATCTCCAAAAAGGTCTTTGGCAATTTGGGAACAGATGCAGTTCTTGTGGAAAGTTGCAGCAAAAGGGTTTGGGTGTTGTTTTTTTAAGCATACCGTGAACGTATCATAATTTTTTGATTAGCAAGACATGTTCTCCTGAAATTTTGTTGTATGGCATAACAAAATGAGGCTCTGAATGACACTGAATGAGAGATTGGTAGGGATGGAAGGAAGGATCTGTCAGTTTCTCATTTTCCCAATCTTATACAGTGGACCTCAGGTTACAGACGTTTCAGGTTACAGACGCTTCAGGTTACAGACTCCGCTAACCCAGAAATAGTACCTCAGGTTAAGAACTTTGCTTCAGGATGAGAACAGAAATCGTGCAGTGGTGGTGTGGTGGTGGTGGGAGGCCCCATTAGCTAAAGTGGTACCTCAGGTTAAGAACAGTTTCAGGTTAAGAACGGACCTCCAGAACAAATTAAGTTCTTAACCCGAGGTACCACTGTATTCAGTTCTCCACATTTCTCAGAAATTTGCACACACACACACTTATGAAAATTGATCTGGATTTTTGGCCAAATTTATCCCAATAAACACATTTTTTGCAAGCAATTTTGACTAATTGACACATTATTTTCTTTGCAATTGCTCCAATATAATGCATTTGGTATGTTATTTTCACTTATATTTTATGCACCCTTCCCCAATAAATGCAGTTTCTTTTTTTAAAAAAATAATTTTTATTAACAGGCCAATCAAATCACATTAATTCCAAATCACATTAATTCCAAATTACACAGCCAAATTTTAAAATTTTTGTTGGGGGTACCCATACTTCAAGCTCCGAATGGGATCCAAACATCTCTCTTACTGCTGCTTTAATATACACAGTTCTGTCCAAATAGTATTCACAGTTCTATTCCATCTTCTCTTTGTTGTTTTCCTCATCTTCTTGTTTTCTTTATGATCTCTGATAGTCTCCACAAGCTGGTTGAAAACAAACGTTGTATATCCTGTGTGGATTTTACACTCATCCAAGAGCCATATCAAAATAGACAGACATTCTTTCAACACCTCCGTACAAAACGTTTCCCGCAGTCTGTCCTGGTTTCCATAATTCCATAAATTTTCTCAGGGGGCCCTGCCAGGCCGATCTCACATTCCGATATAGTAACGAGCCAAGTCCTCCTCCCCCTCAGTCCTCCTGTGGGCAGGCCTGCCATAACAGACTCTTTTTATGACTGCGTCACAGAGAACTTTCTTTCCTTTATCGATGTTCTCACATGCCATATCTTTGATTTAGTAATTAATTTCCACACAGTTCTTGCTTGTGATCAGTAATCACGACGATTCTTTCTTAGGGGGAAGGGTTATTGGGTACTCACATAAGACAAAAAAATAAAAGCCCCCCCTTTTCAGTCTCGCTCCGACATACCAATCCTTTGATGATTCTTCTCTTGATTTATTGTTGAATCCAGCCCGTCGCTACACATCCCAGAGATCCCTTTAATTAGCAGTCTTTACTCCCGATCTTCACTCGAAGTATGTGCATTTGCTTCTTTTCTAATTGTTTATTTCGAGCTGAT
The DNA here is from genome assembly GCF_964188315.1 of Podarcis muralis. Taxonomy (NCBI): domain Eukaryota; kingdom Metazoa; phylum Chordata; class Lepidosauria; order Squamata; family Lacertidae; genus Podarcis; species Podarcis muralis. Next base: position 24,438,556 of record NC_135662.1, read on the forward strand.
GCAGCCAGTGCGCGATCAGAGACAGCGTCTGGGAGAGCCGGACCCACACAAGGGCTTTGAGCCTAGTGCCCTCACCCCCTTCTTTCGAATCCTGGGGTGATTTATGGCCACAGCAGGCAAGGCAACAAAGGGAGGCTGCATACTTCCATATCAGCCTCTTAATTACCTCGTATGAGCCGGAGAGATGTTATTGTCGGCCATCTTCCCAATACATGCAGTTTCTTGAACATCGTTTGGTAGAAGAACCGCATCGCAAAATTCGGATAAGTGCGAATTGGATAGGTAGTACACAAAATAAATAAAGGAGGCATGTCAGTAAGTTCATTTAAACTGTTGCCACTCATCCCAGCCAAGATAAGGTAAATTTATTCCATATTTTATATTTTTGTTGTTAATTCTTTGATTAGGGGTTTGTAGTTTAGTATTTCTAATTTTGCCAAGTGTTTCTGTACAACCTCATACACTTCCCTTAAAAAGCTAAGAGTGGTTTATAAGTAGCTCTCGAAGCCCCCTCCAAATATTGATCAGGGCCATAGGTGATTAGCTTTAACAATACTACAGTATCAGCTGTTCTCAGAGCATGCGCTGATATTTTCACAAATTCCTCCATTTACTGGATACATCAGTGAAACAAACTGAAACGAATTTAGCAATCTGACAGCAGGTCCCCACGTTATATCCACATGTTAGGTGTGAACTAATTTTCCCATGTTGGTTAGATATTATTCAGTCTAATTAATTGGACCATACCATACATTTAAAGCAAATGACTTCCCCCAAAGAATTATGGGAACTGTAGTTTACCTCTCGTGCAGCTACTGTTCCCAGCACCTTAACAAATTCTTTGGGAGAAGTCATGTACTTTAAATGTTTGCTGTGTAAGGTAAAGGTAAAGGATCCCTGGACGGTTACGGTCAGTCAATGGTGACTATGGGGTTGTGGTGCTCACCTCACTTCAGGCCGAGGGACCCGGTGTTTGTCCGCAGACAGATTTCTGGGTCCTGTGGCCAGCATGACTAAACCGCTTCTGGCACAACAGAACACCGTGATGAAAGCCAGAGCACCCAGAAATGCCATTTAGCTTCCTGCTGCAATGGTTCCTATTTATCTACTTGCGCTGGTGTGCTTTCGAATTGCGAGGAGGAGTGTTATTGGGTTGTTGTTTTTATTTTGATAATGTATTTTGTGGTTTTATATTTTGATTTTACTCTGTGAACTGCCCTGAGACCTTGATGTATAGGGTAGTATATTATTATTATTATTATTATTAATAATAATAATAATAGGTTGGCAGAAACTGGGACAGAGCAATGGGAGCTCACCATGGTTGTGGGGATTTGAACCACCGACCTTCCGAATGGCGAGCCCAAGAGGCTCAGTGGCTTGAATTCAGAAGCAGCATGTAAGTTGCTGTTTTTAAACCTGGGGATAGATACTATAGTTCACTTTGAGGTCTTCTCTCTCTCTTTTTATTAGCTAAGAGGTTAGATAATGCAGAGCTGTCATTCAAGGATTTCCCCCCCTTTCCCTTTTCCTTTTAAATCTTCAAAATCTTCAGGCTAAACCTGCACCAGTGAATAGAATACTATAATACAACCTATTTATATGCCTGTCATACAAAGACAAATCTATTCCAAGGGAAATGGATTTGAGCATTTGGAAGGAACGATAAATAGATTGACCAAAGGGGGGGGGGGAGATACCAAGTAAGCCTTACCACCCCATGCTAAATAGTAATAATAATATGAAAACAATTTTTAGGTGAAACTCTCAGAAATGAAAACTGTAGAGGATATAATGTTGAAAAATAATTTCTTGGAAATGTCTATAAGGAATTGGTTTTAAATCATGAATAAAACGTCAACTTGCATTTCTAACAAGAATAACTCAAGGGAGATTTATTCTCTTTTGTCAAGATGAATTACGGGTGTATAAATTGCCCTAGATCCTTGTGTAGAAGTGCATTATAGTCTAATTCTCTGAACAGTGCGTATAACTGAATTACAGTCAGGGTGTGTGTGTGTGTGTGTGTGTGTGTATTGTATATAGTGTTGCCATTGTATCTTCCTCGTTTTGTTCAAGCCCTCCAGATATGTAACTCTCCTGGTTAGTCACAGAAGTCAGATGACATTACGTTCACAGAACTACTGTAGTGTCAGGTCTCTGTTATTAATTTACCAAATTCTTTGGAGCTTCATTGATGCAACCTCATTGTCTTGCCGCCTAAATCTACCAACCTCAGGGCAACCAACTAAAATCAATTGCAGCAATGACTCTACTGCAAGCTGCTTCAAGTCTGCAGCTATAGTTCCTAATGGGTTTGAACTGAAAAATTGGAAGTTGGAAAAGCTAAGCCCAGTTCTCAGCTCATTAGCTAGTGAGTGAAGTATTCAATCTTGCTGGAGTCTGCTACTTTAGTGTGCTCCCTGCAGGGGAACATGCTGTTGAAGAAGACCTCTGCAGACTTCCATCCAGTGCCCTATCCCTTGACAGCCCTGGATTGCTCTGAGTGTCCTGACCTGACCTGGGGGAATTCAGGGCTGTCTAAGCCAGATTTGGCCCAAGCCTGGATCCTCCCTAAATAAGAGTGAATCTGGTGCACAGCCCTACTCTTTACTACTACCATCACAACCACCATTAATACTAAGGTACCACCCTAGAAGGGCTTTGTGGACTATTGTACATTGCTACTACCACGGAATAAGCAAGAAGGTGTGCGTGTACCCAATGTGCACCACACGTGTGCTAACAATATGTCCTTGTGCATCATGTTCTGCATAAGTTTTCAACCCTTACACCGAGTCCCCCTTTTCACTGTAAAATGGATGTTTTCATCACATAAGTCTTCATAGCTGGTTGTGCTTTGCCCTGAAAACAGTGGGACACATTAGTAATGACCTGTCTCACTGATTTCAATAGGTGCAACTAACTTAGGCATGAACAGTCCAAAATGGAATGTCCCTATTCTGAGACACTATTCTTCCAGTTCTGGGAACCCTTGACAATGGGTGGTGATTGCCATCACACCCCACTTGTGAGCTTCCCAGGAACATGTGGTTGGCCACATTATTGTAGATGCAGTGCTAGACTAGACAGAAACTAGTCAGGCAATTCTGTTTTTACAAAGAAGCAGAAACTAGCGTATTAGTTTGTACTGCTTAATGCTATGAATTGAACATTGATTGTGAGGGAACTGAATTTAGTTCAAGTGTGAAGTTCAAAATATTCATTCTGGGGTCTAATAAGCCCCATGATAATAGCAATAACTCAACTGTGCAAACAAGTAATTAGAACAAACATTTTCGAGTGCCTTGGTGACCTAGTCACAACCATAAAATATGAAGCTCAAGCTTAAATTATATTAGTTGATTTCAATCTTGCTACTAATTGCAGCTCTTGTTGACATAGACAATTCTACTGTGATTCTGGCCTTTTGTCTTGCAGCTTTACAATAGCTCACAAATATCTTTGGGGTGCACTCATTATCTCTTTGAAATTATTTTCACCCGTGCAATTTTAGGTTAATTAGTTGAATTCATGCTTATAAATTTGTAAAGCAAAATATGTTTGACCCAATCTGTTTTGATGATTTATAAGCCTTAATTTATTTTTAGTTAGATGGCTGAACATATTGAATCCAATGGCATCAGCCTGTATATTCTTCATGTAAACAAAGTGTATACATTGAGTGTGAGGGTCAGGAACTGCCAAGACTCAAACTGGGAGCCCTGGTGTTTTATGCAGCTGCCTCATGTGGTGGACCAATGAATTGCATGTCTACCTAGTATCTTCATGCCTTAGGGCCACATCTGTCAACCCTACTTGTATGCCTTCTTCCAGCAACTCCTGCAGCCAAGCTGGTGCCAGATGTATTGCTCTGTTTTCCTTTGGACCACATCAGCTGAGAGAAGGGCTGTGTCGTCTGGGCAACCCAAGGCCTCCATACACACTGTCCAGGCTTGTGCCCTGAGGAGGTCACTTCTGTGTTGCTAATGCAGTGGTTTGACTTCACCCCAGAGGTGCACTCCATTGTCTCTCCAGAAAGACAGATGCCAAGAACCTTGACTGTTAGTGACTTTGCAGGGTTTAAGGTAGGGAAAGGACCCAGTCCTGCTTGGAGACACCGGGGATTGAACCTGGGACCTTTGACCTTTGAACCTGTGTGCAAAACAAACACTCGACCTCTGAGCCATGGCCCTTCCGCAATAAGTGATGGCAGCAAAATCTGATTCCTGCTATTATTGGAGGTAAGGTCCTCAGAGCATTGCCCATATTCAAGGAAATGGAGTCTGGTTTAACGGGGTTATATGTATGTGATAGCAACATGAACCTTGAAAGGTTTCCCATGGTTGACTCATATATAACCTGGATTTAGAATCCCTTCTGTCGGGCTCTTTGTTAACAGGGAGTAGCTAACAGCAGATAGAAATTGAGAAAGTAATGACCCTTATTGTTGGCATGAAACTTATCTTTTCTATTATGTTATTTCCTTCTGAGGGGGGCCTCATTTGGCACCATCATTGCTTGCCTTCAGGTAAGAAGTACAACCAACCCTTGCTTTTTTCAAAGGGGCACTGATAACTACTGTTGCCTATGTTGTATAATGCTGCCGGGTCTCTGCTGTTGCTATGTTGCAACTTTTTAATGCTTTCCCTTGCTGTTTAAATGTGCATTCTGATTTTATTTTTATTAGCCATTCTGGGGTTCCTTAGGGCTTTAAAAATGCATTCAAGGATATACATATGAGAAAAGAGATAATCGTACATAGTACGAAAATACATAAAAAGAACAAACTATTAACCAATAAATGGATGCAATATATTAACTACTGGTAAACTGCTAACTAAGGCTGCGAATAACATTCGTAGTACTAGCAATATTTTCAAATAAGCACCCTCCCTCTGATATTTGCTATTGGGAAACATCTTGAATATCTCCCATCCTGATGTGCTTGCACTCGAAAGAAATTGACTTTCTTATGGTTTGAAACATTCAAAATAATTTAAATGGTCATTTAGAGATTTACTTTTCAAACTTCCTGTCCTCAGAGAATAGCTGCAATGCTATACATGCATACCTCTAAACTCCTGCTCCTGGATAAACAAGCATAGGCAAAGGAGTGCTGTAGAGGAATCTATTAAGTGTTCTGTGGTGTGTCATTGCCTATCAGTGTTCATCGCGCACCAACCAGACTTTGCCATTCCCAGAGGATTCTGCTAAGAGTTCTGCGGTGCACCACCGCTGATAAGTCTACAGACTTCGTGATTGTCACACATAGATCGAGCATGTAAACAGCCCTGGTACAGTTCATTGCAGGGGGGAGTCGATAGCAGTAGCCCTCTTTGTGGAAAGATTGCTCATTGTCACCAATCTGATAGAAATGTAACTTCCTGCATGTACTGCTCTACAAAGAAGTTATGAAGAACAATGGCTTCAGTTAGTATATTTCGCTTGCCGATCAGAAGGTTGGTGGTTCGAATCCCCACGACGGGGTGAGCTCTTGCCAACCTAGCAGTTCGAAAGCACATCAAAGTGGAAGTAGATAAATAGTTGCCGCTCTGGCGGGAAGGTAAACGGTGTTTCCATGCGCTACTCTGGTTTCTCCAGAAGCGGCTTAGTCATGCTGGCCACATGAACCGGAAGCTGTACACCGGCTCCCTCGGCCAGTAAAGCGAGATGAGCGCCGCAACACCAGAGTCATCTGCAACTGGAACTTATAGTCAGGGGTCCCTTTACCTTTAAGGAGGAGTAAGAAGCCAACAGACCCTGTGAGTAGGGTTTGAAAATGGGTGATATAGGGATGGTCTACAATTGGGTTTTCTACATTCCTAACTCACAATTAAATTAGGAATTTAAGCGCCATATCTTTTTGCTCAGGCTCTCCCTGACTCATAAAATTGGACCCTGTTTTACATGTTTAAATCCTCTGGATTTCTGTTTCATTAACTTTTATTCACTTTTATATGTTTTCATATTGCTGTTTAGTTTGCTTTCGGTGGTGTTTCTGTTTTAATGATACGTTGTTTGCTTCTTAGACTGCATGCCACTTAGGAATGTTTGAAATTTTAAACTGTTCACAATTGCTTTGAAATAAATAAATAAGTTTGGATACAGTTTATTGTTTTTTTATTAATCTTAAAGTGATTTCACAATACAGCAAAAGCCATATATAAAACAATAGCGTATATATAAAAGCAATTACATATATAGGAAATTGAGACGATTTGTATGAATCCAGTTACTGACTGGGGTGATAAAATTCCACTTTAGAAGGCTTGTTAATGCCAAAATAGCCTTCGGGTTGGTTTGCAAAGTATAAAAGAAACAGTTTCATGAACATTAAGATATAAAACATCCATAATTAAAATCTGCAATAAAACAATATAATTAAAACAATGCAGTCACTAACAGGAGACTTGTGTTGAGAGATCAAAGAGATGCCTATGTAAACAGGCATGTCTTCAAAAGATGATGGGATGCCAATACAGATGGAGGCTGTCACATATCACATATCAGCAGGACAGTGAATTCCATAACACTGGCCCTACCAGTGAAAAATCTTGCCTCGCTTGACCATAAGCCAATAATATGGGGCAGGGGAGCTAATGGCAACACCACACCACCCAGGCCTAGAGATGGTGCCGCATTTGTATTGCAATTCTTCTCATCTTCAGGTCAGGTCACAAGGCTTCCGCTGGAAGAAAAATGCACACAGTTCCTGCAAAAATGCAGTTAGCGGACATAGGATTCCAAAAAGGTACTTGCACAGAGCTTTCGGGCCAGAGATATGCATATTGCATCACAAATTTAAGAAAATGCAATAATAATAATAATTTGTGTCATTTGCAAAAGGCAAGCAGAAAACCAAAAATGATTATTCATCGTGAAAGGTCTTTTCCCAACACAGCTCTCGGCATGCAGACAGAATAATCGCACGGATTCTAATGTCTCGATACTGAAGAGAGCCATTTAGTACATATTTTATGCTGCTTGCTTCAGTGCCAGATATCTGGTAATGTAACTAAAATGGACTTTTAACTGCCAGCAGAAGATCTCCTTTCAGGACTTTGGTTTCCTTGGGGAGGAAAAGAGAAAGCGTATTCAGTCGCACACAATTAATGTTCTGCTCCCTGGCATTGTAATTCTCTCCCCTTTTCTCGAGTTTAGCGGGGGTCTTCTCGGCAGGATTTACATAGTTTGGTGGTCTTGGGATACTAGATATAGTGCTCTAATTCTCTTTGTCTGGAAGAATAGATGTGTGAGCTTAAGTGAGAGGGGAAGAAGGCAATGAATAAGAGGGAGTGGGAGAAAGAGGACCAGTAAGAAAACAGATGGTGGAGAACAGTCAACACAATAAAGGGAGAGAGAAGGAACAATGTTACACAATACACATAGTGGTTGTGTGTACAGTGGTGTTTCTTGTAGCAGTGTAGACAGTTTATAACACAAGAATATATGCTGACTATGGGATCTGTAGCCCCAAATGTCTAGGGGGCACAAGGTTGATGAAGGCTGCATTAAGGCCATTTCCCTAAGCTATGATACTACTTGGGAGCCCTCAAGACTGGTGTGTGTACGTGCGTGTGGTGATCACACACAGGGCCCCTGGACGTTTGACGGTCTATTGACCCTGTGCCGCCACTGTGATTGCTTTTTCCGCTGCCACCACCCCGTATCTCACGGGGACACACGGAGTCCAGTCAGTTGTTAACATAAACAAATAATCAAGTTTATTTTTAAATGCAGGAACAAGCTTATGGTTTCAGTTAATTTTCCTCTTGTCAGTTTCTTATTCTTAGCTCCTAACAACTCCAAACTGATTATTCCAACTATCTATCTGACTCCACCTAACAATTCCTCTCACTCTCTCACAATACAACTCTACCAACCCACACCTAAACATCCCTTTTCCTTCTTCAACTCCCAAACCTCAACTCTCAACTCCCAAACCTCAACCGACTTTCAAAATCTCCCACTCAAACTTTTATTCCCCCCTTGCATTCTCACTGGCCAATCACATCACACCCATTTTAACCCTTTCCTTATGACCCATCCTAGGAGGCAAACGCCACAGTGCGTTTATTCTGAAACATGTCACCAATGCAATAATAGTGGATGATTCCTACTGGACAGTCCACACACGGTTCTGCCTTTTTGGTTGTTCTGTGACGCCTCCCTAATACTCTCACATTATTGCAATCTAGTGGGGCACTCCACACTAGAGTGCAACAAAAGCGGGACAAAAAATAAACTGGAACATTTGCGGTCTGAAAAGTGCCAGGATTTCAGTGGGAAGTTACAGGGCATGCACTGATTGGAAAAGAGGCAGCTACAAATGGTATTAAGAGTGTGGTTGTGTATGGGTTGGCATCTATCTGTCTCAGGAGACAATGGAGGGGTGTGCCTTTAGAGGTGAGGTCAAGCTGTTGGAATGGTTGCACCACCAGCTGTGGCTGTAGAGATGTGGGAGAGACATGTTTTGTTGCAGCTGGGGAGGATGAAGGCGTCCGGTTGTGCTGCTGCAGATACACCATGGTGTTTCTTCTCTCTGCTGTCCTCCCAGCAGTCATTCCTCCTCTGGTCACTGCTATGGAAGCATGACCTGACTGTCTGTTTCCAGGTACTGTGGTTGTCTGCAAGGGATTTCCACATGGCAGTGTTGATGATGCCAGCCTTCTTGTCATGCTTGCAGAAATCTTTGCTATACAGAGTTAATCTGCCAATTGGCCTGGTGCTGGAAGTCCATAGATCATGTTCTTGGGGACCCTGGCATCTTCCATTCTGTGGACGTACTGAAGCCAGCATAGATGTTGCTGGAGAAGGAGTGTGAACGTGCAGGGAATATGGACTTGGGATAGCACTTCTTTGTTTGGGTGTATAAGCACCCTGATACCACCATGAGCACCAACGGTCATGAATGCACAATAAAAAGGACATCTGGAGAGCCTTGGTCATTCAGTGAAACTGAAAGGAACGAATCCTTGATGGTAAATTCTTATCCTCTCAAATACCCACTTAGACATATTATTTCTAAATCTATGCACAGGGTATGTGTAACATTTTTATATGCAAATGTACCTTTGTGATTATGTATGCTGCTTGTTGAATAGAGAAATATATGGAAGGTTTTTCTTTTTCTTCTTCCAAAGATGCATCTAGTTATTTATTTATCACCAGGCTTAAAATTTTCGCCGGAAAGCATTCCAAAAGAATGCGCACCCTCCTCTCCTCAGAACACAGGCATTTTTGAATACGAACACGTCTGACTGAATTCAGCTTTGCTTTTTGAGTGGAGTGTGCTCCCAGGGTGTGCGGTGCTCGCTTCGTAAACGCAGCAGCCTCCAAGAAGAAACAAATGCCTGAAGGAAACACTCGATTCTCGAGGACAAGGAAAGCATTTGAAGAAATGACAGTATCTTGATATTCTTTAAGCACAAATAGGAAGAAAAATAGAATATTCCAGGGGGCCAACTGGAGCAGTCCTATAGCGATGGCGGAGTGGGTCTGAGATGGAGCAAATGCCACATTGATAGCCAGTTGACAGCAGTGCCAGCTTGGCCCCATGACTGTGGGTGCCCGGGGCTGTGGGTGCCATGCAGTGTGAATGGCCCTGGTGCCAAAATTTGTGGGTGCCTGGGCCCCTTCATGGGGAATTTTGTGGGTGCTTGGGCACTCAGGGCCCCAGGGAGCCAGCATCTATGCCCGTTGGCTCACTATAGTAAGTGAGGGAGGTGGGGAGCAGCTGTATTATTAATTTTCCTTTACCCTTCCCCTTCCTATTGAAGGGAATTTACTACGCCAACTACAGGGCTGGTTGAAGTCCAGAGCCATTTTGGGAGCATACTGAGAAGAACATGGAAGCTTGGGATCCTGCACCTGCACGGCCTGCCCTCACACCTCCCCAACACCCCTTTTCTGCCACCACCAGAAGGCACTGATTACCATTCTGACGTGTGGTCCTCACATGTGGTGATGCTTCTGTTCTACTGCAGGTCTGCTTTCATGCCAAGGCACCCGAGCCCCAAAGATCCCAGGAACACAGGAACTCACACTGACACAGAATATTTGGTTTATGGGTTCAAATAGGCCACAACATTTATCGGTTACAGATGTGAGCGGTTTGGCTTAGGTATTAGGGTGAAGACAGGCTATATATTGACTCCTGTTCATCTGCAGAGAGCCCCAGAAGGGTAAACCACCAATAGAGGGTACCCGATAACATACGTCAGATAGTGCCTCCCCTTGAGGTCCCTTTAGGGGCTGTGACATGGCCAAAGCCCACGCCCAGCCTTCTGATAGTATTCACACCCCGGATCCTTTTAACAGGGTACCCTTACTGAGGAGGGGCAGGCAAGGCCACAACCTCCGCTCCGACCAAACAAATGCTTACCCAATGCTTAACCTCACAAAAGTTGTGGCGATTGCTACTAGGTAGGCAAAAACCAGTCGGCCGGTGCCAATTTGCCAAGTGGAAAAAATCCCTACCCGGCCCCCACAACAAGGCGACTGACAACTGTCATAGCAAGGTCACATCAGAGCAACTCATGAACAAGGGTGGGTGGGTAGGGTGATCTGAAGCAAAGGCAGAGAAGAATGAACCAGCCAGCTGCAGCTGGGGGTGTCCCAGCACCAATGGCGCGGCCGACAGTGATGTGAGAGGGAAGGCAAGTACCTCCTCTGACACCGGAAGGCTGTTGAGGCTCAGCTGACTGGCTGCAACTCTGTACACCCGGTAAAAGGTGAATGGACTTCGGACAAAAACAACATAAGTTGCCTTGCTATTTGCTGTGGCAGAATTTTACACAACTAACTGTGTAACTAATTACCCTGTTCTACACGATTCCTTACAGAGCAACAGAAACACAATGCAAATTGAGGGAGGGGAACAACCTTTGTGGACTTAGAACAACAGTGAATATTGATCGTCAGACCAGGCATGGAGCATGGGTGTTCCATGATATCTTACTATTTTTGTCCCAACTGTTCAATATGATGAGCTTAAGGGGCTTATGTATTATTTCTGTCTTTCCACTGTCTCTTAAATATTTCTAAATAAGTATCAGATGAGTCCTGTGTAGGTGAGCACACATTCTGCATGCAGGAGACTCTAGATCCAAACCCAGGTGTTTTGAGCAAAAAGATTCCTGCATTGCAGCAGGTTAGACTAGATGATCCTTGTGGTTCCTTCTAGCTCTGCAATTCTATGTTTCTAAGATTCAGGTAGGGCTGGGATAAACCCTCCTGTCTAAATCCTTGGAGAGGCGCCTGCAAATCAGAGTAGACAATACTGACAACACTGAGTTAAATGGACCAATTGCAGCTTCCTATGCTCAAACTCCATCTTGTGACATGAAATAATGCAGAAAGCTAGTATCCAGTATTGTGTCACAGTCTTCTGTATTCTAAGACAGGGATCTAGGCAGACAACCTGGCTAACCTATCCCAGTGATAGCCCCAGTTACAAAACAAGCTGCATGTAACAAACAGCAAATGCCAATTTAATTAGATTACCCATTTAAAGTAATTGAAAGCATGGTCTAAAAAGGCAATTGCAATCATGAGATACATTAGCAGCTGACCTTAGAATTTATGATGATGAATACTATCTTTGAGTAATGTAGAGCATCATTGTGATGCAATTAGGATGGCTCTGTTTTTCACCTGAATTAATCTCTGAGTATAAAGCGGATCCAAATTGAAATGCTTTTCACCATCTGCTGTCAAACTCCCAATAAACATGAAAATCCCACAAAGCCTGGACCTCCCACCACTTTGCTGTGGCACATGGAGGAAACCGACTTAGCTGAAAGATCACACTGCTTGAGAAAGTAAGTGTTCTTCAAAGCTGTGTTCATCGCCAAGTCTGGAGAAGATTGTTATGGTTGTGCAGTCCCACTGCACTGTTTTATATGTGAAAATAAAATCTCTGCATCTGAAATCTGTAAAATGAATTTCTTTATTTATTTTTAATAAATGTTTTCTCATAAAGAGAAAACCTTGGCCCCCCCACAATAATTTTCTTTTGGGGGCACCCTCCAAGGTGAAAGGTTTAGATAAGTTTTTAGTCAGTAGTACATTTGGTCATTTTCATTGCCTCACCACTTACGAAAGTCCAGGCTGTGCAAGTTCCTTGCAAAACACAGACTAATAACTGTATGTTTTATGTACCTGGTGGTAGGGGCCATCTTGTCAAAAGGAGGAAGTTTACACCTTAGAGACCAACAAAGTTTGTTATTGGTATGAGCTTTCGTGCGCATGCACACTTCTTCAGATACACTGAAACAGAAGTCACCAGACCCTTATATATAGTGAGAGGGTGGGGAGGGGTATTACTCAGAAGGGTGTTGGGAATGGGTGATTGGCTGATAGGTGTGGTAAACCTGTTGGCGACTGTTAATGACTGCAATTGGTCTAACAGGAAAAAGCAATGGGTGAGATGGCTAAAAACAGCTTTATCATGTATAATGAGATAAGAATCTTATGCACTTAACCAACCTGCTTTTACTTTAATCCGTAGGCACAATCAAAACTGAAATATAATCAAAGTTGAAATATAATTGAATCACTTTGTCCAGCATGAATAATATCTATTATCCATAGGGTATAAAAACACAGTAACACAAATTGGAACTTAAAGCAAGTAAGATCCTAAAAAAACACATCAAATTTTATTTATTTATTTATTTATTGAGCTGATAATAAAATATGGCTTAATATTCAATAAAAAGCCATCCGTGTTTCTTGTTATCATCAACAGCTCTTTAGCTGTGGAAAGTACAAAATTGCAAACTCTTAAGAAGTATTAAAAAAAAAAAAAGCTGAAGGAGAGATGGGAGGATGAGGGAAAAACCTGGTTCAAGAGGAGAATGTTGTAAATATGCTTTTAATTCTAAATGCATCTGGAAGCTGGAAAGCATAATACAAGCGGATTAGGAGATCCAAGTTGTTTGAATGGCTGTGATTACCCTGTGGGGCTCTCTATAAAATTCCAGAGGAAAAGTTGAGGTAGATTGGTTGGCTTGTTTGACAAGAGCACAGCTGAGGTGAAGTGCTTCTCTAATCTTCCCTTTTTGACAGTTCATTACTCACCTCCACTTGCCGTACACACTATATGTGGCTGCCTTTGCAGGTTCTTGTTTAAAGAGAGAGAGAGAGAGAGAGAGAGAGAGAGAGAGAGAGAGAGAGAGAGCGCCAGTGACACTCTCAATAGACCTCAGGGGGGGGAAATGTATTTATGATTCCAGGCCACGATATCATCTTTATCACTTGGAGCAGAGGGCAAGCCCAGCATGAAGTCATGGAAATCTCTGAACTAAGTAGAACCACATCTCCTTTCCAGCATATCAAAGCCCCCTGGTTTCTTCCACAGCCCAACCCCATGCATTTTTATTCAGAATTAGCAGTGCAATCCTAAGCATGTTTACTCAGAAGTCTGAATGGGGCCCCCAATTTGAAGTGCTGTTTTTCACCTCTAAGCTCTAAACCAGGGTTGCCAACCTGTTTTGGGCCAGTGGGCACATCTGGAATTTTGAACAAGTGATGTGGGCGCCAGTCAGAAAATGGTTGCCGTGGGCGCGTGGTATACTACAAAATGGCTGCCACTTCAGAAATAGAAGAAAAAGAGACAGGGCCACAGCACAGCATGGACATGCCCCATCCCCATCACTTGGGGAAAGATGCCTATGTCAGCCATTGGGGGGGGGGGCAATAAGTGCAGCTGAACATATTTCTGACATGCATCAGATTGGCTGTAAGCCTTCCTTTGCGGACCAAACTGCTTACTTCCAAGCAAGCACGCTGGATTCCAGCCTAAGGTTTATTCCTACAGAAAGAGCAAATTATATATAGATAGAATTTCACACTTCGGTTGTCATCTAACCTGACAAACTGAGTTGCTGTCTTCTCCTCTGCTGCCCTCTCCTACCCACCACACACAATTGCTGGGCTCCGCGATAGTTTTAAATGTGCATATATTTTAAATGAATGGGAGCGTACAGATTAGAAGACTTTTATTTCTTCTGCTAGAGTGAGCAATTCTAATTCACGCTACGGCTTTATTGCACAATAACAGCAGGGAGCGTCTGGGCGAGCGTTTGTCATGCGGGCTTAGCACTGCGTATAACAAATTAAAATGCACCCTAAGGATATCTGAATGCCCTTTGGAGTATAGCCCCAACTGGTATCTAAATAAGCGACCGAAAGCAGCTTGCCTTGTGGAGGTGCTATGCTCGCTTCCTGGATGGTGAGTTGGTGTTGCTTACCAGAAGGGAAGGGGGCAATGCAGCAGGGAAGTTGGCACCAGATTGGCTCTGCCAGTGTATTGGCATCGTGCCACCCTCCCCAACACCTCACCCTTCCACTTTTGGCTGTTGTTGTTGTTTAGTTGTTTAGTCACGTCCGACTCTTCATAACCCCATGGACCAGAGCACGCCAGGCACTCCTGTCTTCCACTGCCTCCCGCAGTTTGGTCAAACTCATGCTGGTAGCTTCGAGAACACTGTCCAACCATCTCATCCTCTGTTGTCTCCTTCTCCTTGTGCCCTCAATCTTTCCCAGCATCAGGGTCTTTTCCAGGGAGTCTTCTCTTCTCATGAGGTGGCCAAAGTTTTGGAGCCTCAGCTTCAGGATCTGTCCTTCCAGTGAGCACTCAGGGTTGATATCCTTCAGAATGGATAGGTTTGATCTTCTTGCAGGCCATGGGACTCTCAAGAGTCTCCTCCAGCACCATAATTCAAACACATCAATTCTTCGGCGATCAGTCTTCTTTATGGTCCAGCTCTCACTTCCATACATAACTACTGGGAAAACCAAAGCTTTAACTATACGGGCCTTTGTTGGCAAGCAGCAGCAAACCCACCTGCTGAGAAGCTGATGTAGTGGCTCTGTCCCACTAGCAACCACTTTTGAAAACCACAATTCCCATGATGCCCTGAGGTATTTCTGAGCCAATATCATGGCTTTTAGGATCTTTCTTTGTGTTTCTGGCACTGGGGAAATGGGCTTTCTCTCTTTCTCTGTAAGCGTAGTTTTCGTTACTGAAAACCGTGCGGGGGTGGGTGGGGTGGGGAACTTCCCTAGCAAAAGAAATTGAAGAAGGGAGGACTACATTTTGAGGATTATCACCACAGGCACTATTCTCTTCCTAACGGCTGCCAGAGCCAGCACATAAACAAGGATCTTCCTGAAATGTCAAAATTCTGCCTACCTACAATGCTGTAATGACATCAAGCTGTAAGTTAGAGGATGGTTCTGTTGCCAGGATTTCTTGCAACGGTCTGTAAACTCAGCCAGACTTCTCAAGTGAGGAAAGAATAGAGACAGCAGTGCATAAAATCACGGTGTAGCTAGCAGCTTCACAATATTATTAGAATACTGGAACAAATTCCCCAACCCCACCACAATATTGCGGAAACTAAAACAGTTCTTGGGGGTGGGGCAAGATGTAGGTATAACATAGCAGGGAATGAAACCACATGGGAATGAACTGATATAATGAACTATGTGGCAGAAATTTTAGTAGCACAATGCATGATAAAAGAATTGTTATCAAAATAGCTTTAACCTTCTTCCTTGGCAGCTCACATACAATATGCTAAAATGTCTGTGCCTGTATATTAGATTTGAAATTGTTCTTATATATGAAATTGTTTTTATTGTTGATGCTTCTGTTTTTAAAATCACCTTGAGATATACATTTTGAGAAGCGATTCATAAATGGAATTAAATAAATAGATAAAAATAAACAAATGAAACTGATTTATTCACAGCCACGTGGTATCTATTTGTGATGCATACAGATAAGGCCTGCGCCATATGTGTATCTGGTAGCTCAGGTTAAATTCTGGATTAATGTCTTCTGGATATAAAGTCTATATAATGAAAAGACAATATTTCACTTAAACGGATTAGAGAAAACAGAAATGAAGGCTTGGGGACGGTATGTTGTATTTTATCATCTTCAGGTTCATATTATGTTAATTGGTTGTAGCCAATGCTAGTTGTACTCAATAATAGATCCATTTAAATTAACATGATTACCTTAGTTCCATTAATTTCAATAGGTTTACTCTGAGTAAAACTTGGTTGGAGACAAGCCAATAACTTATTGTCAAGACCCAATATGGGAAAATAGATATGTCTTTTTGATAAATGGTTTCTCTTTCAGAAAGAGCCAACAATGAATTCCCCACCACCACCACAGGAGTGCTTCTGGGCCCTCATGAAACCCAGGTGCATTCTGGGAAATGAATAAAGAAAATAAATTGTGTAAGTGGCTTGTGTCAACCCCAATAGGCTATCCTAGGGCTCATGAGCCTTGGCATTTGCCTGGCCAGGCCAGGTGCTTATGCCAAGTTTGGTGCCTTGGCTTGTATAGTTTATCATCTGAATTATCTGGTCTAATTTTTTTAGCTCCTGATTTCAGTTTTTGGGGCCATTTAGGAAACTGCTTCATAGCAAGCCCAACTATTAGTCCATCTAGCTCAATATTTCCACATTGACTGGCAGCAGTTCTCCAGGGTTTCAGTCTAGCGACTTTTGCAGTCGGTATCAGGGACTGGTTGGACGCAGAGGAATGGTTGGAGGAACCAGCTTGGGAACCCCCAAGGGAAGAAGGCTCGGAGGCTGGGGAGTGGTGCTGGGATGACGATGAGTGGAGTTGCTGTGCTCATTAGACCTAACTCTTCTGTGAAGACCCTGTTTTTGCTAATAAAGAGTTAACACCAGCTTGCTCAGTGTGATTTACTGCTGGCTCGCTCCTGTCACTTGGGAATGTCAGGGATTGAACTTTCAACCTACTTCATGCAAAGCATTTGCTGCTCAGCTGAGCTGTGGTCCTGTAGATATATGATGCATTTTATGTTGGTGTCACTCCGTGAACGTCCATTTTCTTCCATGCATGCATCTGGGCTACTGGAATCCACCTTGGCCCCTTCAAGGTGCTTGTGCAGAGAAGTATCTCTGAGTCCATCTGTGAAATACTGAAGAGCAACTATGGAATTCAGGCCACTTCCAGGGTCCCATAAATTGTGCCTTGGGTGTACAGTCCCAACACAGAGGATCTTTAGTCTCCATGACGTAAGCATTGCCATTTCCTGGCAAATTTCCCCAAATACCACATCCCTCCCCTAATGCTAAAGGTAAAGGTAAAGGGACCCCTGACCATTAGGTCCAGTCGTGGCCGACTCTGGGGTTGCGGCGCTCATCTCGCTGTATTGGCCGAGGGAGCCGGTGTACAGCTTCCGGGTCATGTGGCCAGCATGACTAAGCCGCTTCTGGCGAACCAGAGCAGCGCACGGAAACGCTGTTTACCTTCTGGCCAGAGTCGTACCTATTTATCTACTTGCACTTTGATGTGCTTTTGAACTGCTAGGTTGGCAGGAGCAGGGACCGAGCAAAGGGAGCTCACCCCATCGCGGGGATTCGAACCACTGACCTTCTGATCGGCAAGCCCTAGGCTCTGTGGTTTAACCCACAGCGCCACCCGCGTCCTAATGCTAATGCTACTTAAACAGAATTCAGTTTTCTACACTTATGGATGCTTCCATCAGTATAGAGTTTTTCAGTATGTCAGAACTTTGTATGCTCTCTTAAAATATTTTGGACTAGCCTTTCAAGGAAGGTTTGCAAATCAAGAGTGTTGACGCAATGAAAGCTAGGATCCCAACAAATATTTGCGCTGTAACTTTGCTTGTATACACAGCCTAAGGGTTTGTACAAAGCAAGTGCCAGCTAGATACGTGTTTCCTTGCACAGTCAAAATGACTACTGTACGTTTGCTGTTATTACTAGCTCTGCATACAAATACAGCTTATTTGAGATGGGGGAAAACGCACTGGGAATGTCAGAAACCTAAACTCATGAAAGGTGCTGACCAGAAACTGCAATAATCCTGGATCCCTCAAGGTCACCTTCACCTTGTTAAATATAAGGTGATCATTATAACACTGGCTTATTTATCTCCACCCAGTCCAATGTGGAAGGCAAAGAACTGGCAGTGGGAAAAGAGGAGCTTTATGGAGGGGTGAGTTTTATGGCCATTTCCACTTGTTTTGTTTTTAAGTAAATGTGGGGACATGTGTGGAACAGGAACTGTCAGAGGTGGAAAGCAGTCAAAGCACTCCCTGTTTGCAGGGCTGGTGAGGCAAAAAAGTTCAAAATAAACAAACATCTCGGTTGCTGCTTTTAATAATTTCTTCTCAGCTGCACTGGAGTTTATTGTGGCCTTCCTCTGGGAGGACTAGGTTGCTTTGCCAAAGTTAGTTTGACGACAGTAAGTCCACTCTACAAGTTTCCATGATATTTTTCCAACACATTTGAGGGATGTGTGAAGAGGATTAATGAACTCCTAATGTGTCAAGGCCTTATTTACAAACTGTTTTTTTCCCTGAGTCCTTTGGGTTGCCCTCATGGACTAGGGATTGCATATGGCCCTCCATACCTTTCTATCAGGCCCTCTTTAGGTCATACCCCCTTCCCTGACCACACCCCTCCTTAGTTCATAGAATTTGTACTGCCTGTTGAACCTTAGATACGGAAATCAGGTAACTTAACTGGTTTATTAACAGGGATCTGTACAGCTCTCTGGCAGGGCTCTTAACAAAAGCTGGCATCATTTTCTTGAAGTCTGAGGGAAGAAGAGAGAGAAGTGGGAGTCTGGAGACTCGGTTGTGCTTAAGGGTATTAATTCACTGTGCGTGCCTGACTACACTGCAGACCTAAAACCTTGTTTACGCTAAGGCTTTGTTGAAGGTTGATATGGATTAGAGGCCATATGTAATGCACAGTTTACTTGGGATTAAGCCCTCTGAAGACTTAGTTCCAAGTAAATATGTGCAGGATCACGTGATTCATGCTCAGTTGCA
The DNA here is from genome assembly GCF_964188315.1 of Podarcis muralis. Classification (NCBI taxonomy): domain Eukaryota; kingdom Metazoa; phylum Chordata; class Lepidosauria; order Squamata; family Lacertidae; genus Podarcis; species Podarcis muralis. The sequence continues at coordinate 24,457,419 of NC_135662.1, forward strand.
GTGAAGCATCACTAAGTCAGCCTAGATTTCTAACCTGTCCTTTTGGTTCTGGTCAAGAATTTCTGACTGAAGTATTCAAATTTGGTTTGGCTGTAAAATCTAGGGAATAAATCTAGGGAATAAATAGAACTACTTCCTTAAAAGCCCCGGAAGGAAGAGGACTCACTGGTCCAAGAAATGAACCAAAGCCCCTTTCCCTAGTTTTCTCTCAGATCCTTATTTCATCTGGAAGCAATATTGGCGATATGCGTAGGAGGCTTCAAAGAACACATTTCTCCCAAGATACCACCCAGAAAAGGAATGAGAGCGGTCTTTCTTTCCAGGAAGCCTGATTAAGTGCCCCTTGTAATAATAGTTATGATAGAATGGGAAGCATCACCATATTCACTACTATGCACTGAAACTAACATCCGTTCGTCAGCTGACATTTATTGCTGCGACAAAACAGCAACAACTCTTTATCTGTGTCACAGAGCGATCTCTTAAATACTTGCACTGGGGCAACTGCTCACATGTTAGTGACTGGCTCAGGACCCCAAACTGGAGGCAATCCAGCCTTGCCTCGTGGTGAAGACTGGTTACCGGCTGAAACTGAGAGACTGAAAACACTGCCACACCATACCTTTAAATCACATTCAACACATATTTAAAGCACAAGACTTCCCCCCTCATATGACTACAATTCCTAGAATCATAAACAAACTACAGTTCTCAGGATTCTGTGAGGGAATTTATGTGTTTTAAATTTGTGCCGAATGAGCTTTAAATGTATTGTGTGGATCTCCCCAAGGTAATCTTATGGGTGTGGCAACACTCTCTTTTGTTCCATGATGTTGGAGCTCCCACCCCAATCTCCAAATATGCTCCTGATTTACTATTTTTTAAAAAAATAGTAATTAATTTCTGTTGAATGATTATCCAGAAATATATCATCCTTATTCCCCCCATTTTCCCTCCCTCCCCCTCCCTCCCCCCACAGAACCCACCCACCCCCAACTTCCCTCAGTTCCGGTCTTTGATTTCTCTAAAAATGCTGTTTTCTGCATGTTACACAGTTGTATAGATCCTCAAACTATTTAGCTGATTATTATCAATAAAAAGTTTGTGAATGTTTATTCAAAACCAGCCAAGGAGTCCAGTTTGCTTTGTTGCGTCTTCAAATACTTTGTAAAGGGTTCCCATTCATCTTTAAAGTTATAGTTATCCTTGTCCCGTAGCTTGTATGTCAGCTTTGCCAGTTCTGCATAGTCCACCAATTTTTCTTGCCATGATTCTTTAGTTGTGAGGGCCATCTGGCTGCGACATCTGTCACCCCATTGATCGCCAGGGTTGATTCGGCTGATCTGGCTGGCTAGGCGGGTGTCCCCTTCCTCCCTCACCGCTCCATGTGCGTCCCTCCTAAAGCTGTGCGCTTGGTGGAAGAGGACAACCATCCCAGATAAAAGGAGTGTACCGTTCTTCGGTCAAGGGTATACGATAGCTGTGCTCCCCTGCTAGGACCTCCAAACAATTTTATTATTTATACCCCACCATTCTGGCTGAGGTTTCCCCAGCCACTCTGGGCAGCTCCCAGCAGAATAGTAAAAACATGATAAAACATCAAACATTAAAAAACTTCCCTAAACAGGGCTGCCTTCAGATGTCTACTAAAAGTCTGGTAGTTGTTTCTTTCCTTGACATCTGAAGGGAGGGCGTTCCACAGGGAGAGCGCCACTACTGAGAAGGCCTTCTGCCTGTTTCCCTGTAACTTCGCTTCTCACAGTGAGGGAGCCAGCAGAAGCCACTCAGAGGAAGACTGAAGGATGGGGGAGGAGATGCTAAATGAAAGGACAATCCCTTTTTTTCAAAGAGGCTCTGGAAGATTAAAAAGAAAACACTTTATTTTTATGTTTTGTTTGACTTAGTTGCCCACTTTCATTTATGAAAAATCCCAACTCCACCAGCTGGGTTAGGCAGGCTATGTATCAAAAACTCCCCTGGGCTTTGTGTTTAGGTTCTGTATTTATTCTAAATGAAGTCAGGCAAATCTTACTTAGCCATTGATGAGGGAACCTCAAAAGCCTGGAGTTTCAATTTGGATAAACACTGAAATGTTTAGCGATTTGTCTAAATTTAACCTACCACAGATGTGAGGGAATGAAATGTTAGGCATCTAGCAGGGCATCTCTTAATCTGCTGGTTCCAGATGCAAGCTTTTAAAGTTCACAATCCTCAAAAGTTGCTAAATTACAGTGGCCACCAAAGTGCACTTTTCCATTGATGGATATGAAAACCGTTGTTGTTGTTGTTGCTATACTGCCCTTCATCTCAGGATCACAGGACAGTTTGCAATATAAATACACAAAAATATATACCAAACAAAATCCACAACCCCACCCCAGTTTAAAAGGCCCTAGATTGTTTAATTAGCCAGAGACCTGGGAGAAGAGGAATGTTTTTCCCCGGCACCTAAAGATATGTTATGAAGGTGCATTGACTAAAACAGCAGCTGGAGTTGGATGTCCTACACCTCTTGCAAATTGGAAGGTGGCCATTTGCTATTGCCAAAATCAAGAGAACAGCAGAAACTACATTGAGCAACACCTCATCTGTGTGAAGTTAAGGCACAGACCGCTAGGAAATGTCTTCCTGCGCAAGTCACAATGAATTTGGAAATGAATGTGAACTCTTGTACAGCTCCTGGTCTTTCCAATGGAACTTGCATAGGAAATGTTCTCAGTGGGTGCCACCCATAATTTTCTCTAACACTAGATCCATTATAACATGGGACTCATTACACAACGCATATGCCTGCAGGCTTGCCAGCACACAGTTTGCCTTACAGACCAGGCTGTGCTAGCCAGCAACCACTGGAAACATTTGCAGACTTGAGCCTAGGACACTAGTCATCATGAAACTCTTGCTCAGGAAACACACAACAGCTGTAAATGGAAAAAGAGGAAGTTTTTAGTGTAAATGCTCAGAAGTCTTTTCTGGGAAATAAACATGTCAGATACGAACACACAATATTTCAATTGGTGTCACTGAAAATTGCACAGTGGAGCAAACAAATGCAGGCTGCAATCCTATACACACTTACCTAGGAGTAAGCACCATCGGACTCAATGGAACTTACTTACTTTTGAGCAGACATGCATAGACTCACATCAGTATTTTCTGTTCTGAAGTATCTCGCCTATCGAAAGAGACACCAATGATTGATAACATTTGAAATAAACATTTTAAAGATTGTCCTCTGATTAAAAGTTTTTTTAATCAGTTGACTATCGTGATTTTAAGTGATTAATTAAACCAATTAAAATAAATGCCATAGTTTATCATTACAGATGACATTTTGGATGTGTTTTAGGGATGTGAAGTTATTCAAAGATGCCCTTAATTGATTAGCCGCTTTGCTTTAACTGATTAAAATAAGTAATGATCATGTTTGGATTACTATCACTTGACATTTACTTGACAATAAAGTAAAACTAGTTCACTGTTGGGGAAACCATCTTAACTGATTTCAAGATGTACTTATCTGACAAATCTACCATCTAGACTAAAAGGAAAGTTAAAAAAAACAAGTTCCTGAAGAGAGCCCTAAGTGTGGAGCACTTGATATGGCTGATACAGTTCTACCCCCCTCAATGTACTCCATGTGAGACAAGGACTTTCACTCCTGAGAAACAGTGGGGCTTGGGGGCGGAGTCAGCATGAAAATTGGGGAGCATTTCATAGAAGGATGGAGGACGAGTTTAAAAATTCTAATACAAGTCAATGACATTCCTTACAATCAGAGACACTTGAGATGTATAATTAGGTGCAAATATCAATTGGCTCATTAGCTGGTGCCATTGCCTTCCTATAAATGAAAATAACAGCCTAGACTAATTCTGATCTCCTAGAGCAGTGTTCACCAACCTTGGGCCTCCAGCTGTTTTTGGACTACAACTCCCATCATCCCTCGCTAGCAAGACCAGTGGTCAAGGATGATGGGAATTGTAGTCCAAAAACAGCTGGAGGCCCAAGGTTGGGGAACACTGTCCTAGAGGACAAAAAAGAGGGTATCACAGGGATCCTGAGATTATAAACACATACCATAAGCACTTGCCTTTTTCCACCAAGACAGAGGTGGGGAACCTCAGGCCCTGGGGCGTAATGAAGTCTTCTAGGACTCTCTGTCTTGCCCTTGGAATCCTTTGCAGCTGCGCCATCTTTCCCCAGACTACTTGTACCCCAACTTTCTTTGCCTGACTGGAACATGTCCTTGAACATTGATAACACCATGCCCTCCAACATTCTGCTGATTAAATCGGGACACACATCTTTCGGTGCTGTGTTGCCATGTGAGCCAGCTTGGGCTTCTAACAACTCACCTAACAACTCTCAGCACCCTACAGTTCCCAGAATTCTTTGAGGGAAGCCATGACTGTTAAAGTGGCCTCATAGCGCTTTAAATGTATAGTGCAGATGAGACCTATGGAAATAATTATTTTGGTGTGTGTCCCCCCCCCCCCAATTCCACACTTGCTGATGTCATTTGGAAGCCAACTGAGATGCCAGCCATTCTGTGTTTTAGGTCTCCTGTTCTAATTCAACCCTCTAATGTTTAACTTTCCCTGAACGGTGACTTCTTTTCAGACTTAAACATTCCCTCCCGCTCTCTTAGAAAGCATCTGTTTCCTGGCTCCCTTTTCAGGAGACCTGGGTGGCCCAAGTCTGCACTTGTTTGAGAAACAAACCCTCACCTACTGTTCAAAGCCTTTTTTTTTTTTCCAAAAAAACATTGAGCATATATTTTCTCCTCCTTGCTTTCTTATTTTTTTGAAAGCCTGTAACCAGACTCAGTAAAAAAAGAAAAAGAAGAAAGTCTTTCAGACAAGCCAGCTAAAGTAGAAGAAAAATATTCTGAGGAGCAGCATTTAATGTCCTCTGCCCTCAGGCTGGAATCGCGGGTTTGTTTTCGCACAGCTGTGCCATTTGGAATGTCCCCATGTGGCCAAAAGCAGACTCTGTTCTTCCTTTCTTGCCATTTTTCTCACAGATTACAGAAGTTCACACACAGGGATATCTCACACATTGTTTAGCCTTAAGGCTGCCTTCTGTGTGCCTTTAATGGGCACAGCCTGACTCCCTCAAGTTGCTCCTGGGCTCTGAATACACAAGAGAGAGGCTTGTGTGAACGAACAATTTTTGTGACTGGATTCCTGACAGACCCCAAGGGCCTAGCTAGCAGTTTACATATTGAGCAGATAACCTCATGTGTGTTCTTTGTTCATTCAGCAAAACATGGAGATAACTTTTCAGGGAATTTCACTAGTTTTAACTGACAACAGCCCTGCTGAGGCATAGTGTTAAACTATGGTTCAGGATAATGAGAATCAGCTGCAATGAGCCTTGGTCACATGTCTTCTCCTTTCTGCAGATTGGGATGAGTTCAAAAGCTTGCGCTTTTTCATTTTGAATAAACCACAGTTTCCTGTTACATTCAAACTCGGGAAACTGTAGACTATTTGACTGTAATTAGTTATCAAACCAGGATTCGAAACCATGGTTTGACTCTGGCTAGTTTGAACTAAGCACAAATCTGGATGCAACAGGAAACAATGATGGATTCAAAACTAGCAGCGTAAATTTTCAATCTCCTTCTCTTACTGTGCATGTGGATAAGAAGTTGGGGAAGCAACAAAGTTTGCCATGCCTCAATCTCAAAACATGAAATCATTGGTGGGGGGCCTTTAGCCCCATTTGGCCCATGAGACAGTTTGTGCCAAACCACAGTCACCTGCCATATGTGATTTTAAGTGTGTGGCAGGTAAAGTTGTGACTCTTGCAGAGTTTGAGTCCGGCAACACCCAGATGACTTCAGATAGAGAAGGCTGTCATAAAGGATCCTTTATTGTCCTTATACTTCACCTCTTTCCTAGTTTTCCATGTTTTTCTTGAACATTGTTTATATGCTTCATGCTTCCTGTGGAATTTTCCATCAGGGTTGTATAGTGAAGGACACCGAGGCACTGAACATATTAGTGCTGACATACTGGCGAAGGAACAGAGGTCGAGAGGTCATATAAAAGTCTGGATGCCTCTGAAGATTCTTCAGATCTATGAATGTGAAACACATGCTATTTCTTTCTCTTCGCAAAAGGGTAACTAGTAGGCTTTTAAATTTATTTCTACTACTTGCTTTATTGATTTCATCTAGTAATAATTTATTCCTCATGCTTATTACTCTTTGACTGAAATAGCTCTTTCAGTCATAATTTCCTTTAACAAAAAATTCTAGTTTCTCCAGCCTCCTCATCAGTCAGAAGAGTTTCTCTCATTGAATTTGATCAAATCTCCTACAATTTTAAATATGCCTTGTTGCCCACCAAGTCATCCTTGTCATTATCTTTTTTGAAAAAGAAATGACTGTATATCTTGGTGGATTATAGATTCATTTTAACTTAGTCTTTAGGTAAAAAAAGAGCAAAGACCGTGAAAATAATTCACAACTAGATTATAGAGCCACGAGTGCCGGTTTATTGTTCAGATGTGTTGCATTCTCTGATAGCACCACAAGAAACCAAGATGATTTCTGATAGCACTATGTGTTAGGGAGGATATCTTGGCTGAGTTGTGCCAACTTTCCAAATGCGAGAGAAATCAGTTGAAGAAGCAGCAGGTTGATGTCAGGGACTGGTTGGATGCAGAAGAATGGTGGGAGAAAACAGCTGAGGAACCTCCAAGGGAAGAAGACTCAGAGCCAGGGGAATGGTGGTTGGACCACAATGAGTGGTCAGAGGGAGAAGACTGGGAAGAGGAGGCGTCCGAAGCTGAAGAGGAAACAGGGCTTAGTGAGCAGGGAGAGTCTGTGACAAAGAGAAGTCCAGAATTTTCCTTCACAACATGCATTTATCAATGAAGAAGATGAGAGTGTGAGTTTGTTTTTTTCCTTACATGTAAGTTATAGCAGCCATTTTGCTCTACTTGTCCATGGCTGCTTTAATTTCCTAGCTGTATTTAGGAAGCGAGTGCTGGGAGTACAGTGGGAGGGTATCGTTTTTCCCTCTCCTGGGCATTTATTTATTGGGTACCTATCAAAAAAAGGAAATAAAAATGGCAGCATGCTAAAAGTATCTGGTAAATTACACAGCGCTAATTGAACTATAGTGTAGGGTTTTTTATATATGAATCTGTTTTATGAGACTCTTCTATCTTGTTTATACTATATTTTTGTATGCCACTTGGAGATTCATATATATACTTATATTCAGATTTATTTATTTTGTGTTGACTTCTGGGCTGGGGGATAAAAAAAAGAGAGGATATGAATTGGCTCCTAAATGTCCACAGAATATTTTGCTATGCAGGGAAATGTGTTTTTAAGGAAATGGTGATTAACGAGTTAACAACTGTTGCAGAAATGGGCCAAAAGAAAAGGATATTTTGCTCCAAATGCTTGCTGTTGCGTGCTGTCACCAAGTGTTATCCCATTAGTACAAATTGCTGCTTGATGAGACCAAGCTGAATCAATATGGTGAATGTCACCCATAAGCAGAGGGGTCAGGTTGCCGGTAGGGAATATGATCGTGGAAACCAGTAACAATTATGAAAGATTAGGTGAAAAGGAAAGGCAACAAGGAATTCAGAGGCTGGCATAACTGGAGTGCAACATTTATCTTTCAAAAAATGTTAGCAGTTTGCAAATATTAAGCTTAAATATTGACAGCTAAGCTTGAGTTCACCAGTTGTTTCCTGAACCCTTTTATCTCAGCATTCAAAACTAGCTAATTCTTTTTGTGCTGTGAGAAAGGACAGCTCTCAATGGTGCCAGAAACCACCTCCTCCCAATAACATGCAACATTTTTTTTAAAAAATGAATTGCTTCCTATGAAACAGCTTGTAGTGATTTAACAACAAAAGCTTTAACTGTAACAAACAAGTACAAAGCAATTTCTTATATAAAAACAATTTCAAATCCAATACAGGCACAGACTGGTATAAAAATCTCTGCTTAAAAGGCTTGTTGTAAAACAAAGATGTTCCATAGGCATCAGAAAAGACAATAGCATATTTTGTTATCCCAAATCTTGACGTCACAGCTCTTTTGTGTTTTCTTGCACCCACAATGGTGCTTTGGGCAGCAATTGCTGGTGCTGGGAAGTCCATAAATTGAGGGTGGCAGAACATAGTCTAAGTCATGTGAGACATTCTATTTTCCGTTCTTGTTGCTTTAATAACATTTAGTTCTTCCCAAAGGCTTGTGGGCTGTAACCTTGAGTACACACAGTAGGGAGTATGGCTCACTGACTTACCTCTGCATAACCTTGCCAACAAAGCTCCTGTCAGGGGTTCAGGGACAGAGGCACAGGTGAGGGAGGAGACGGAGAGCGTGGGGGAAGAATCCCAGGGCAGCGAGGAAGAGGATGACAATGACTTGAGGGATTCCATGAGTCTTTCAAGTGATTCGGAGGATTCCCAGAAGGGGGCGCCTGTGGTCAGGCCAAGGTGAGTCACAGGGGGGACTCGTCAGGAGCAGGGGACCAGCGGGGGAACCCAAAGTGGGAGCTGGGAGTCGGGACCGGCTTCTCCACCAGAGCGCAGTGAAGGGGGTGGAGATTCCAGAGTGACAGGGGAAGCAGGTCCTAAAGCAGAGAGGGAGGGGAGATCGGAGCAAGACATCATCCCGGAAAGGGAGGGGAGTAGTGCAGGGAGTAGTGTAACTGTCAAGAGGAAGGTTAGAGGTTGCGAACGCGCGCCAAGTTCAAATGTGGAGGCGCGCGGAAGAACAGGGAGCCCGGAGGAGGAGCCAGGTCCCAAAGCACGCAGGAGGGGGGAAGAGCTGTCTGGGGATTCCACGTCAGGGGAATCCAGGAGGGGCAAAACCCCAGGGGGCAGGAAGACCCTGCGGAAAAGGAAAGAAAGGAAGAGGTGGAGCAGCACAAGCCTCTTAAAGTGGTGCAGAGGCGGGACTGACTCAGAGGGGACTCCAGCGGTCTAAGCGTAACAGACGTGGGGCTGCGCGCCTCGGCTGTGGAGCGTACAATACACTTCAATAAGCATCTTTGTATATAAACTGGACTTGGCGTTGGTCTCTTGTGAGCTGGGACCTGAGGCAGCCCTGACAGCTCCGTATAGTAAAAGCTATGGTTTTCCCATTAGTGATGTATGGAAATGAGAGCTGGACCATAAAGAAGGCTGATTGCCGAAGAATTGATGCTTTTGAATTATGGTGCTGGAGGAGACTCTTGAGTGTCCCATGGACTGCAAGAAGATCCAACCTATCCATTCTGATGGAAATCAGCCCTGAGTGCTCACTGGAAGGACATATTCTGAAGCTGAGGTTCCAATACTTTGGCCACCTCATGAGAAAGATGGAGGGCACAAGGAGAAGGGGACGACAGAGGGCGAGATGGTTGGACAGTGTTCTCGAAGCTACCAGCATGAGTTTGACCAAACTGCGGGAGGCAGTGGAAGACAGGAGTGCCTGGCGTGCTCTGGTCCATGGGGTCACGAAAAGTCGGACACGACTAAAGAACAACAACAACAAACATGTATTGGAGCATAGGAAGGTGCCTTATATTTTAGACCACCGGTTCATCTAGCACACAATTGCCTACATCAACTGGCAGTGTCTCTCCTGGGTTCTGGCAAGAGTCTTTCACAGCAGTACCTAGAGATGATGGGGATAGAACCTGGGATCTTCTGCATGCAAAGGAGATTGTTGACCACTGAACTACGGTCCTTCATAGGACTACACTGCCAAACATCTGATGGAAGCCATGCTCATTCTTTTTCAGCAAGACTTGTTCTTCTATATGCTTAATAATTTTATCTTTAATAACACTTTCCAGCAGTTTTACTGGAACATATGTTAAACCAATTAGACTGTAATTAATCAGATCCCCCCTACATCCCTTTTCAAAATTTGGTTACATTGACCACTTTCTGGTCCTCGTGAATGAAGGCTGATCTTGGGGACAAGTTACATATTTTTGTTAGAAGATCAGAAATTTTATATTTGAGTTCTTTAAGAACTCTCAGATGGATGGCATCTGGATCCAGTGATTTGTTGATTTTTTAATTTGTCAATAAGGCCTAGAACTCCATACCTTGTCATTTGCCTCATTTCCTCATAGTCACTTCCTAAGAAAGTTAAGTTAGGCACAGGGATTTGCCCTTCAACTCTGTCAGTAAAGACAGAGGCAAATAATTCATTCAGTTTCTATACAATCTCATTTTTGTCCTTTAGCTCACCTTTGACTCCCTTGTTGGCCAAAGGTCAGCCTCTTGCAGGTTTCCCTTTCTAATGATTTTAAGTATTTTTTCATTGTTGGTCTTAATGTTTTTTAGGTAAGTGTTCCTCAAATTCTTTCTTGCTTTCCACATCTGTTCTTGTCTGCTTGCATTTTATTTGCCAGAGTTTGTATTCCTTTTCTTCTTCTCATTTGGACAAAACTTTCATTTTCTGAAGATAGCTTTCTTGCCTCTAATAGTTTGTTAAACATGACTCCGCTAGTTAACCTTGCTGACATCCTCTTAGTCTTGGTAGTACCTTTCCTGATTTGTGGTACAGGCGAACTAATACCAGTGTACTGGAAGAAGCAAAGATCACCAGTGTTGAAGTGATGATTCTTCAACATCAACTTTGTTGGGCTGGTCATGTTGTGCGGATGTGTCTTCCAAAGCAACAACTCTATTCCAAACTTAAAAATGGAAAGCATAATGCTGGTGGTCAACAAAAGAGGTTTAAAGAATGTCTCAAGGCAGTTTTTTTAAAAAATTGTAGTATAAACACCAACAATTGGGAAACACTTGCCTGCTAGTGCTCCAATTGGAGAACAGCCTTTACCAAAGGTGTCACAGGCTTTGAAGATGCTCGAACTCAGGACGCAAGGGAGAAACATGCTAAGAGGAAGGCACACTTGGCAAACCCTCACCACGATCAGCTCCCACCCGGAAACCAATGTTTCCACTGTAGAAGGACGTGTGGATCCAGAATTAGCCTCCACAGTCACTTACGGACTCATTGTTAAACCATGTTTATGGAAGACAATCTTACTCGGCTATGAGTGATCACCAAAGAAGAAGACACTCTTTGTTTTAGCTGAGCTATTATTGTGGTTTCGAATAACCTTGAAGCATTCTCGAGAGATTTGACCCTCTTGACTTTCTCTTTCAACTTCCTTGACAACAATCTCCTCATTTTTGAGAAGCTTTGTCTTCTGAATTCAAATGTGAGCATGTTGGACTTTATTGGTAAATGCCCACTTGCATATATATTAAAACTGGTAGCACTGTGGTCAGTTCAACAGCACATCCTGGGTGCCACTTAAAAATAAGGGTCTTCTCCCCTCTGGTTGGTTTCACAACCAACTATTCTGCAGCATGGAATTTAGGGTAACTAGAAATTTAACGTTTTTGTCAGAACTCAAGCTTGCATTTATCCCATCCGTGTAAAGGGAATTGTCACAAAGTACTGCCACATTTCCTTCCTGGGGAATCCTTGATTTCATGCCCCATTTTGGTAGCAGATGACATGCTTTGTATGTAAACGTTTCCAGGTCCAATCCTCAACGCCTTCAGTTAAAGGCTCAGTTAGAAGGAGGAGAAGTGGTGGAGTCTCCTTCTTTGGTGGAGTCTCTTTATTTGGAGGTCTTTAAGCAGAGGCTTGGGAACGCGGGTGGCGCTGTGGGTAAAAGCCTCAGTGCCTAGGACTTGCCGATCGAAAGGTCGGCGGTTCGAATCCCCGTGGCGGGGTGCGCTCCCATCGTTCGGTCCCAGCGCCTGCCAACCTAGCAGTTCGAAAGCACCCCCGGGTGCAAGTAGATAAATAGGGACCGCTTACTGGCGGGAAGGTGAACGGCGTTTCCGTGTGCTGCACTGGCTCGCCAGATGCAGCTTGTCACGCTGGCCACGTGACCTGGAAGTGTCTCCGGACAGCGCTGGCCCCCAGCCTCTTAAGTGAGATGGGCGCACAACCCTAGAGTCTGTCAAGACTGGCCCGTACGGGCAGGGGTACCTTTAAGCAGAGGCTTGACAACCATATGTCAGGAGTGCTCTGATGGTGTTGGACTCGATGGCCCTTGTGGTCTATTCCAACTCTATGATTCTATGATTCTAAGCCTCTTCTGAAGACCCTGGAGAATCTCTACCAGTCAGATTAGACAGTACAGAGTATGGACTGAACTAAGTAGTATGTACTGAACACAGAGTAGTACTGAACTAAGCAGACTAATAGCCTTTCCTAGTAAAAGGCAGTTTCCTATATTTCTGCATCTAGACCACTCATTAACTTCATTTACAGGCCTGTTGCAAGGCTAAAATGCTGCCAGGTATTGGTTGGAAAAAGGTTGTATACAAATTGGACAGTGGAACAGCATTAATCTCCACTGAAATAGACCAGGGCAAAATACCACTGACAGTTTGAATCTCAGTACTTGGTGAAATTGGCACTTAGGAACAGAAAAATATAAACATGTTTATCATTAGATTATCTGACATCCCTTGACCCTCTGGGACCCTAGAGTGTCTCACAAGAAATGAACCATTAGTTAAAATACATCAAACAAAACAAGACAAACATCACAAAAACAACCAGGGAGCTTTAACAGTTAAAATTATTAAAATAGAACCACATATGGCACAGTGATTCCAGTAGAACAGCAATGCAAGGAGTAATGGGAACGGCAAGATGAGCCATCTATCAAAATCATACAGCGGCATGCCCCAGCCTAGTGCACTCCACATGTTGAACTCCAACTCCCATCATCCTTGACCAATAGCCATGCTGACTGGGGCTGATGGGAGTTGTAGTCTCTCCCCCCCAACCCCCCCTCAAACCCAGAGGGGCATTACATTGGGGAAGGCTGCCTTACAGAGTGGCCTTCTGGATCAGTGAGTGATTATTTAGCTGAGTATTCTGCTTGTGGGCTACCAGATGTCTCTGGAAAGCTCAATAAGCAGGGAACAGTCCCCACCCAATCTGTACTGTATCCTGATAATCAGCTGACCTTTGGGGCTTCAAAGCACCACACCAGTCTCTTTGCAAGCCCCAGGGTGGCAATTTGGAGTCCCTATGATCAGCTGATTGTTGGGACTTCAAAGCATCATGTCACTTGACATCATTTTGACACCTGGTGATTAAAAGGAGGGTGAACCCCACCCAACTGCCAAATCTGGCCCACGGACAGGGGAGCAGGGGAGATAAGGCTCTGGCTGGATCCAGTTCCCTACTCCTTGTATAGACAATACTGAATGAGATGCACCAGTGGTCTGACTCTGTATAAAATAGCTTCCTGTGTCCCTTTGACTGGCTCCATCAGCGATCTGACTCAGTATAAGACAGCTTTACTGGTTCAGAACCAGTTTCTTTAGTTGTTGGGTTAAACTCTGGGGGGAAGCATAGATTTTTTTTATTTTACTTTTTTGCTTATTGCACAGTTGTTCTGATGGTTTGGTGTGGTCCTTCCGAAAGCTAAACAGCTCCTCTGTGCTTTCTAGGTACTGACTCCCCAACCATCAAGCCTGATGTGCAGCCAGTTTTTGCAACTTAAAGGATTATGTGAGAAAGTACTGTAAAATATCAAGCATGTTCTCCATCAGCCAGGAAGTCTGCTAGAGCACACTCCTGAGAAGGAAACTGTGAAGCTATTGTCAGAGGCCTCAGCTGACCCCACTCTTGGAATCTTTTCAACCACCTGTTAGTACATTGGCAAAGAGAATGGACTATGAGGAGCAATGACTGAAGGGGCTGCTCAGGAGGTCTGTGCTAACAAAAGCCTTCATAAGAAAGAGAGAGAGATGAATTACAAATCTTGAAGAGTGATCCATGGAAACAGGTCGTCTGATTAGGGTTCAGGTAACAAATTCCTAGGCTACGGTAAGTTGCAGTATGAATAAGGGGTTTTTATTACGAGCCACAGCACAGAAGAAGTGGACTGCAAATGGAATCCCAATTAAACGTTGCTGTGGAATGGAGTATATGAGTTTTCTGTCCATCTGTATTTAGTTCAACCCAGTTGCTAGGGTTGATCTATACTGTAGTGTAAAATATAATTTCAGCAGATCGTGCAAGATGATAAAATCTTCATTTGCCATATCAGATTAGATTCACTACACATTTAAAGGTGAACCTGCCAAATTTGGACTTTGTGTACAATTGGCAAACCAAAACACAATCATTTTTTTCAAATTCTCTGAATTTTGCAATGCAGCTCTCCAGCCTAGTAGTGTGCACAAAAATGCACATATTAGTGGCCATAACTTGCAAATATGCTATATATTAGGGGAAATTGCTTTGCAAAAATGTGTCAATTAGGAGAAATTCACACTAAAAAGCTGATGTATTTTCATGAGAACTTTTTTAAAAATTGCAAATTGATTCGGAAATGTGGAGAACTGAACCAAGAACTGGAAAAAAGAGAAATGATTCATCCATCACTAGTTCTGATAGCCTAATCATTTATGAGCTGGTGCAGAAACCCTTAAGGCTCAGACGGAAGAATTATGTGTAACCAGCATACAGAACCCCTGTAAACTGGTCCAGTGGAGCCCAGCCTCTGGCTCTTCTATTTTACCACACATCTCCTGCCTGGGCTCTTGCTTCTCTCCTTGCCCCTGCCCATTTCTCCTCTCTTTCATTGCTTCTCTTCATTCATTGGGTCTGCATACTCAGCCAAAACATTGAAAATTCTGAGAAATTTCACCTGGGTCTTAGTTTCCTCTCCTGTGTTCCAGTTCCCCATAGCCTGTCTCTCACCACTCACAACAAAAGTAACCTAGAAGTCTCTACAACCCACCACAACCCACTTGGCAGTCATCACTGAATCACACACATAAATAATCTACCAGCTTCTCCTGTTATGAATGACGAACTGTGCATCTTGTCTCAGTCTGCACAGGCTTGAATCTGCATGTGGCACTCTAGGCTTAGGAAATGGCTGTGCCTCTCTCCAAAGCAAGTTTCGGAAGGGTGATTCCTGCTGCTACAAAATCCACGGCCATCAGGATCCTCTCACCATTTCCCTCCAAATGTTTTCAGCCTCCAAGCCAGCTTTCCCACCCCAGCCTGATCCGAATTTGTGTTACTTGAGGTCAGTTATTATAAACCACCATTCGCTTCTCAGGAATGCAGTAAATTCAGCGGCTGTATAAATGGAGTTTCTATCGACGCTCACAGCTCTCAGGCTTGCGACAGCCAGTAATCCCCCACCCCATTCCAGTCCTCTGCCCCCTTCTCCCTTTCTCCTTCCAACATTAATGGTTTCCAGCTGTGTGTTCTTTGGATATGTCCCTGCATCGGCTTTTTCCATAATGTGGAGCCAGCCCACTTCCAAATCCCAGATGTGCTATTTATTTACTCTGCAGCATCTGGGTCTCGCTACGGTCCTGTCACTGCAACGTGGCAAACTTGTGAAAAACCAGACTGGCAGCCAGTTAACAAGCTGCATTACCCTGTGAGAACATTTCAAAGGAGAAAGTTAAAAGCCAGGAAAGGGTGTGTGTGTGTGTGTGTGTGTGTGTGTGTGTAGGAAAGGAGGGAGGGAATGATGGAAATCAGGAAGGAACAGACAATGTTTTTTTCTGTACCATGTTTTACAAGGTTACAGATGACTAGTAGTGACATTAACGTTGGAAGCCGGGGATTTTGCTCTTTTTGAAGAGGGTGCTGGAAACCCAATAAAGTCTATAGGAAGAAGGATGCATCTAACCACTGCCAAGGCAAGCATCTCATTACTAACTATTCCCTGGTCCAGACTCATAAATGGCACCTTCATGCAATCTATTGCAATGTAGGGCAGTGAAAACTGGAAAGTGAGCGAGAGCCCCCACAAATCCTCTGGCTGCACACACGCCATATATTTAAACAGTGCTTCCCCCCCCCAAAAATGTTTAGGGGTACTCTCATTTTCCTACTCATCTTGAAATACTGCCCCTCAATGAGGTCAAACTTAGAATCACAAAATGTTTAGGGGGTATGCGTACCCCTGCGTACCCCCAGAAAAAAAGCACTGGATTTAAAGCACATGACTTCCCCCCCAAAATCCAGGGAACTGTAGTTTGTTGAGGGAGCTGGGAATTGCAGCTTTGCAAGTGGTAAAATAAAGCCCCCAGAATTCTTTGTGGGAAGTACTTTAAATATACAGTTTGTGTGTCTGCAGTTAAAGCACCTTGGCAGCAGATAAGCCAGCTATGCTTGCAGTCAGGCATCTCTTGCTAGCTCAGGATAGTTCAGACTAAGTGATAGTTAATAGCCACATAACAGCTGTATTTGGGTGTTCCTTCTACTTTCATTAAAGCAAATAGGTGAGTGGGAGCAGCGGCAGGCTAGCAAGTCACATCCCTTCCTGCAGCACATCTCTATCCTTTAGAGCCCTCAATGAGTTTGAGGACAAAGGTGTAAAGTAGGGAGTCTTCTCTATTTTTGGAGACCCCTTGTCCAATTTAGATTTGATTTTGTCTTCCAGGCAACATGGCAGAAGGTGTAGGGATTGGCAGTACACCTCTACTCTGTCTCATATATTTCTTTTGATGTAAGTAGATTGAATGCCTGGCTAGGGGTAGTAAGGTAATGGCAGTGGTAGGACTTGATCCATGCTAACTATAGGAAGGCTAGATTATTATTTTTTTGTCCAGGATTGTCTACTCTGACAGGTAGTGACTTTCCAAGATCTCAGGATGTTTCTTTCACATTACCAACTTCCTAATCTTTTTAAAGGGACGTGGGTGGCACTGTGGGTTAAACCACAGAGCCTAGGACTTGCCAATCAGAAGGTCAGTGGTTCGAATCCCCGTGACAGGGTGAGCTCCCGTTGTTCGGTCCCAGCTCCTGCCAACCTAGCAGTTCAAAAGCACGTCAAAGTGCAAGTAGATAAATAGGTACCGCTCCGGCGGGAAGGTAAACGGCGTTTCCGTGTGCTGCTCTGGTTCGCCAGAAGCTGGCCACATGACCTGGAAACTGCTCCGTCGGCCAATAAAGCGAGATGAGCGCCGCAACCCCAGAGTTGGTCACGACTGGACCTAATGGTCAGGGGTCCCTTTACCTTTAATCTTTTAAAGTGGCGATGCCCGGGACTGAACCTGGGATCTCCTGCATGCTAAGCATGGGCTCTACGGCTGAACTATAAGTCTATAAGAGTTTAAGCATTTCTCCCTTCTTTTTTGGTGCATGTGCACAATATTCCCTAGAAATGTCAAAGTATGATGGCAACAAACACCTGCTTGGAAAAGCATGTTGGGTATAGCAGGCAGTCAAGTTTGGCCATTACTCCCTCTAAGATGGAGAACAGAAGGCAAAAAAAGGGACCTGCAATGGCAAAACCATCCATGAAATAGCAATAACCAATAGTGTTATATTTTCACAAAAGTTCTCCAAAAGCACATTATAATGTTGTGAATATACAACAAACAAGAGCAAAAGCTGAATGGTGAATGCAGTTATGCTAATCAAGGTCTACGGTCCACATCTGAAGATGTTCTAAAATCCATCCATGCTGACATTCCTTTTAAATTATTTTTTATTCATTTTACAATACAAAAATATAAAAACATATAACACAATTTTTCACAAATACATTTTTTTGGAGTTCCCTCAGCTCTTCTGCAAATCCTCCATTTTAGTCCTTCTTCCGCATTTCTTAATCTATTATTGCCTTTTATTAAAAACCTCCTCCCTCTTATTCCCTTTTTTACAATATTTCTAATATTATTTTCACAGCCTCTTGCAAACCTACAAACGTTAATTGTTCATCGCAAATACTTTTCAAATAGTCTACAAATTTACTCCAGTGTTCAGTGAATCTGTGGTCTCGTAGGCCTCGGATCCTTCCTGTTAATTTATCAAGTTCTGCATATTCCATTAACTTCATTCTCCATTCTTTCATCGACGGTAATTCTTTTTGTTTCCATTTTTGGGCTAGCAGTATTCTTGCCGCTGTTACTGCGTATAAAAAAAGCTTATAATCTTTTCTGTTTATTTCATTTCCTATCATTCCTAACAAAAATGCCTCTGGCTTCTTAACAAATGTATATTTCAACATTTTTTTCAATTCATTATATATCATTTCCCAGAAGCCTCATCCACGCCGACATTCCTTAGTATTCTGAATCAATCTCTCTTGACTAAATATGATTTATCCATCAATCCATTTCAGGTTATTCTTATTCTCGCAGTTCACCCCTTTCTCCTGTTTTTGTTCTGGGTATTATGACACACAGTATGGCATACGAACATTTCCTACCATGTAATGAGGGAAAGAGACTAGACCTTCTGGTTCTGAATATAATGAACTGTGACTCTTCCGTGTTGACTTTGTGAAACTCTGTTTTGGTGTTTCCTTGCTGTATCCTGGGGCAGCCAAGGCAAGGGGAGATATTTGGAAAGTGACACTCAGGGCACATGCCACTAATAAATATTCTAGTTTTATTATAGGATGCTAAGAATTAAACACTGATAGAAACTTCCTCAGAAAATGTCAGGACAACAACATTACCAACATTTGAAATTTTGGTTCAAACATTTTGAACCAAGATGATAATGATGATTTTTACAATGGCACCAGAGCTTAAGGTTCCATTTTATGTGACCCTCGAGACACATGTTTAAACAGATGTCACAGCTGTTAAAAAAATGGAATTGAAGTTTCAGATGTGGAAGGCCAAAAGTCAAAACTTTATTAAGGTCGTCACCCCAGAAACAAGATATTCTGTAAATCTGAAATACCTTATATAATCTGACTTCAGTTTAGAAGTTGTTTTTCCAAATTTAAAACACAACTAGTTTCAGTAGTTTCAGGTTCCACAATGCTCAAGCCAAGTGTCCATCATTTATGCCCCAGATAAAACAGGATGTGTACACATGGTGTGATAATGTTCATTCAGTGCTGGATGCAGGTGCTGTACAAAAGTTGTAGTCCAAGTTGCAACTCCACCCACCCCTAGGCAGTGGCTAAAGTAAGGAGTGATGAAATAAATTCAAGCAGAGAATGATCTGGACTAAAAATGGCCACAACTTTTATTGATTACAGATGTAGGTGGAATTTGGCTCAGGTATTGAGAAGATATCAACCCCATGGTGTCCTTATCCCGCAAATATCTATATATCATCTATCCATCTATCATCTATCTATCATCTATCTATCTATCTATCTATCTATCTATCTATCTATCTATCATCTATCTATCTATCTATCTATCTATCTATCTATCATCTATCTATCTATCATCTATCTATCTATCTATCTATCTATCTATCTATCTATCTATCTCTATATCTATCTATCATCTATCTATCTATCTATCTATCTATCATCTATCTATCTATCTATCATCTATCTATATCTATCATCAATCTATCTATATCTATCTATCTATCTATCTATCTATCTATTAATCTATCTATCATCTATCTATCATCTATCTATATCTATCTATCTATCTATCATCTATCTATATCTATCTATCTATCTATCTATCTATCTATCTATCTATCTATCTATCTATCTATCATCTATCTATCTATCATCTATCTATCTATCTATCTATCTATCTATCTATCTATCTATCATCTATCTATCTATCTATCTATCTATCTATCTATCTATCTATCATCTATCATCTATCATCATCTATCTATCTATCTATCTCTGTATGTCTGTAGGAATACTAATTGATGGGAGAGAAATAGAGAACACCATTGTGTACTAGTTGGATTACATGCCCACCTGTGTGTGCAGACAACGCAGACAGTAGCTGCCAGTTTAGATGGCTTTATTGTAGAATGGCTGTGTAGAATGGCTATGCACAAAAGTGCATTGTGAAAAAAATGATCCCTGTGCATTTCAAAGGCTATGTGTGTACACAGCTTAGATTTTAGTAGGGTGGCTAAAAGGAGGCAACTCTGGCCCTAACTGCTCCCCTATGAAAAATTTCACCATACGCCACTGGTACCGTTACACTGAGCTGCGGCCCGAACGATAGCTTTGCATATGTTGTGGAAATGGTGAGGGTTGGGGAGTGAGAAACACCAATTTTTGTGTGCGGCCTCTTCCCTCTCCTTCCCATTGAGGCAGCATGCAAAGTGATTCTGTCATGGCTGCTTTTCTGCAATCAGATTTCATCTGTCTGTGCCTTATAGATGGATATATTTACTGGCTTTTAGTTCTTTGGTTCCTTGTTGAATAACTATGTTTGCGCTGAAGGGCTGCCCTGACTGCAGAAGGAGCAGCTTGGGGATTCTGTCAGTCAAGGTATCCCTTGAAGCACTGCAGTAAAACCTGAGGTTTAACTTTCAGGACCTGCCAAACTGAATATGTCCTAGGAGCTGTGCCCTATCATTGCAATATCACCAGAGATCCTGGAGTTTGCAAATGTCAGATTGTGCAGTTTCAAAGCATGGAACAGGCATACATCTTGGGCTGGACAGCGTATGCCAGCTTCTCTCTCTCCCTCTCTCTCTCTCTCTCTCTCTCTATATATATATATATATTGAGTTTTGAAGTGCTGAGAATCAGATCTATAGAGAAAATGTAAAAACAAAAACAAACAAACAAAAAACAGGTTTGCTGTATAAAAATGCCTTTCCTGGTAGAAATTCAGGAACTGAAAGGCAGTCAATTCCAAGAAATGTTCACTTCTCCACACCCAATGCAGTTTCCCAACCAAAATGATCCAATGCAAAACTTATTATATTAGAAGAAAATTGCTTGCAAAAGCAAAATTGCATACATAATGGGTTATATCAGGGGAAGCGCACATTAGAATGCAGATGAACTTTCATGGGGACTTTTCAAAAGAAAATTTGAATGCTGGTGAAGAAATGTGGAGAGTTGACTTTCAAATGGAAAAGGAAACAAAGCAGAGAATCCAAGGGATGATTGATCAATGCTTATATCTTATCCATAAATACAGGAAAAGTCTTATTCCCAAATGCACTCCTTTAAAACCTTTCCCACTGGGCAGCAGCCTCCCTATCCATTTCTAACATTATATTAAAGTCTGCATGAGTGTGGCTAATTGTTGCCTGGACTCTTTGAGATAAGCAAAGTTCTTGGGCCCATACCATCTAATATGCAGGCGGCTGGAGGACTATTCAGCAGAGGAACGTGTGTGTGTGGGGGGGCTCAGCGGCGTAGTGTGGGTTGTCAGCACCCGGGGCAAGGCAAGTAATTTGCGCCCCCTAACCCAGGGCAAGGCAAGTAATTTGCGCCCCCTAACCCGTGGATTTGCGCCCCTAACCCTACAAATCTATGCCTATGAATGATGGTCCCTCTCTCTCTCTCTTTCTCATATTCCAATTGATTCCCATTTCCGCCGATCGATCCCCGAAGCTCTCACCCAGCGAAATTCATGCGTAATTACGCTTTGCCATCCCTAATCCTGCCGCTTCCACCGGGAAATCATGACGGTGCGTTTCTCCTCTCCAAACTTTCCCCGGCGCTCTGTCGGCCGGCGCAGCCCTTTTGGCTACGAGCTCCCCTCCTTCTCTGCCCACTTCCGACCCCACCTCCCTGTCCAGCCTCCCTACCTCCTGAAAAAAGGCGCCGGCGCTGAGCAGGACACCCCCGCGGCCATTGGAGAGAGGCGGGGCCGAGGGAGGCAAGCCAAAGGGCGAGGCGAGGGTAGGTGGCCACGGGGGCGGGCGCTGCCGCAGTCCTCGGGTGGGCAAGGTAGGAGCAGGCGGAGGCTGGTCGGCCGCTCTGACAATAGGGGCGGGCCGAGGGCACGACGGGGCTGGGCCCTCTGGACTCGCGCCCCCCCCCAGATGTTGCGCCCGGTGCGGCCGGCACCCCTGGCACCCCCCACGCTACGCCACTGGGGGGGCTTAACCCTTTCCCTCTCTTGATACTTGTTTCCTACCCTCTAGCTGCTTTTCTTCTACCAAAAGACAAGTCCCATAATCTGTCCCAGCCCCTCATGGCTGGGAAAGTAGCTTGGGGGAGCTGCTGTGTGAAAATGGTGCGAAGAGCAATAATTAAGAAGATCTTCCATCCCACTTTTTTGTTTTGTTTTGTTTTTTGCTCCTGGGTGCAGCCTCTGGTGCTGCTTTTCAGTTTAAAAACCAGCAGAGGGAAAACAAAGCCCAGTACGAGCCTTTTAACATCGCTCCTGAACATTGGTTAGTTTGGCCCTGTGAGCCAGAATGGTTCATTAATTGCACCAGTGGAAGCTGTCTTACAGGAGATCAGAGCTATTTCTCCCTCTAGGCTAGTGCTGACTACTATGACTGGCAACAGCTTTCCCCGATCTCAGACCGAGGTAATTTCCATCACCTGCAGCATGACCCTTTTTAAAAACTGGAGATGCCAGGTATTGAACCTTTGACCTTCTGAATCCAAAGCATGTGCTGTGACAGAGCTATGGTCCCTTCACTTAAAAGTGAGGTGAGATTACATCTGGAGACCCCTGCTGATTCTAAGCCATAGTCATCTGTTTTTCTTGTGTGGCCTAAGAGAGCACTATAGCCCTCAATATGTTTGTTGGACTACAATTCCCATCATCCCTCACCATTGCCCTTGCTACCTGGGGCTTATGGCAGTTGTAGTCCAGCAACCTCTGGGCCCCATCTGCACTATACATTTGAAGCAGTATCATACCACTTTAAACAGCCATGGCTTCTCCCACAACTCCTCAGGACTATAGTTCATTGAGGGTGAGAAGAGTTGTTAAGAGACCCCTATTCCTTTCCTGAAGCTACCATTCTCGGAGTGGTTTAATGGTTGATCTCTCTTCCCAGAGAATTCTGAAAATTGTGGCTCTGTGAGGGGATATTTTGGATGTTCTGAAGGGGGAAAAAATCTTCTCATGAAATATAACAAAGGGCATATCTAGTATACAGGCTTATATCCATTTTATAGCCCTCTAACTTTCATGGCCTTCTCACAACCATTCCAGAAACTGTAGTTTATTTAGGGTGCTGAACAGTCTCTAAGAGATCTCCAGGACCACACTCAGAACTATAGTTCTGTCTGGATAATGCTGCTATACAGTTTAGTCACTAGGTGGCACTGGATTTATAAAGGTAAAGGTACCCCTGCCCTTTCGGGCCAGTCGTGTCCGACTCTAGGGTTGTGCGTTCTTCTCCCTCTAGAGGCCGGGAGCCGGCGCTGTCTGAAGACACTTCCGGGTCACGTGGCCAGCGTGACGAAGCTGCTCTGGCGAGCCTGCACCAGCGCAGCACACAGAAATGCCGTTTACCTTCCCGCTAGAAAGCGGTACCTATTTATCTACTTGCACTTAGGAGTGCTTTCGAACTGCTAGGTGGGTATTATTCTTATTTTATTTATTAAATTTGTATACCATCCTTTATCCGCAGATCTGAGGGCAGTTAGCAACATAAAAATACTATGTAAACACAAAATACATGACAAAAACAGGAACCAAAAACAAAACAAAACCCCAAACCAGTAACTCCTTCCCCCACGCCCTCTGTGTCTACTTTGGTCCATTGTTGGAGAGAAGCAAAGTTTTTGTTCACCCTCCTGGTTGATGTGTCCTCGAAGCCTTTCCATGATAGTCCTGGGATTTGTGTAAAGAGAATCGCTATTAAACTAGGCTAAGTTTGTGATGCAAATAAAACGTCCTTAGGGTAAGATGATAGTTCTTTCTTTCCCTTACATTATGAAAACTGAAGAAACCCTTCCTAAAACTGTGGGAAAGATGGAGGGCACAAGGAGAAGGGGGCGACAGAGGACGAGATGGTTGGATAGTGTTTTCGAGGTTACCAGCATGAGTCTGACCAAACTGCGGGAAGTAGTGGAGGACAGAGGTGCCTGGCGTGCTCTGGTCGATGGGGTCACGAAGAGTCGGACACGACTAAACGACTAAACAACAACAACAAAAATCAGATAGCTTTTGCCTGGCAGCTTGAGCTAAAGCTTCAGTTCTTTCTTACTTGGGACATTTCTTCCCTGGTTCACAATAGTCTGGCGGTTCTTTAGAGAGCAGAATTGCTATATGTTTTTTCTTAGGAGTGGCCATTATTTCTTGTTTTCCAGCTCAGGTGTCATGTCAAATATTTTCAGGGATGTGTTCTGCCTTTGGGGGATAGCGAGATTGTTCCAGTGAGCAGCAGCTAGCACCAAGTTCCATCAAGGGGCCAGGAGATGTTTCCCTTTCTGTTGGGAATAAGTTTTATTTGGTTTTACTATCTTCCGGTTAATGGACATAGCATGAAGTTGGTTAAATTTAATGGAGAAACGTCTGCAAGAAATAAATGTGTCTTTTCTGTCACTCTCTTTTATTTTACTTTATTCCAGAGGGCTTTGCAGATCTGACCTGTAGTGATTTTGCCTTTATTTGGTCCTTGCTCAGTCTGAAACAAATGGCTCTTTTCAAGCCATCCCCACCTTTTCTTCTCTTAAATGTATTGTCTGAGAGGTTTTTTTGCCTCCAGGGCCTGACATCATGGAAAGAAAAACAGACAAAGCAACTTAACCAAAATCCCTCTTCCTCTTCCCGAGGACTTGGCTTTCATTTCTTTCTCATCCTAAACTGGTGTTTTGTTTTAAGTTTGCTTCTTTCTACAATAAAATGTTTGAAAAAGCCAGGGTGGGGGAATGTGACATTTTCGGTGGCTTATGTAATTACTAAAAAAAACAAATTGAAAGCTTTTGTCTGCACATTTTAACTGCAGTTTAATAATTCTGGGCCTAAGGATTGACAATTATAGGTAAAGTAGAAAACACTTTTTGAAATTGTTAGAGAAGGTTTATTCAAATCATGAGCTGCTCTTCCATTTAAAATGTGGCTTGCCTTTTCAGATTACCTTGGGAGAGAAGGTGCCGTGTCTTTTCGGCCCCCTTAAAAATGCCCGTATGTTTCTTGTTATCTGGAATGAGTATTATATCTGGCAAAGCAAGTGAAGCTTTAAAAACAAGATCTTTCTTTTTTTTAAAGTTTATTGAGGACGGTAGGCGTAACATTTTAGTTTTGACACTGCGAGGATTTTGAACTGTGTGTAATCAGCAGAGGAATTGTGAAAGCTTTTACGGAGTGTGATGTTTTGCAGTTGTTTTGTAAGAAAAATCCCACTGTGAGGAAGTCAAAGGAAGAGCTTGTTTTCTGAAAGCTTAATGGCTGATAAACGCTTATTAATTTTAAATTTGCACTCATCGTAGGGCTTGAGGACATTAAAAATCTTGCATTCCTCCCACATAGTCTCAGTTATCAGCAGACACTGATTCCTGATTTGGAGACTGCGGTGTGGCTGGCATGGGCTGCGCAATCCACAGGAATGGCTTCCCTCATGCCCAGTTCCCATGCTCTTGATTCAGCAATATGGTGCTGATTGAATTGGGTTTGTGGGAAGCCATGTTTAGATAAGCCAGAGTTTGGGAACATCAGAGCCAAGGGACTGAATGCAGCTCACCAGGCCTCTATTTTGGCCTCAGGACTATGCCCCAGGCCACCCCCTGTCTCCACTACCCTGCTCCCCTCAAGCACTTCTGCCTGGTTGGGAATGTGTCTGCCATGAACTGGCAGGATGATGGAGAGGCGTAAGAGGAGGGAAAGTATCCTGGCGAAGGATGTAGCTGGGACACACCGGGGCAAGCAGGGTATGGGGAAGGAAGTACACACAAGGGGAATCAGATAGGCCACTGTCTCCATGCACACAGTGGGCTCTGAGCTGTAGGGAGCAGCGGGAGCTGCGCTCTAGGAGGCTGAGGCAGGCAAGGGCCCACAGCCCAACTCCCTGGTTGGCCAGGTGAGGCTTGCTAGCTCTGGAAGGAGGTGTGTGATTCCTCAATTGGAATGGGCTCAGAACAGGTGAGGGCCACATGCCTCATCAAGCCTAGATGTTGCAATCAGCAAGCAAAGTGCAAGAGGGAAGCAGAACTGAGGTGCTGTGTCTGCTCAACTGCCCATGTTGGTGGACCTCAGCTTGGATGCTCCTGGACCTCCACGGGACTGTGCTTTGGGTTTGACTCTGGACTGTATCCTGACTGCTGGACTTTGGACTTGGCCTCATTTCCTGACCTTTGGACTTTGCTTGTGTGGCTCAATCATCAGACTTAGAACTTTGGACTTGGCGTACTGACTTGCTGCCAGGCAGGCCAGGGGTTCAGGACCGCGTCCTTGAACTGTGCTAATGCTTCTCACTTGCTTTGGTGGAGACATGTGGGTGGGTAGGTGTAGGTGAAAACCACTGCCCTTTGTGTAGCTTGAATATAACCTGCAGTTAAGCGCTTTATCCATTGCTTTGTCCACTTTTGCCACTGGCTCTGTGGGCACCTGATGATTGCCGCTCAGAATGGATAGCTGTGTTAGTGGGCGAGGAGAAGGTGGACCCACTCGGGGAGGGGTGCCACTGAACGCATCTTGCCCGTGGACCCCTCAGAAAACGGAGCTGCTCAACTCTGATGATCTGGCACAGCATGTCGGTTTGAAAAGTTCAAAAGCCACGTTCCTTAAGGTATGAAAAAGGTGGCATCAATGCCTACTTCTAAGAAAGGGGCTACAATCCATCAGAGTATTTTAGAATTTTTCCTATGCATAATTTCTCTAGAAGGACAATGTTTTCTCACGTAATGCGCCTGTCTTTTCTAAAAATAAAATGGGAGGTTTCTCTGACTATCACATACAAGCTGCCACAAACTGTGTTTGTTATATATAAAGAAAACTATAAAACTTGCAACTATGCTTAAAAATTATGGTGTCTATGCAACTTGGAACGGGAAAAACCACAAACAGCTTCTTCTTTTTTCCCTTTTTGGTTTGCTGGGAGATTTTTGTTGACAATGTGGAGATGTAATTTCATAGCTGCCGATGGAATAGGATCTTCTGATTGGTTTACCTTCACTTCTAAGGCCAAATACAGCTTACTAAGCAAGTGTCATGTACCAACCCCAAATTACTCCATTAGGAGTCATAATTTTTCCTGCAAGGTAAAAGAAAAATCAGCAGTCTTGATTTCTGCACACTTGCATAATTCGAATATGTTATAGAGCTTTTTGCAGTGAACCCTTAGTATGGTAGCCTGTTTAAAGAGAGAAATGCCTAGTCTTTGTTTTCTGAAATTTTCTGGCCTTACAATTTCAGTGCGGTCCTATACTTACTGTAAATCCAATTGAGGGGCTTCAGGATGTGATGTAGGTGCCAGTCTGGCAGCAAAGATGGAGGTATGCTGGTGAGAGAATGTTTTTTCCACCAGACATCCTCCATCATGCTAGCTGGAAACTGCCCATGTACATAGGACGTTATCTCATACTGAGTCACACCAATGGTTTGTGTGGCTCTTTATCATCTACACTGAGTAGCAGTGGCTCTCCAGGATTCCTGACATTCCCAGTCCTACTTGGAGATGCCTGGGACTTTCTGAGCACAAAGCAGAATGCTACAGCCCTTCCTATGTAGCTGCTCCACACTTCCTCAACATACAGCCTCATCGAACTCAGTGCTATTTACTTCTACATCAACTTGTGTAAAGTCTGTCTCTTAAACATTTGCGCTTCTACCTATTGCAACCAAATGGGAGCTTAACGTTTTGATTTTCCTTCAAAGAAATGGAACATTCAACGTACTTGAGAAAAACATCTTGGTTCTGAAGTTC
This sequence comes from Podarcis muralis, assembly GCF_964188315.1. Classification (NCBI taxonomy): domain Eukaryota; kingdom Metazoa; phylum Chordata; class Lepidosauria; order Squamata; family Lacertidae; genus Podarcis; species Podarcis muralis. The sequence continues at coordinate 24,484,936 of NC_135662.1, forward strand.
TTCATGAAAGGCTTCGAGCTTTGCATTTCCCTGCAGATGGCCCGAGATGTGGGTGCAGACGTCAGTCGTCTCTATTCTGCTGTCCTGACTCTAGCACACCATGTTCTTTCATTCAAGTTCCCTTCTGATTGACAAGCCCTAGGATGACTAACGTAATTCAGGCCACCTATTTCCCATCAACAGTCCATTAAGTGCCGTACACAGTGTGCCTGGTATTGATGTCGTACAAGATGAAAAGTGGCTGGAGTGATGGAGAATTACAGGTTGTGATGAGCCTTACAAATCATTACCTGAACAAACTACTGGGAGACTGCAAAGAGGAGGAAGTAGGATGCATCACTGTACACCCTACTAAAGAAAGGATGTGTCTAAGGACTCTGTCTTAATGCGGGAAAGATTATTTGTTCAGTAGGTGATTGAATACTTTCAGACATTGCCAAACTGGCCCAGAAGGAACCAGCGGCAAGCAGTTCCACTTGGACTGTTTTGAACGTACAGAAGCAATTGACAGGGGCATATCTTTAGTTGTCCTAGCTGTCCTTTCTGGGATCAAAGGCACAGGATGTGAAATAAAATAAACGAGTAACTTACTTTCCAGGGGAAATCTGATGAATTGAAATTTCCTGCCACTGGTCCATTTGTGATATCTCAGTGACCTGTTTAACAATATTAAGTTCCCATTTGGAAGCACTTGTAGAAAATGACACTCTTGCATGGTGTTTACAGCATAACATATTGTAATTCCAGAATATAGGCTAATGTAGGGATATGTTTGCCACGCAATATTGACATATCAAAAGTGAAAGGAAGTTGAAAGGCTTTGCCTAACATCTTGTGGTTAAACTATGTGGACATAATACTTGGGAAAGATTCATAGCACACCTCCACAAATGGTTGCCCATGTTCTCCCCTGAACCATGTTGCCAGCTTTGTTTTTCACTGTTTCTATGCTCCTATGTTCTTTTCTGTTTTTTCTGCTGCCAGTAAAAGCAGCAGCAGCAGCAGCAGCAGCAGCAGCAGCTGTGTCCTCCACAATGCCCTGGACCTACCATCATTCCAGGTCATGGTGTGTGTGTGTGTGTGTGTGTGTGTGTGTGTGTGTGTGTGTGTGTAAATGATGGACACTACAAAAAAAAAGTGGAGATTCTGCGAGGTTGCCTTCTTCTCTGGGGCAAGGAGAAGAAAAACAGCAGATTCCTCCTACCTCAAAAAGTGTATTCAGAAAGATTTGAGCACAGCTCTTGACAAACACAAAAAAGAAGGCTTAAAAACATCAACAACCTTGCAACATACTTATTATACTCCACAATGATGTTTCAATATTTGAGCACCATTTTGAGATTTTGCCACATAAGAACCCTGCATGATCAGACCAAAGGCCTATTTAGTCCAACATTTTTCCACATGCCTGTGGGAAGCCTCCTTTTTGTTATTTTTGAGAGGAACATTTGCCAAACCTGTGTGCTAAAGGCATGAACCTCTTTCATAAAAGCTGGGGTGGCGGGGATGTATATGTGATATAAACAATAAAATAACTAAAATGAATGCTCTTAACTAGGAGCTTAGTGATTCAGTAGCCAAGAGTTGGCTTCAGACTTTGCAGTGAAACCACTAAAATCTCTTTGTCCCTCTTTACCTAAAAGTGAAATGATGTCCCCTAGTACGTGAATGGTTTTGTTCTCTCCACTTAGCCTTCCCTAGACAAACATAGTAGTAAGCTCGCTCATTTCTTCAGGGATCTATAATAGTCTCAGATTTCTGATGTTTTGATTCTTTACCACTAGTGAGCCCTCTAATTCGTATCCCCATTGTATTGGCTGAAGGTAACCCGTCTGCCTGGAAGGGAAGCCTGGCATTTACTGTATTTTTTGCTCTATAGGATGCACCCGACCATAGGACGCACCTTGTTTTAGAGGAGGAGAGCAAGGGGAAAAAAATCTCCCCCTCTCTGCGCAGCGCCCCTTCAGCGAAGCGACAGGAGAAATGCAGCCCCTTCCATTTCTCCTCCTGCTTAGCTGAAGGGGCGCTGCACCTTAGCTGAAGGGGCACCTACCCTTCAGCGAAAGGAACCCGAAGCCTCCGGAGCGCAGCGGGAGCTCCCGCTGTGCTCCGGAGGCTTCAGGCGGCTATCCCTGAAGCCTGGAGAGCGAGAGGGGGTGTGTGTGCACCGACCCCTCTCGCTCTCCAGGCTTCAGTGAAAGCAACGCCAAGCCTCTGGAGCACGGAGGGAGCGCTCCCTCTGCGCTTCGGAGGCTTCGCGTTGCTATCGCTGAAGCCAAGGAGCCTGCATTCACTCCATAAGACGCACACACATTTCCCCTTAATTTTTGGAGGGGAAAATGTGTGTCTTGTTGTTGTTTAGTCGTTTAGTCGTGTCCGACTCTTCGTGACCCCATGGACCAGAGCACGCCAGGCACCTCTGTCCTCCACTACTTCCCGCAGTTTGGTCAAACTCATGCTGGTAACCTCGAAAACACTATCCAACCATCTCGTCCTCTGTCATCCCCTTCTCCTTGTGCCTTCCATCTTTCCCAGCATCAGTGTCTTCTCCAGGGAGTCTTCTCTTCTCATGAGGTGGCCAAAGTACTGGAGCCTCAGCTTCAGGATCTGTCCTTCCAGTGAGCACTCAGGGCTGATTTCCTTAAGAATGGATGCGTTTGATCTTCTTGCAGTCCATGGGACTCTCAAGAGTCTTCTCCAGCACCATAATTCAAAAGCATCAATTCTTTGGCGATCAGCCTTCTTTATGGTGTGTGTCTTATAGAGCGAAAAATATGGTAAATAGGGTGGTCCCCTGTCCTTTTTTGCAGAGGGCAATCTTCTGTTCAAAGGGCTGCCAGCTCTCTGTTTCAGAGCATCCTCTGCTTTTACAGGGTTGACTGGTCCAAGCCCAGTTTAAAGGCAAAGAACCCCAAGAAGAGAGAGTGTAGCAAGAGCCTTGAAGTTGTCTCGAAAACACCTGGACAGCAAGATTGACACAGGTCACCTGGTCACAGTCATCCACACTGTGGAAAGATATGCAGCATTTTCATTTCACAGTCATGATTTCTATATTGGCACATCTCCATATTCATATATATATTAGCACATTGCAATTTTAACACAAATCTGTGCCCTCTTCTTCTGTTTTGGCAATGCCTAGGTGGTCATCCGGATGCCAAGGGCCTGGCTTAGACCTGCACACATTTTGCCCAGAAATCCATAAAAACCAAACTTTGGCAAAAAAAACCCCCTTCTATCTCTCCATCTCGGGAGTTTCGCAAGCTGCATAAACAAGATGCCAACACTTAAGCAAACGCAAGGGAGGGGGGAGCCAAAAGGACTGCAAGGGCTTCAATTCAGTCTCCCCCCCCCCTCCACCGTACTATGTAAATACCAGAAAGGAAGTGATCCAGACCTGGATGCTTTCTGATGTGGATGAGATGCTTTGACATCAGTGCAGATGGAAATGTCTATGTGGTCCGAGTGGGCGAGACGAGCTCCGCTCTTGATCATGGGAAAACAACGGATCAGTATGCTATCAAACTCTGCCTAGGGTCAGTCCGGCTTAGATCAAGCAGGAAGTGAGGTGCTGACATTCTGGGCAGCTCTGAAACTCCGAGTTCTTTTGAGCACAGTTTGTACCCGGAGGAATGAGGCTGAATGTGTTTGCTATTTTTCTCACTTGGCTTCGAGGCTGCTCACGAACTGACTGCTTTGAAAGGTAGCTGGGGAAGGGCAGATGCTGTCATTTCCTTGAAGAGGTTGCGCCGCTTTTTCATTGGATTAGCGTTGAAGCCCCAACAATAAGCTGTCTTTGGGGTGCATCCTTGTAATTAGATGTTGAAAGACACACAAATGCGCAGGCAAGTGCAAAGAAAGCGGAGGAATGCCTGCACCGATCGACGGGCAGCCACTGTCTCGTACGGCTGCCTAGACTCAGTGAAGGAAAGGAAAACACCACAGTGTTAGTTGCTCGTCAGTGTGACCCCATTTAAGATCAATTGCAATGGGATCTAAGCCAAAAGATTAATAGGAATCTGACAGATCTTGTTTGAAAGTGTATTTATTCTGTCAGATTTTGCGAGTGGTAGCTATTTCTCCATTCAAGCTGAATGATAGTATTCAGCCTGCATACTTAGTCATCCTGACAGCTAGAAAGATAAACATGTCAGCATGTGATTGGTCAAATACTTTCCCATGGAATCGAGGCAGATGCTGCCAGCAGTGCTTGCACTGAAAAAAGAGGACCGTGGCTCTGGAAGCAATACAGGACCCCCCCAATGCTGCGAAACAAGCTTTCAACAACAGCGGCCCAAAGTTTGGAATTAGCGTCACAATATGTCTCTGCCCACCATGAACTTCTGTTCGCATTCTAACTTATTTGCAGAAATGCTTGCTCTTGGAGCGTCTAAGAGCAAGCATAAGGGTAAGACTCACCTGCCCTGAGTGGAGTTCATAAAACAAAGAACTGTGCATGCAAAACAGGCACCCCCAAACTCAGCCCTCCAGATGTTTTGGGACTACAGTTCCCATCATCCCTAACCACTGACCCTGTTAGCTAGGGATGATGGGAGTTGTAGTCCCAAAACAGCTGGTGGGCAGAGTTTGGGGATGCCTGATGTAAAACATTGAATGGGAATAGCTGGTACCGCCATTACGGAATAAATCATTGTTTTAATTTAGGGATGGGGAATCTGTGGTTCTCCAGACGTTGTCGGACTGTGAACACCTCTACCTTTGACATCACTGGCTGGTGCTGATGAAAGTTGAAATCCAGAAACATCTGGAGGATCACATGTCCCCATTCCTAAATTAAAATAATCTGTTGTCTGATGGTTAGGGCTAGCGATCCTTTTCTTTCAGTGCTGTGCATGCACAGTTGCCTCTTCCATGGAAGTGAATGGGAAAATTCAGTCATGCAAGAGTTCTGTGTGTGCTCTGGGGCACATGTGGGGCTCAAGATTACAGTGACCGTATCTGTTTCAAGGAGGCAATCTGGTTGCTGGGTTTTTTTTCCTGGAAGCAAGCTACTTTATGATTCAATCCATTGTTTTAAAATTGAAAGGTGTGAAAGCTCACCTTGGGGAGATAAGTATGTTGATTCCTACTTTCCTGCAGTCTTGACAAAGACCGATTCCTAAAAACACATTTGAGAAAACAATCACGGAGGGTGATGGTTCATTTTAAAGGTGTAGCATGAGCTTCATCTCTAACTGCAAATACGTACAATTTCCTGTTGCCAGGTTCTGATGGGATTCCGCTTAGTGACAGGATACAATTAAAACCATTTATCAAATCTAAGGCTGGGAGCTGACATGTGCGAAGGCAGGTAACTGATGGATTTGGAAGACTGAATTGCTAGTTATCGGAAAAATCGTTACATAGCTCTTCAAACTTTTCAGCGTTAATTTAGAACTCTGTAAAAAGAGACCTCACTGACATGAATTTTGCTCAGTTAAAAATAATATTAAAGGGACATGTTTGTGATAAGAATAGGATATAAGAGGAAACCCTCAAATAAGTGTGTGTAAGGCTCTGAAAAAGCAGAGACATCACCTTGCCAACAAAGGTCCGTATAGTTAAAGCTATGGTTTTCCCAGTACGTAGTGATGTATGGAAGTGAGAGCTGGACCATAAAGAAGGCTGATCGCTGAAGAATTGATGCTTTTGAATTATGGTGCTGGAGAAGACTCTTGAGAGTCCCATGGACTGCAAGAAGATCAAACCTCTCCATTCTTAAGGAAATCAGCCCTGAGTGCTCACTGGAAGGACAGATCCTGAAGCTGAGACTCCAATACTTTGGCCACCTCATGAGAAGAGAAGACTCCCTGGAAAAGAACCTGGTGTTGGGAAAGATGGAGGGCACAAGGAGAAGGGGACGACAGAGGACGAGATGGTTGGATAGTGTTCTCGAAGCTACCAGCATGAGTTTGACCAAACTGCGGGAGGCAGTGGAAGACAGGAGTGCCTGGCATGTTCTGGTCCATGGGGTCACGAAGAGTCGGACACGACTAAACGACTAAACAACAACAACAAGATTCTGAAGTCAAAAGAAAGGAAAACTAGGAATGGTTGAATCCAGGCTTTCCCAGATAATCTGTTTATAATGCCATGTGCAGTTTTTTTAATAATTTGTTGGGAGCGGGGTAGGCTTTTGACAAAATCTCCCATGATATTCTTGTGGAGAAGCTAGTAAAATGTGGACTGGATAAAGTAACTGTTACATGGATTTATAGCTGGTTGACTGACGGAACTCAACTAATGCTCACTAACAGTTCCTTGTCATCCTAGAAAAAAGTGGCATGTTTTGCAGGGTTCTATCCTGGGCCCATTGTTGCTGAACATGTTTATAAACAACTTGGATGAAGGTATTGAGGAGATGCTCATCAAATTGAAGATGACACCAAACTTGGAAGGGGTAGGCAATGCGGCTGAAGACAGACGCTCAAAATGGCCATAACAGATCCGAGAACTGGGCCAAAACCAAAAAAATGAATTTCAACAGGGACAAATGTATGGTTCTACAGTTAGGCAGAAATATAAGATGGGTGACACCTGCTTTACCAGTAAGATATGTGAGAAGGACCCCATGAATTCATTTTAAATAGATCCTGTATACACACACATGCATGGTGAACAATGCTCTTCATCTGTGGCATGAATAAATGTCCCTACTTTTCATAGTTGTACATTTCCCATGCCTTTGTGTGTTACATATGCAGGATTCCCCCCTCCCTTATTATAAAGAGTGTATCTATTCCTTGCAAAAAGGCTATACCTTGTTGTGACAGAGTCGTGGTGTCCTTGGTAAGTACTTGAGTGTTTCATTGTACATAAAATGGTTTAGGCCGCAGTCCTATGTGCATTCAGCCAGAGGAAGACATTACCTAGGACTGTACTGTGAATTGTTTAGACAGGAGACAGGTTGTGTGTGTGAGAGAGAGACATTTGAATACTGTGATGGTTTTTCTTTTTGGTTTCAATGGGAGTAAAAAACTATGTAGCCTCAAGGCTACATAGCTATGGGACCTGACCCAGGACTCTGCTGGGAAGTGTGTGTGTGGGTGGGTGGTTTTGAATCCCTGAAATGCTCTAATTCAGATGCTATAGCCCAGGGGTCAGCAAACTTTTTCAGCAGGGGGCCGGTCCACTGTCCCTCAGACCTTGTGGGGGACTGGACTATATTTTTTTGGGGGGGGGGAATCAATTCCTATGCCCCACAAATAACCCAGAGATGCATTTTAAATAAAAGGACACATTCTACTCATGTAAAAACACGCTGATTCCCGGACCGTCCGTGGGCCGGATTTAGAAGGCGATTGGGCCAGATGTGGGCCCCGGGCCTTAGCTTGCCTACCCATGCTATAGCCAGTGGGAATTCCCCCCACAGTTCTACACCCATAGAGCTTTCTGTATGCATACTAGGAGATCACTGGAATGATCCCCCCTCAGTTCTTCTGCAACAGACCTTAGGATTGCCCTGTTGTTCTTTTACTTTTGATTTGGTTCAAAGAAACCAAACAGAATTAAAGACTACTTATAAAAAAAACACGCCCAAAGATTTGAACAATTGCTTATTTTCTTTGAATGTGATCTTTTATTTTTATGAAAATGTCAAGAGCAGATCATACCTTCTGACTTGAACAAGAAAATAATTCACTCACAGTTGTCAAAAATGCCACTCTTTTTTTTTTAAAAAAAAAACCTTTTTAGCATTCATTCTGTTTTCCCCCCTTGTTTGCTTTGCATTCCTCTCCTTAAATAATAAAAAAGAGTAAGAAGTTAAGATGAAAATAAAATGCAACAAGGCATATTGAACATTGTCACTTCGCTTTTGTTTTTGGTTCTTAAACAAAACTTTGCAATAAATCTGACTGATGCTTATCTTGAGATGACATGCTGGTTGCATATTTCTCACAGTTAAGTGATTCCAAAATATGCTTTCTTTATCTTAAATTTTAGTTTTCATCCCATGAGTCTTTTAAAAGAAAGATTATGGAGTATGTTTTCCCCCCAGAGAGAGAGAATGAGAGAAAATAAATCGGGCCACGAACCTTAAAAACATCCTTAAATGTTACCAGTGGGCAGAGTAATCTGAACTCCCAACTCGCCATGCTGGAGGGGTTTGGATGAGGCAAAAGTGTTCTGGCTCTTGCCCAGACATGCATGTCTCTGCCAGTGAGGAGGTTCCACGGCTGCAGAGAACTTTGCTCTGCCCTCTGGAAGCTTGTGTGGGCAGAGGCATAAATGGGCCATTTCAGGGGAGAGAAAAGGCGCTCAGTTGGCCAAAGATCTGCTGGATTTTAAGCTGGTCCAGCTACCAACAAGTGACCAAATCCAGGCCTATCTGCTCCACCAGCCTGGAACTGGCACAAACATGTAAGTTTTTGCCTACCCCTGCTCATCGCACTTCTACCCTGACTGGTATGAGCTTCAGGGCCCCTGCTGCTTCCCTCCAGGGCTTAGAATCAAGCCCTTGGACTATAGGTACCACTACGGTATAATTCCGAGATGTCCTGTATACATCCCTGCCCTATGTGGTACAGATGGGAGACTGCAGTACAGTGGTACCTCGGGTTAAGAACTTAATTCGTTTTGGAGGTCCGTTCTTAACCTGAAACTGTTCTTAACCTGAGGTACCACTTTAGCTAATGGGGCCTCCTGCTGCCGCCATGTCGCTGCCGTACGATTTCTGTTCTCATCCTGAAGCAAAGTTCTTAACCCGAGGTACTATTTCTGGGTTAGTGGAGTCTGTAACCTGAAGCGTCTGTAACCCGAGGTACCACTGTAACAGTTTCATATGCGTTGCTATGCAGACAGGAATATGTATCCCCAGTCATTATTGTGTGCGATTACATCTGGATCAAGGCCTATGTACCACTGGATTCCCACATGGTTTGTGCACTCTCCTGAAGTGGTTGTCATACAGTAAGCAGTCGTCTGCATTCACCTGAAGAAAGACCTTTGAAAAGTCAGTTGAGAGAACTTCAGAGATGGATACAAGAGCTTTATGCCTGTCGGTAGAAAATATTCTTCTCCTAGATGTCAGTAAACAATGCTAAGGCTATAAAATACCAGGGTGGGGTGGGGGATGTTACTGTGCAATTGAAGCACCCTCTCCAAAGTTTGCCAACTATTTAATCTTAAACAGATTCAGAAGCATTGTGAAAGATTAATGGCAGAGATGAAGAAAACTTCCATTGACACCTAATACAGACCACAAAGTAAATGTTTAAGCAGCTCCCTCACTTTGAAGGCATTGTCAAGAGCTCTGGTGAACTCTACCGCTGCTCCAGCTTGCTTTGGATGCAGCTCTGAAATGCAGCGATATGAAACATGAAAAGCATTCGATTTCGGTGGTTTCACAATGTGGTGACAACATCGTAAATTGAATCCTGACGGCATCTCCAAGTTTGAAAGGTATCCAAGTGGGGTAATTATTAATGGCATGCGATTCCAGCTGCCAGGTGTTATGAGACAAGCTGTGCCCGTCCTCGAGGGCTGGCAAATCTTACACATCTGAGCAAAGCTGCTTAAAAGCTGTCAGCCCAGTTAAAAACCTTCCTTTAAGAAACAGCAGAAACCTCCTTTTTTAAAAAAAAAAAAGTTCTGGAAAATTCACTCTACCTTTAAACTCAGGCCCAAACCAGAAAGTCACATGCCCACCAATGAAAATGGCTGCCATGAATGTGTAGAATGTGGCCGTCCAGGTTTCTGTATCTGCCCCACAGAACTTTCTGCAGCCCGTCCCCCAATTTCCCCAGGCCATTCCCCTAACTGGCCTGGCTTCTCCTGCTCCTTGAGTGTTTACCCCTAGCTGGAAGATCGCCTTGAACTCTACTTCTTGCTTGTCTGGATGGTGTTTCCAAGGGCTGTATGGGAAGAAAGATACCTCCTCCATGTGATGATGTGGAGGCTATAATCTCCCCCAGTGCAGTGTGGTGTAGTGGTTAAGAGTGGTAGTCTTGTAATCTGGGGAACCGGGTTTGCGTCTCCGCTCCTCCACATGCAGCTGCTGGGTGACCTTGGGCCAGTCACACTTCTCTGAAGTCTCTCAGCCTCACTCACCTCACAGAGTGTTTGTTGTGGGGGAGGAAGGGAAAGGAGAATGTTAGCCGCTTTGAGACTCCTTCGGGTAGTGATAAAGCGGGATATCAAATCCAAACTCTTCTTCTTCTTCACCCCTTACAGCCCTTGGGAACATTGCATAATTACGGAGCACCATTTACGGGGACCTTGCCAGACTAAGTTTGAAGTCATGCCGCAGGAGACATGCTCCCTAGCCTTTCAGTGAGGCTGTTATCTCTAAGGAAGTCAAAGAAAATAAAGAAGCCCAAATATTTAAAAGACCACCTTGCACTTCAAGTTTAGACTTGAAGATATTTGGAAACCTTGCAATAACAAAGAGCTTTCTGATGACTTTATAATGTTGGATTTGTAACTTGGCCAGCAAACTTGCAAGCTACCCCTGTGCTTTGTGTGATGTCTGTTTCTTCCCCCAAAAGCAGCTCTATAAGGCTGAAAGAGACCCATCTCTGGTCAATTTATTGTGCATCCATCTAATGAACTCCACTGGGGCAGTATATCCTTACCTGTATCAAAAGGCACATCCTTCAGTGGGTCCCAGATGATGCAAACATTTAGCCAAATGCACATTCCAATCATGCAGAAATTTGCATCTGCAGGAAGCTCTTGATGACTTAGGGCATTTGACATTAACCTCCGTCCAAGTCTCGCCTCTGCCAAGGACTCCCTGGGCACCTTTGCTCACATAATGCAGCTATTTCTCACTTTCAGCTCTGCAGCTGCAGAATGAGTGTAACAGTAACCTATCTCACAGGACTGTTGCAGAGATGAATGTCACCCATCAGAAGTTCTACAAAAGTTGCTATTATTCTTAGCATTACTCTCAGAACTGCTTTCCAAACCAGACACTTCAACTGAGGTCTGACTGATAATGGTCACACACTACTAGTAAAAACTTCCCACACACTATGATGTTATGCAGTTGGAATCTGACCAAAATAAGATGCCTGCCTATGGAAATTCTCCACTCCTCATCCCTGCCAAAAAAAAGAAAGAAAAAGAAAGAAAAAGAAAAAGAAAGAAATCGCCATGAAGATAAATAAGTTTAAAATATTCCCTGGAAGAAAATGCAAAATACACTGTGAAGACAAAGCCACTTGAACACTGAAGTTCTCTCCCTGGGCCAGCAGGGGGATACTGTTCAGGTCCACATATGCAAATAAGGGATCGAAAGTGACATTCAGTGATTGGATAGTTACAGAAAATGGTTACTGTTGCGTTCTAGTGGAGCTCTATATAAGCAGGCTGGCTGAACCCTTCAGTTCAGTTCTGTTCTGGCCTGTGAATAAACAAGAGCTGTTTGAAGAATCGCTGTGTCGTCTGATATGTTCACCCACAACTTAACAAACACTTCCCCACAAATTTAGGCTACAAATACATTTTCCCCAAGTTATGGCAAAAGTGGTATAATACCATAGTTCCTCACAGCATTTGACTTTCACCCAACTCTCTCTGCAATTTATCTAAGTTAAAGTATTAGTTTCAGGACTAAAAAACCGAGAGTTGAAGCCTCTGTAATACAAGTCGGTTCTCTTCTACCAAACCAGCTCAGGTAATTCATTGGGCGGTGGAAGCCTTCAGTGTTACACATGATTTGGGCTAGTTTGCAAGGGCTAATAAAATGCTTGCTTATTTCACAGTCCCGAGTGAGGAGTGGTTGCACGACCACACCCATGGAGGCTGGAAAGGCCCAATGCGCAGAGCAAATAAGAAAGCTAGGCACACAACGTGCATTATGTCATCAAGGAATTAGGCATATTAATTACTTTCCAGAAAACATCTGCCAGTGTTAAGAGGTGGGCACATACCACTTAGATATATAAAGATCTATACCTAATTGCAATTCAATGTATTCTTGTTGTGTCTTATGATTTTCCTGATACTGTAAGTGAGCCGGAACTGGTCTGTAACCATAATAATAAAATTCTTCTTCTAAAGATTTGAGAAAAAAGAAAGACTGAAAGATCATGTCATTAACTGACTCCTCTGTTTCCAAGTTTTGGATGGTGGGGACAAACTGCAGGGAAAGGAAACCCACGTTAACTTTCCAGCGCCAAATTATTTCTTTATTTCCTTGCATTCTTGTCCTGCCCCTTTCTAGAGTTCATTGGC